>NC_133461.1:43532000-43841100 GCF_048565385.1 Saimiri boliviensis | reverse complement strand
TTTCAGGATAGTGATTTGCCATGCAACTTCAATTCTCTGATTGGTCCCAGAAAAGGTCATTGATTTTCTAGTTTTTTTTTCCAGTTTTGTCTTGATGTAATTACAGGAGTGATGATTCCCAAGTATCTTAAATATCAGATCTAAAATCAAAAGTCACAATAAAGTTTTAGATTTTGGGGTCCTGAGTCAACAAAAGATACTTCAACATTATAATGAAAATTGTTTAAAGTTTTGCAATGTTTATACTCTGGATTAGCAATTGAGTCAAAAATGAGTTAGAATGAGTCTTTTTATTCATCTTTACATTTACCAGGTAGTACTCCACTTAACAACCGTGGTCAGGACCCCGGAATGGTCGTAACACGATTTGGTCGTAAGTTGAGTAGGCTATATGTACAGTTGAAATGGTGCACGTGGAGATGGTAGTGCTGCCAGAAGCTGGTCCGCAATGTCATACGCCCAGCTGGGCAACGTTTGCACTGCCAGACGTGGAGCAGTCGTGGCTAGCGATTGTGGTCGTAAAGTCGAATGGTTGTAAGTTGCATAGGTCATAAGTCAATCAATACCTGTAACTGTATATGCTAGAAACAATAGAATTGTAGAGATACATTAATCTTACAATTTCAAATTAATATTGAGGCCAACGTTTGTCAATGTGTAGTCCCCAGGACTAGCCCTGTCAGTCTCACCTAGAAAATTTTTAGAAGTGCAAATTCTTAGTCCCCCACCAGACCTACTGAATTAGGAACCCAACAGATTGGCACCAAGGAGTCTTCATTTTTAACCAATCCTCCAGGTGGTTCTGATGCCATCTTGAGTTTGAAAACCACTGATCAGCAGTAAATGTTCACTGCAATTACCTATTCCAGTTATAATTTGAAATTTAAATTGTCTGTTAGCTTTGTACCTGTTGTAAAAAAGAAAAAAGGTGTTACTCAATTAGTCATTTTTAATGAGTTTATTACTCTGGAGATTCTCTCAAAGAGTCACAAAATGAGCTCCTAAAATCATACAAAAACTTTAATGTGTGAAGACAGAATGAAAGATTTACAAGTTTTGAGTCTTATTGGATTAGAAGGGAAAGTTTCATTTCAATTGATAAAGTGTTTTTAAATAAAAAATACTTTATATTAAATGTTAAATTTTAACCTCTTTATTTTGAAATGATTTTTTATTTGCAAAAATAGGCACTTGTTGGGAAGTGGAGCAAAGGTGACTCTTGTTATGCTTTAGCAAAGAGACTGGCAGCATTTTGCCCCTGCCCTAGAGATTTGTGGAACTTTGAACTTGAGAGTGATTTAGGATATCTGGTGGAAGAAATTTCTAAGCAGAAAAGCATTCAAGAGGTGACTTGGGTACTGTTAAAAGCATTCCATTTTAAAAGGGAAACCGAGAATAAAAGTTTAAAAAATTTGCAGCCTGATGATGCAATAGAAAAAAAAATAAACTTTTTTTTGAAGATAAATTCAAGGCGGCTGCCGAAATCTGCATAAGTAACAAGGAGCTTACTGCTAATCCCCATGACCCTGGGAAAAATGTATCCAGGCCATGTCAGAGATCTTTATAACAGCCCTTCTCATTACAGGCCCAGAGGCCCAGGAGAAAAAAGTGGTTTCATGGGCCAGGCCCAGGGTCCCCATGCTGTGTGCCACCTAGGGACTTGGTGCCCTGTGTTCCAGCTACTCCAGCCATGGCTGAAGGAAGCCAGCATACAGCTCAGGCCATGGCTTCAGAAGGTGGAGGCCCCAAGCCTTGGCAGCCTCCACATGGTGTTGAGCCTGTGGGTGCACAAAAGTCAACAGTTGAGGTTTGGGAACCTCCACCTAGATTTCAGAAGATGTATGGAAACACCTGGATCCCCAGGCAGAAGTGTGCTGCAGGGGCGGAGTGCTCAGGGAGAACCTCTGCCAAGGCAGCACAGAAGGGAAGTGTGGGGTTGGAGCCCCCACACAGAGTCTCTACTGGGGAATCACTTAGTAGAGCTCTGAAAAGAGGGCCACCATCCTCCAGACCCCAGAATGGTAGATCCACTGACAGCTCGCACAGTTCACCTGGAGAAGTTTAAACCTCTTTCTTTTGTAAATTGCTGTCTCAAGTATGTTTTTATCAACAGAGTGAAAATGGACTAATACAATAATCATAAAAGCCAAGAGAGATACAATAAATCTCTCTCCGTATGCATGTGTGTGTGTATGTATACATTTATATACACATCTCTCTCTATATATATATATACACATAGAGAAAGATACATATATATAGATGCATACCTACCTTTCCATCTATCATCTATCTCTCTCTCTATGTATCTACACATCCTGTTGGTTATGTTTCTCTGGAAAATTCTACTAATGCAAACATCATCATACTTAAAAATTACCATATAGATTAAGCATCATTAATCTAAAATCTGAAATCTAAAATGCTCCAAAATAAAAAACTCTTTGAGTACTGATATGACACCAAAAGTGGAAAATTTTACACCTGACTTCATGTGATGGGTCACAGTCAAGCAGTCCACTGTTAGATTGCTTTTCATCCCGTGGTCAAGATGGTGACTGCCAGATCTTTCCATTTTCTTTAATGACTTTATCCTGTAAGCCCTTTACTGAAATATTTTACTCAGGGTTACAAAATAATTACTTTCTAATTCTCCCATTCCCTCTCTTCTCTAAACTGGCATTAGTAAATTTCTGGTATTTGTTTGTTTGGTTGTTTTTAAAGAGCTTTATCTCATTACCATGATCTGAAATACACTCCCTCATCATACTAAATGATAAACTTTTCCATTAATTACTAATTTTAAAGATAAAGAGTTAGTGTAATAATCTCCTCATTGAAGCATGTCAGCACAATCTGACACTATGGTGGTAACATAGATTTTTATTTAATGGTTATAGTCAGTTATGTTTAATATCCTTTTTGATGCTCAAGTTATTCAAAAACTGGTTCTGGGTTTTTGTGCATATCTCTATTCATGCAGAGCTTGCTTGTTTTCTGGCATATATCAGGATGTATCAGGTTCACTGTGTACTCTCCATGAGCCAGTCTTACAGCAGCCATTTCTCAAAAATAGTATTTAGAAACCACAATCTGGCCATTAGGTGTGCTTATTGGATAAAATATTTTAAAAATAATTTTTAAATGCATGGATGATTTGGCAGGAAAATAGAAGCTTTTGGAGGCATCTAAAGAGGTAAGAAAACAGTTACGGTGATGTAGCATTTTGGTCTTTAATGAGCCACAGACACAGAGAACAATCACAATTACTGCTTATGGAGCACTCAAAAAAGAAAGATAAAAACAGAAACAACCAGACAGAGCCTGAGATCCTGAAAGGCAATGCACTATGTGGTTGAATTAGAAAGGTTAAAAAAAAGAAAGAAAGGAAGAAAAAAGCAGGACACAGTAAAATAGCTGTCTAGTTTGGCCATGAATCTGTGGAGAACTACAAAGAAAATTTTCCCCTGAAATTTCTCAAATGTAAGTGTGCCTTTAATTGAGATTGGGAAATTAGTTAACTAGTACCACCTTTCCGGCCAACAAATTCTGTAAGTCAAACACTAAATAATTTTGCCCCACACTGGGTTTTATACCTCGACTTCATAGCATTTTCACATGAGCAAAATAGCTATCATCAGAGAAAGAGAGACAAGTTGAATTAGTAGGAGGAAATTTTTTTAAAGCCTACAGAATACTACCCTAAGGGTACAAATATTGGTATTATCAAGTAAGGAATATATTTTAAAAATAGGCTTAAAGAAAAAAAAACAGATAAATGTATAATACAGAACAAGAGATTATCAAAAATAACCAGAGAGATTTTTCAAAATTTCTAAATAGAATTTTTACAGTCATTAAAATGAATAATTCAATATATGGATTAAAAGCAAACTCTAGGGGCTGGGTGTGGTGGCTTACACCTGTAATTCTAGCACTGTGGGAGGCTGAGGTGGGCAGATGACTTGAGGTCAGGAATTTGAGATGAGCCTGGCCAATATGCCAAAACCCCATCTCTACTAAAAATATAAAAATTAGCCTGGCATGGTGGTGGGAATCCCAGCTACCTGAGAGGCTGAAGCAGGAGAATCACTTGAATGCAGGAGGCAGAGGCTGCAGTGAGCCGAGATCATGCCACTGTACCCCAGCCTGGGTGACAGAGGGAGACTCTGTCTCAAAATAAAAACAAAAACAAAAAAGAAGGAAACTTGGCCACTGGGTGAAGAGAGAATTTATGTAAGGGAATACTGAGTTTAAAAACTCACCAAAAATGTAGCACAAAGTCATAAAGAAATGAAAATATGAGATAGAAGTTAAGAGATATTGAGGATAAAGTTAAAAAGTCACTATATGTCTATTCATAGTTCCTGCGAGGGGAATTGGGAGAATGGATAAAAGGCAATATTCAAAGTGATAATAGCTGAGAATTTTTCAGAACTGATAAAGACACCAATTCTGAGCCTCAGAAAGTCCAATGGATTTTCAACAGGATTACTAAAGAGAAATATACGCCTAGACATAATATAGGAACTACAGTGGCACTGGAGATCAATAAAGAGAAAGTGAAGACTTTAAAAGCAGTCTGAGAGAAAAGACATGTTTTATGAAGGAACAACAAAACAGCTGAATTCTCAAAAGCAAAAATAGAAGCCAGAAGACAGCTGAATGTATACTTCAAAGAAGAGAAAATAGACACCAACCAGAATGTTAGGTCCTCCCAAAACTATCATTCAGGAATGAGAGGAATATACAGACATTTTTAGCAAACAACAACAAAAATGAAGATGAAATAGAGATTACATCCTGACAAAAACAAACAAAAAATAGTGAGTAAATATACTTTAGAAACACATGAAATGATTTTAGAAGGAAGGCCCAAGATGCAAGAAGACACAGCTATCAAAGAAGGTGCCAAATTTAAACAAAAATTGCCCTTGAGGTTCAAGAAAAAATTAAAATTAAATTCTAGATAAACAACTGCATCACAACTAGGTTACATGACTTAAACTGAAGTATCAGAAAATCTGTGTATAATGATAAGAGGCCGAATTCACTAGTAACAAGTAAAATCCTAAACTTAATTCAATAATGTGTCTTTTGAATATCTAAAGCAAAAGGGCAAAACTGTATGGTAAAATTGACAAATTCACTATTATAGTAGATTTTACTCTAACTTTATCAGTAATTGATATAGAGCAATCAGACCAAAAACTTGGAGGATGTATAAGATTTAAATATCACAATTAACAGCCATGTTCTACAGAAAAAGTGCACTCTCAAAATTGAAAGTATATGTACTTTTCAAGTACTCAGAGCAAAAATTGCTCATTTAATGAGCTGCAAAACAAGCATCTGTAAATTCCAAAACATCATTACCATAACAGCTAGATATAGCTTTTCTGACTACATTTAAGCTAGAAATCCATTATGAAAACTAACTTTACTCACACATTTGAAAAAGTTTAAATATGCTATTAAATAACTCAGGTCATTAAAGAAATCCTTTAAAAAAATTAGAAAATACATTGAAACAGTGATAATAAAATTACTAGGTACCGAAAAGTATAAAATACAGTAAACCATTACTTAGAGAAATGCTAATGGATTTAACATTCTTATACTTGAAAAGAAGAAAAGCTGGAATTTGGTGAGGTAGTATTCCAATTTAAGAGTTTAGGAAAAAGAAATACAGAATAAAGCTAAAGACAGAAGAAATGAGGAATTAAGAAAGATAGCTCTGAAGTTAATGAAAAACAAAAATAGCAATACTTTCTTTTGAACAGCAGTTCTTGGAAAAAGCCAATAATCTGACTGTCCTTTGGTATCAGGACAAAGAGCATGCACTATACATGTGAAATATGTAAGATATTTGTTTTTTTTGTTGTTGTTGTTATTGTAACAAATATGTTTTACTATACTTAGCTTCCTGTATAATCTTGTGTGTTTATTTTTGCATATTTAAAAATATTACTTTGTAAAGGAGTACATGGGTTTCTCTAGACTTCCATAGGGTCCACAGCACAGAAAAGTAATAAACCCTGTTGTAACTTAAATACTGGGTTAAAGAGTTTTAGGGCCATTATCTTTTTCTTTACCTAGAAGGCTGAAAAAGTTGGATGCCTTTTATTGTTTTCTTTAAAACTTGTTGCAAAGATACAGGAAAAGCAAAATGAATAAAGCAATAAAGAGACAAACATGGATGAACAGACAAATAGATGTTGATCTATCTACTGCAAACATATTGACAGTATATATTAGGTCTACAATTACTGGTATGTCTTAGGTTTGTTTATATCAATGATTCTAAATTTTTTATTTAAATGATCATACTATATTATATATCTTAACTATTGCTTTCTTTTAGCAATATCTTGCCTTATTCTAGGTCATAAACTCATTGAATATACTCATTAATGTACTTCAAATTATTGATATCTACTTGCATTTTTTTCCTTTTAATTAATTAAAACCTATCATATGCTCATCAGGGCTTTCAGTGTAAAAGTTGTCAAATTTAATGCAAACAATTATCTCCATTTCTTTTTCAGGTTCACTGAAATGTTTTTAATAAAAATTAGAATATGTGGGGGTGAAAGTGACCCAAAAGAATACTAGAAAATTTTAGAGAACCTAGCAAATTATTGAGATAAATTGGGAATAAATAATTAAATTGGGATCAACTATATATATGGGATCAATTATAGCAATAACTGGGAATATAGCAAATAATTGGGCGGAGAAAGCCTCAGCTCTAAACACAAATGAAAGATCTGTCCTTCTCAAAATAGACAAGAATTAGCTCAAAATTTCAACAGCCAGACTGTTCTGTTGTTTCACGTTCAGTAACCTACAGAGCAATACATTACTGACATATACTGTCCATATGAACAAAGCCACCCACCCATAAAAAAAATCACACCTCTCATAATGGAAGTTCTGTTAGAAAAACAATACACTACTTCTATTAATCATCCTAATCTTTCATTCAATAAATATAAACTGATATCTAAAGATCCCCACATATTGGAGGAAAACAAAAAGCATTCATAGAAGAATCAAAATGAATAAACCAAAAAATTAGTCCCAGAGGAAACAAATAATTTAGGAACCAAAATGAAAGTTAAATATTCCAATTAGTTTATTCAGAGAAGTCAAAGATGATATTGTATCCATAAAACAAGAATGACTTATTACAAAAAAAGAAACACCAGAGAATGAGTTTGTAGAAAAGAAATTTTAATTGTGATTACCAAAGAAATAAATCAAAGCATTTAATAAGAAAATAATCATGCAAGACCAAACTTAGTATTGGAAAGATCATGCTTTAAAAATTCAAATGTTATTTATTTCCAATATTTAATTCCAGTGTTTATTTATTCATAAAGATTATAATATGCAGGTGCAATTCCAGAGTGCCAATGTTAATCTAACAAGCATTTCAGGAGGAGTTAATGGAGGGAAGAAAGTAATCAAGGAAAAATAGAAATAATAGAAAAACTTTTATGCTGAGTTTCCCTATCAGGTTCTGAGCTGATTATATAGCGGAAAGTCACATATTGATAACACTAGTGAAAATTTCAGGGCTTTAAGGATAAAGAGGAAATAAATACATTTTTCAGAAAAAACATAATAATAAAAATCATATGTACAACGAATGAAACCAAATTGATTTCAACAAAATTGGATGCTCAAAGACAGAGGAAAATACTATAAAATTTGAGTGGGAAGATGATTCTAAATAAGAATGCTGTGTTTAGTTAATCTATCAATCAAACTTGTATAAAATGAATACATTTTTAACCTCCAAAGTTAAAGTTGTACAGATAATTCCTATCCACTATGAGTAGTTACACCAGGAAATTACAAAATGAGAAAAAGAAATGCAAGGGAAAGAATGACACAAGAAATAAACACCCTGAGTATGAACTAGAAGAATGGTCCTCAACTGCACAAACATTAGGATCACATCTGGAGCTTTTATGAGTATTGATGTCCAGCAAGAAGCAGCATCAGGATTTCTAGTAATATTTGTTGTTTTGCCAAGGATTTTAGGTACACAGATGTGTTTGCTTTGTAATGTTTAGTCACAAAAAAATACATATGCATAATTTTCACTTCAGACATCAATCAGAACATGTAGGGGTTGGGTCTAAGTGGGGGCATTTTTTAAAAGCTCCTTGGGTCACTACAATTTGCATTCAGTATTGAACCACTGCCCCCAAAGAAGCTAAAATGCAAACAAATTAGTACTTTTTGAACCCCCAGTGCAGAAGGTTAAGTTAATCATACCCCTTAAATCATGGCATGTTAAAATCCCTTTTGTTTTAGTCATTCATTTATTGATTTTTTTTTGAATTGTCATCTCCCACTTCCATTGTTCATTCCTTCCCAATCATTCTTTTGTGTTTAGTGTAAAACTTTTTGTTTATATATATTTCATGTAATATGAATTGTTGTGTATGCTTGTAATTTTATTTTATTTTTTATTTTTTAAAATTTGTGGGGGTACATAGTGGGTGTATATATTCATGGGTTACATGAGATGTTTTGATACAGGCATGTGATGTGAAATAAGCACATCATGGAGAATAGGTTATCCATCTCCTCATTTGCTTATAATTTATTTAAAAGGTATTGTGTTTGATATCTCAGATAGCTACTGCTGAAATGATAAATTAAGAACCACAACATTAATTATAATGAGTATAGTGGTTAACAACACAATGAGCTATAAAACAAAGTATTTCAAAATATTTAATTTTAGAGACTAGAGCTGAGCAAGGAAGTAGGGTTCTTTCATTTTATTAGACACTAATTTTCAAGATGACTTCTCAGAATAATCAATTGCTTTTACTTTTAGGGGCATGTAGTGCCATTATGGCATACTTTATGTAATATGTGTTTAATTATTATTCATCTGGTAAAGTTTTAATTTGCATATGACTTCTTTGCCTTAGTATCATGTTTTGTACTAATTTTTATATTCATGTTTAGGTTAGCATAGAATAATTTCAAAGTCCATGGAACAGTCAGTTATAGGCCTCTATCTTGAATGTGGGAAACATTCTTAACAAGTGACATTTTTCTTTCATTGTATTACTTTGCTGAAAATATTTAGTTTTGCCACTGACAAATTTGTGATCTCTTAAAAACAGCACATTAGGCGGGTGGATCACAAGGTCAAGAGATCGAGACCATCCTGGTCAACATGGTGAAACCCCATCTCTACTAAAAATACAAAACAATTAGCTGGGCATGGTGGCACGTGCCTGTAATCCCAGCTACTCAGGAGGCTGAGGCAGGAGAATTGCCTGAACCCAGGAGGTGGAGGTTGCAGTGAGCCGAGATGGCACCATTGCACTCCAGCCTGGGTAACAAGAGCGAAACTCCATCTCAAAACAAACAAACAAACAAACAAAAAACAGCACATTAAAAAATGGATCTGTCACTGGATAAGTATAATGGCTTGTTCTAAAAAAAGGTACATATCTATGTGTTGTACATATTTTAGTACATACAAACTAGGGAGAATTTAATTGGACATATTTAAATAGTAATTATATGTTTTTAAAAGGCAAAAGAACAAAAGATATAGAAAGATACGAATGTTTTCATTATCTATAATATCCTGATCTCTTATGAACACATTTGGAATGATTAAATTCTTTTATTTCAGATAAATTCATTCTGTGGATGATGGGAGAAGAATAGCTTCCAACTTCCATTAAGTGAGACAGCTGCTTACCCATGCATGCCTTAGAAGTCAGTCAAGATGGTCAGACAATGAACACCAAGCCAAACCCCCAATAAAAGGGAAAGTAATTGTATATGGTCATCTGAAAGAGTGTTCTATTGAAATACCTATGTAATTGAAGTTAGAATTGTCAAGACCAAGTTGTGATATAAAAGACTAAATACAGAAAATTGTTCACAACGTAGAACAAAAACGTACACACAAGCATATTTTTTCCAAACATAGGACTTTAAATCAATGAAAATTAGACCTTAATTTCATTTGTTGATTGCTGAGTAAGTTTGAACAGTTACCACTGATGAAGAGATGAAGAAGGTGTGCATCTTTGGAAGATGTATCACTTTTTCAATGAAAAAGTGATTAACCTAATCTACTTCAAAGGTTAGTTACAAGCTCATAAATAGACACATAAGGCAGGATGCATATAAAAGAGAAATTTGGAGCAAGATTGAATCTGATGATCCTATCGCCAACTATTAGTATTGTTTTATATCTATATATATACATATATAGATATATACATATATATGCTGATATATACATATATATAGATATATACATATATATGCTGACTATGCAGCATATATGCAGTATACATGTATATACATATACATATACGTATATATATATGTATACTGCTTATATGCTGACTCGCAGACCTCAGGTGATATGCAGTATATATATATATATATATATATATATATATGTATACACACACACACACACACACACACACACACCCCTATATGTCTGTAGTGAGAATGAAAGAACAAACCATATAGACATATACATACACACACATATGTACGTATGTATATGCATACTGATTTGATCTGTTTAGTATCCTTGAAAGATAAATAGCACTAGAGTTATTATTTTCATGTTGCAGTTCAAAATATTAAGACTAGAGGGAATCAAATGACTTGCCCAAGGTGCTACAGTTAGTGGCAGGACTGGGCATAGAGCCAGGTTATCAAATGTAATGTCATTCTGCTTTATATATTTTATCTTGAGACTTCAAAGGGCCACAAGTAGCTGCTGTTTCATGTTCATTTTTAAAGTAGTTTCTAGTTCTCTGTCTTTTTAGCAATATCATCATGCTTGATTTCTTGATTACAATACCCATACTGCAGAATAGTAGCCCCAAGATGTCCACGTTTTTATATCTCGAACTTATGAATATGTTAAGGCTGCAAGATAAAGGGAAATTAGGATTGCTAATCAACTGACCTTGAAATAGATGATCCTGAATTATCTGGATGAGCCCAATGAAATCATGGGGGTCCTTGAAAGTAGAAACGGAAGGCAGAAAAAGACACTCAATAGAAGACATTAAGTGTGGAATAGTGATCAGAGTGATACTATATTGCTAGCTTTGAAGATGGAAAGGAACCATGATCCAAGGAATGTGAGCAGTCTCTAGAAGCCAGAAGAGGCAAGCAAACAGATTTTTCCCTAGTCTGCAAAAGAGAACATAGCCCTGCAAATGTCTTGATTTTAGCCCAGTAAAACTCATGTCAGGCTTTAATCCAAAAGAACTAAAGATAATGAATTTGTGTTGTTAAACTTGCTAAGCTCATGGCAATTCATTACAGCAACAAAAAATTAATACATATACCTTATCAGCTCATAATACATACACCTTATCAGTTCACAATGGCAAACACATTATTTCTTGCTCAAATCACCTGAGGTCTGCAAGTCAGCTGTGGCTTTAACAGGTTCTGCTCAGTTCTGTGCTCTGAGTTTTCTTTTTGGAAAACAGTTTGAAGAAGTAACCACTGTCTGGGTCATGCTGTTCTCAATTAAGGGAACTCACAAAAGATTCAAAGTCAAGCTCATGTTAAGATTTTGCTCAAATGTGGAATGTCACATCAGGTCACATGCTCTTGACCAGTGCAAATCACATTGCCAAACTGGAAGTAACGTAATGAGAAATACTCTGTTTATTTGGCAGAAAGGAAAGGGAACAGGTAATTGGTAGATATACAATAAAATGTGTCACAGATGTAAAGAATAATGTATCTGGGCCTTGAGAAGTTAAATTTTCCTATTCATCCTTTCCTAAGCTGAGTTGACCAAACTTGATAAGGTTAATGTGTTCTTGTTCTGGTGACTGCTGTTTTCCGTGATTCCTCAAAGAAATAAAGCTTGCCTGACCTCAAAGTAAAAACAGTGCAGAAGGACCAGTAGTTACACAGGTGCTAGAGGATAAACAGTGATCACCCTACCCTCAAATTCATAAGTTGAAGCCCTACTGTGAATTGTGACGATATTTGGAGGTGGGGTTTGGAGAAGTGATTAGGGTTAGATGAGGTCATGAGATTGGGCTTTCGTGATGAGATTAATATCCCGATAAGAGGAGACAGCAGAGAGCTTGCTCCCTTTTTCTCTCTCTGCCATGTGAGGCCATCTATAAATGAGGAAAAGATCCCTCACAAGAACCTCACCATGCTGCTACCTTGATATTAAACATCCAGCCTCCAAAACATTTAGAAAATAATGTCTGTTGTTCAAGCCACCTGCTTTGTGGTATTTTGTTATGGCAGTGCAAGCTGACTAATACAATATGCATTTGTATCTCCAGCTTCAGGCTTAAAGCAAACTTACATATAGTCATTGTCCTATATTTACAACTTCCTTCCCCTCTACATTATGTTTATTCAATATGTATTCACATGCCAGGTGCTGTTTGAAATACTGGCAACAGAGTACTTTGCTACGGAGAAGAGTGAAACACATGCTGGGGATTGAGGGTGGGGAATTACGAAGTTGAAGCGAGGCAATATTGCAAAGTAAATGTAACTGGGTTTTCACCTTTGACATGAGCTGCATGGTTTGTACCTTCCTTTTCTGAGTGGCACCTCTTTTCTTACACTAACCTCTAAACTCAGAAACTCATGCCACACCATGTCTGACTGTCAGGAACCCATGATACTGTCTCACTCTGCACAGTCCTCTCTCATTGACATCTTACACGCTCCAGTGTCTCTTTCCTCTCTTTTGCAATCCAAACTAACCTGTTATTTGTCAAGTTTAGTGGGGACTTTTGAAGAATTATAAACAATTCTCAGTTGATCCTTCTTCCAATCCCCTCCCCACTCTGCTACATACCCATTTATATCCATAACTAGACCATAGACTCCTACAGGTCCCAACCTATCTTACTAAAAAAGCAAACGTGTTTCCTGGGAAGAATACTACTTAACTCCACGAACAGATGCAAACATTTGACACTTGTTAAGCTTACATTCTACTCAAAGCAACAGGCAGAGAACAGGGGATACATAGCAGAAAGAGATGCAGTTTCTGTTTCTAGGCAGCTCACATTCTAAGAATGGAGACATCTACGTACACAAACATGACGTGAAGCACTGGGTGCTACATGCTGGTTCAGAGCTGGTCCACCTTCAGATACATGCCTCCTCCTAGCTCTACTCCACCCTGGAACACAGGAAGTCAAACCCCTGCAGGCGATGTTTCTCAGGATACTCTGTCAACTGGCTTCCTGCTAGATTCAGCCAAAGGAGGTGCTAGCTAAAGACTGGAGGGCATAAGATAAAGGTGAATAAATTAGTACCTATTTTGTTATTATCCTCACTTTTTCTCTAATTCTTGACAGGATATTTTCAGTGTGAACGGCCATAGAAAAGAGTATCTAGAGCAATGCAGTTCTGATGGATTTGCATGTAATTAAAAATAGGAGAGAAAGAAAAAATGGATGTATGTAGGTATCTACATAAAGCACAGCCATGGGAGGCGCATTCACTTGTACTTATTTGAGGATCACTTTATTAAGTAAAATAAAATCATTCAAAACACTTCAAAATTCTACATATGCACAATTCTATAAATGTATGAATATGTTAAAGGTGTCAGAAATGTATCAAATATGAAATCCTGGCTGTGCACTGTATATGAGTTGAGGGAAGAGAGTTGATTTGTACAAAATGAGCTTAAGCATTATTCTTAACCTCCTGGCTGGGCGTTTAAACAGAGCAGGCCAAATTCTGAGGAAGCTCTTTTCTCCCTCACCCAGAGGTTGTTCCCATAGAGACAGGAAGGCACCGGAGTGAGCTGACACAGATGGTTGTACGCCTATCCTGGCTGGCTAAATCCCCAGCTGTACCAAGTAGTAAAAATGACTCCAGAAAAATCTTTACGTTCATCTATTGTTTTTTAATACTTACAATATGCCAAATTCTGTGACAGGGATCCGGAATATGAGGATGAACAAGTTAGGCATGGTCCTAACTTAGAGTTTGGTAAAGAAACTGAAGATTAGGGAAATTCTGGTTTATGATGTTGCGAAAAGTCACGCAGCTGGTAAAAGCGTAGCCAAGGTTTATACCCGCATTTGGCTGCCCTTGAAAGCCCATTCCCTCAACCCCTACTCTATGCTTTCTTTTCTTTTTCCTTTTTCTCTCTGAAATTTTTTCTCCCGTAAACTTTAGGGCAACAATTTTTATGGGGCAGCTTGTCCCACTGCCTAATGAATGTTTCTTAAAATATAAACGTGAAGGTCCTTGGAATTGAATCAGGTGCAATTTTGTCTTATCTGATAAGCAGTGTGGGGCAGGGTCTGCCAAGCCCTGGCCTGACTGAATTAATCAGCCTGAGGCTGTCCCAGGGAAGCCAGCAATTCTGCAGTGACTTTCCCCATACAGATGGCCCCCTTAGTCAGCTCTGAAAATGCAGAGGGAAGTCTGGCGTGGCGTTACTGCAGCAGACTGTGTGGACAAAGGCCTGGGTGGACACAGATGCCCAAGCAATTGTATTATGTCTATTTCCTGTCATTTAAACCCAGTGTCATTTTTTATTCAACTCTGAGTGTATTTTGGAGATTCAATTTGTAGCGTGTATGACACACATAGTAAATTGGTATGTGTTATCTCAACTCATTTGCTGGAGGACAGGTGTTCACATCACAAGAACCAACAGCCCCATCCACGGTAATTGGTGCCTTGGCTGGCAGTCTGAGCCTAGAGGGCAAGGACCAAAAGTACATGAAGAATGAACCAATAATAATTTCCACACGTGGCATAGTGTGTTTTACTTGAGGCTCTCAAAGCACATTTTAGGCATTTATTCTCTCTCACTACAATACCGCCCAGGCTTGCTATTGCTCTCGTACTATAGCCAGGAAAACAAAAGCAGGCAGTGGCTGACTCAAGAGCACAGACAGACACAATGGCAGAAAGGGAAACAAAAATTCAGGAGACCTGATCTCTTGTTCTGTCTTCTTGGAATCTCCCCACATCCATTCTCTTCTCATTTATTATTTAATGTCTTAGGCAGGATATTATTAAGGAACCTAGACTGGTGAATTCAATTTTGTTCAGGTTAATTAATTTCTAAATGCTCGCAAGTCTGCATGGTGCATGATATCACACTCAACACAAATAATAGACCCAAAACAACAGTAACAACAACCAAATATAGTTGCCATATGTTTCAAATGTATGTAGCATACAAACAATAATCACAACAAGCTATTGAACACACTTTCAGTAACATGCAGATTGTGTATTTCTATGTGCAAGGAGGATAGTCATTCCAGGTAGGATATAAAGGTTTGTATGCAGTGAAGAAACCCCAGAGACAATTTATTACCTTAACTACATAGCTAATGTCATTTCAGAACATTTTGCATGAAAAATTCACTTAAAATATGAAATTAAAAAAATCCTGCACTTGTAAGGTTTATTAATAAGGAGCAAGGAGAAAAAATGGAATTTTTGCCCTGGAGCTCAGGTGAAAAGACATAATTAAAAATACTGCACTGGAAAAAGTGATTTCTACTTACCAGATGGCATTTGGTTTCCTTATACTTACAAACAGCCATATAGAGCAAAACCAATGTATTCCATTAAACTCCTTCCACTTATAACAAATGCAGGTTTCTTTATCACTGACGCAGAAATTCCAAAAAATATAAATTAAACACATGAAGAGAGAGATTGACTGCTATCTTCTCTTTGGGGGTTAAAGTATGCCAAAATGAAATAATTTAAGAGATTTCTCACCACCAGAAAATTAAATTTTACCTATAACATCACAAAGGTATACTCACTACCCACAGCCATATAGGAAGTACATAGCACAACCTCAGGGAACACTAACATAACCCAGGCTGAGAATGGAGACCTTGGGTTTGAACAGGTAGTGCTTATGCATTCTATTTGGAAAAGATAAAATTCCTTTTCTATTACATCCAATCTACCTGTTAACTGACCAAGCCAAGGCATATATGCAGAGTATAAAATTATCTAAAACTCTTCATAGAGGGTCAGCAGCTTTTGTTTTACACAAATACCAAGATGTCATGAGTGATCTCTACCATAACAATATTTTCAGTGTAATTTGCATTTTTGTCTAAAATGACAGTAGAAAGAAAGGAAAAGGGGATAGTGAGGTCTTCACAATGGCACTACAATGTGTTGGGAGGAGGGAGGGGGGAAAGCTCAGGAAGCTAAAGTAATAGGTTCACATTAGTAACCAGAGAATCTAGGAAGATGTAATTCTATGTAAGAATCATGATTTTCCAATTACCCTATAAGTTGTTGGATTTCATACTTTAAGGGGGTATAACCACTTTATTTAATGAGTTTCTTTCAAAGCTGGTTTCCACAGCTGAGTAAAGCTTTATTTGTAGGTTAAGCCTCACCTGTAGCTCTAGGACCTGATCTTCAAGAGGAACAAAAAATGAATCAAGCCAGTAACTTGGTATCTCTCTCTAGCCTAACACTCTGCACTAATAACTAAACACTTACTTTGTTCTGGAGATATATTTTCCATCTGCATCCCATCTACAGTGCAACCTACTGAACTTTTTGATGTCTCAATTCCTCCTATGAAAGCCTGATTGCCCGTTTTTGTCATTGCTTTGCCACCCCCTGCCAGGACCTGTCTGGTTCCTGGACTGTGGCCTCTACTTGATCACTCTGGTGGTCACCATGCTTTTGGCTTTAACCAGTCTGTCTGCATCTGCATTTGTCATCAGAGAAGCTAGTTCCCCAGTACAAAATAGAATAGCAGTAGAGACTATCAGAGCAGGAAACAGGAAGGAATGTGTTCATAGCTACCATAATTTTATTGATATCAGTAATAATCTTCCATATGGTCTTTGTCTTCATCCCACATTTTGGCCCTATAACAAAGGTGAATGTTGAATTCATTTCCTGACTACATGTGGCTTTCCACTGGTCCTTTCTTCTTCTCCATCAGTAGACACATTTATCTTCTACTCATTAATTCAGCTGGCATGGGTTTGCAAGCATATGTTCACTGGAAGAAATTTAAATGATAGTGACCTCAGCTTCAAGAGAAAAATCTCTAGTCATTTAAAGAATTTCAACAAAGTTAATACACTAAACGTCTGATAGATCATGTGAAGATCAGACATGTCTTTATTCATTCAAATACTAAGAAATGCCAAATGAATATTGATGGTTTTTGTTTCCATTAAGAACAAAAAATTGGTTGGCACATGCTTATTGCATCTAGAATAGTTCACGGCAGGTAAAGGGCCCTCAATTAATACTTGCTGAATGAATAACTTAGACAAATGAGAATTATTTATTGTCAGAATTCTTCTCTTCTCAATATTTTTCTTTCCTTCTTTTGCATTTCCCGTAATATGAACTGGAGTTTTCCATAAAAAGGTGATGGATGCCAAATGAATGGATTGGTGAATGAGAGTCTCAGTAATACTAGCTATAAACTCTTTCTGTATTATGACCTCAAATATATATAAACACATGTATGTAAGCATAGAAAAACATTGTAAGAGGGAATGCAGCAAAATCTGAACAGTAGTTGTCCCTGTGTTGTGTGATTATACCTTTTCCTCTTTCAATTTTTCTATGATAAATATTGGTAACTTTAACATACATTACAAAAACCATCACACATGACAAACAGAACTCAAATGATATCAAAGCTGTTCAAATATAAATTGTTTTCATTTCAAACCCTGCTGCCCAGAGATAAATATTATTAGCACTTTGATGTAAATACACACACACACACTTGCACACATTTTGTACATAAATGTAAAATGGATTGGTCACACTCTATGTACCATATTGGAACCTGCTTTTTTCATTCAGTGACAAGAAGTGTTTATGTGGATTTGTGTGTGTGTGTGTGTGTGTGTGTGTGTGTGTGTGTGTGTATACATATATATAATAGTTGCCAATTATTTCATTGAATTGATGGGCCATAATTTAATTATGAATTAAAATTGTTAAACAATTATTTTTAACAAGTAATTATTTTCAATTTTCTGACTGTCATAAATATACCATTTTATGCTTTTCTGATTATTTTCTTATATCAAATTCCTATGAACATATTTATTATTCAAAGAGTCAGACCAGAGTTAAAGGTTTGGATGTATTTTTTCAGATAGTTCTCCAGAAATGTTATATCAATGCACAGTTATGTATAAGATAACTGTTTCGCTATGACATTTACTAAAATCAGACATTAAGAAACATTGTAAACTGTGTTTGGTTGATAGTGTTAAAATATTTTATTGCTTTTTTTTAATTGCTGTTTTTGTTTTGTTTTGTTTTGTTTTGAGACAGAGTCTTGCTCTGTTGCCCAGGCTGGAGTTCAGTGGCATAATCTTGGCTCACTGCAACCTCTACCTCCTGGGTTCAAGCGATTCTTCTGCCTCAGCCTCCTGAGTAGGTGGGGTTACAGGCATGTACCACCGCGGCTAGCTAATTTTTGTATTTTTAGTAGAGATGGGGTTTGCCATGTTGGCCAGGCTTGTCTTGAACTCCTAACCTCAGATGATCTGCCCACCTCCAAAAGTGCTGTGATTACAGGCATAAGCCACCCCTCCTGGCCTGCTGTTTAAATTTATAAATCTTTGGCTGTTATTAATATTTTTTTAAATTTTTTTTAACATTAACATTTATTAATGTTTTTAACATTATGGGGTTTTTTTTTTTTTTTCATTTTTGTTGGATGTTTATTTGATTGTGAATTGCAGTTGATGCCCTTTGCCCATTGCTTTTCAGGGGCCTCTGGGTTTGATATTTTGTTAGAAAGTACTTTCTACCTCAGTTAAAGTAGTCTACATTTTCTAATAGTGTAATATGTTATATCTTTTATATTTATATTGTAAATCCATCTAGAATTGAGCATATGTATGTAAGAGATGCAGAGATTTGAATCAACATTTTGTTGTTAAACTGAGAGCTAATTTTTGCCAATGCAATTTATTGAACAATCTATTTTCCTTACATATATATGGAATATCACTCTTATTCATTATATGCATCCATATATTCGTAGATACTTTAGCACCACATTCTTTTAAATAATTTAACTTTTTAGTACATTTATAAATGCATAAGAAAACATTAATTTTGAAATCTAAAAATCATATAGAATAAACAAAGAAAAGCATAAAGTTAAAAAAACTAATGGAAAAAAGCATGAAATGACATGAGTGGAAACAAATATCCAAACTATATCATATAGGGTAGGCCTAGATTATGAAGGACCTTAAAAGCTAAACTGAGGGGTTACTACTGTGTTTTGTGGGTATTCATCACTTCATGTGTTCAGTGAGGAAGTGACATAACATTATGTTTAGGTAGATTAAACAAGAGCTAGTGCAGAATATGCATTGAAGAGTATAGCTGAGATTTGAATATGTCAGCTGCAGTTCATTCATTAGTTCCCCAAACATGTAAAAGATAGAGCCTTCTCCCTGTGTCCTCACATGGTGGAAAGGGCAAACTGTCTCCCTAGGGCCTCTTTTATAAGGGCATTAATACCATCATAAGGGCTCTATCTTCATGATCTAATCATCTCCCAAAGGTCCACATCTGTTAATTTAGACATTATAGTTATTCAAAACCAAAACAATAAATGTTTATGTATCAAAAATTCTCTATCTATAGGCCAAAATACAAAAATCAACTGAAAATGGATCATAAACCCAAGGCTATAAAATGTTAGAAAATAAATACACAGCAGATATTTTTCTGTGATTTTTGGTGAGGTAAAAATACAAAAATAGATATCATAAAAAGAACCATAAAATAAAAGACTGACAAATAGAATTTATCAACTTTAAAACTTCTGTTTTTGTAATTACACTCACAGAAATAAAAAGATAATTCAGAGACTGTGAAGAACTATTTGCAAAACACACATCTGATAAAGAATTTTTATTCATAATATGCAGATTTTTTTCACAACTCAGTAAAAGTGGGCAAAAGATTTGAAAACAGATCATCGAAAGAGAATTACAGATAGAAAATCTGCACATTAAAATATATTCAATTTCAGTGATCAAGAGAATGCAAAATAAAACTGCATGTTTATTACACACTTATAAAATTTAATAAGATTTAAAAACTGACAATATTAAATCCTAGCAAGTATAAACAGAAACTGATCTCTCACATATTTCCAATGTAATGCAATAAGGTACAGTCACTCTGGAAAGCAGTTTGGCAATTTTTATAACAATAAATATATACATGTCTAAATAATTTTCCTTTGAGGTATTTACCAAGAAACATGAAACATATATTCATATAAAAATCTGTGCCAATTATTTATGGTGGTTTTATTCATGATTGCCCAAAACTGGAAACAATCCAAATTTCCATTTACTGGTGAGCAGATAAACAAATTATGATGCACACATGCAACAACATAGATGAATCTCAAAATAATTATGACAAGTAGCAGGCCAGACATAAAAGGTTACATTATGTATGCTTCCATTTATATGACATTCTGGAAAAGGCATATTTGTAGAGACAGAAATTAGTGGTTGCCAAGGGCTAGGAGTAGGGGAAGGGAACTGATTTCAAAGGGACACAAAGGAATATTTGAAATAAACTAAAATATTCTATATTTGATTATTGGTGGTTATATGATAGTTCACATTTTTAAAATGTCATCAACAATAAATTTTATTGTATGTAAATTAGACTATAATAAAACAGGATTTAAAAATCAAATAAGGGAAACACTTTTTTCTAAGAAAGTAAAGTTTAAGCTAAAATCTGAAGGATGAGTAGAAATGAGCGAATTAAAGGCTTGGGACAATACTGTTTGAGGCAAAGGGAATAATTTGGGCAAAATCCCCAAGGAAGGGAGAATTTGGATGTTAGAGGAAGTAACCCGAGGCCAATGTGGCAAAGGCACTGTAAAGAATGTAAGTTTGACAAGAAATGTGGGAAGAAAAATAAAGGGGCATCAGATCACACAGAGTCTTGTACCAATTATGAGGAACTTTAGATTTTATTCTAAATAGAATAGGAAGTGTCTTAGATTGTTCAGGCTGCTAGTAACAAAATACCGTAAGAAAATTGAAGAAAGAAAATCTCAAGAAAATTGAAAATGTGAATGCAAAGAGAAAGATGTAAAGACTAAATGGCTTATAAATAATCACCATTTATATGTTACTGAATAACCAGTGGATTGATGAAGAAATTAAGAAAGAAAATGGAAAATTTCTTGAATCAAATAATAGTGGAAACACAACATATCAAAACCTATGTGATACAATTCCAGAGGCTGGGACGTCCAAGAATAACGTGCCTGCAGATTTGGTGACTAGTGGGGGCTGGTGCCTCCTAAATAGAGCCTTCTTCCTGTGTCCTCACATGGTGGAAAGGGCAAACTGTCTCCCTAGGGCTTCTTTTATAAGGGCATTAATACCATTCATAAGGACTCTGTCTTCATGACCTAATCACCTCTCAAAGACCCACACCTGTTAATACCGTCATTTTAGGGGTTAGGTTTCAACATATCAATTTTGAAGGGACACAGTCAGACCATGCAGCAAGCCTCTGAAAGATTTAGAGGAATAATGTGATATGATATAAATTTTTTAAAGATCATTCTGGATTCTTCATTAAGAAGGATTGCAGGTGCAAAAGTGGGTGCAGGGATACAGATTAGGAGATCATTACAAAGAAAGGAAATGGGAGCATGGGCCATGGTGATAGTTATGTATACAGGAGAAGGGTCCGCATTTGGGATATATTTTGACCCTTATCCATCAATTATAAAAACGTAGTTAAAGGCCGGGCGCGGTGGCTCAAGCCTGTAATCCCAGCACTTTGGGAGGCCGAGGCGGGTGGATCACGAGGTCAAGAGATCGAGACCATCCTGGTCAACATGGTGAAACCCCGTCTCTACTAAAAATACAAAAAATTAGCTGGGCATGGTGGCACGTGCCTGTAATCCCAGCTACTCAGAAGGCTGAGGCAGGAGAATTGCCTGAACCCAGGAGGCGGAGGTTGTGGTGAGCCGAGATCGCGCCATTGCACTCCAGCCTGGGTAACAAGAGCGAAACTCCGTCTCAAAAATAAATAAATAAATAAATAAATAAAATAAAAAATAAAAAATAAAAATAAATAAAAATGTAGTTAAACATATCTGTGTCATGGGGCTGCTGTGAGGACAATATGTGTATAATTAGCTTGCATTTTTGCTCAACCTATTTTAAATGCTTAATACATATTCTCTGTGATTTTAAAATATGAAAATGAATTCAGCTCTGTTTCCCTTGTTTTTTGCTCTCATCTTCTTCCAAGCTGCCACCTTCACACTAGCGTGTACACTCCATGGGAAGCCCTCAGTACCTGCATATCTCCTTATTTAAACATGTATTTATCACATATCTATGTGAAACCAGCCCTGTTCTTCTTTAATGATAATCTGAGCTGATTAATTTTCACCCAAGAATGTCTAACAATATATGATCACAACCATGCAAAAACCAAACCTTCACTTCCAGTAAAAGCTTGAGGACCCCAGGTAGCATCTAGGTTGTATTAAATTGACCTCATTTTGTTTGCCTGTTTCTTTTGTTGTTTGTTCCTATCCTTTTATGGAAATGTGGCATAGTGATAATCTTTTTACTTTAGTTATATGTGCCTAGTTTTATAGTAACATTAAACCTATTATTTTTATTTTATTCATCCCAAAAAGGCTATTATAGTCATACAAATAGAATATGGACCTAGGCAAGAAAATTGAAAATGTGCATGTAAAGAGAAACATCAATATGAATTTGGAGAGAAGACTTAAAGAGACAGTGTGAACAATAGAATTCAGAAGGTCAGGAATATAGGAAAGTCAAAGATAACTCTAGTTTCCATTCCTATTAGCCTGCATGAAATCTGTCACCACTGACAGACAGAAAAGTCACTAGACGAATCTTCATAGGGATCAACAACAACAATAGATAATAAATTCTCTTTAGAAACTTGGACCTTGAGACAACAATAGATTTTCCAAACAGTGGCAGTGGCATTTGTCAGTTATCAGATGGAAGTTAGTCTTCTTGAATACTCTAAATGAGACAGCTAGGTTGCTAAGACTAGAGAGAAACTCCAGAGGAAAATGAAAGGACCAAAAATCATTCAACAACAGGTAATAGGAGGAAGATAAGTTAAGCATCAAGCATGTCAGAGATGGCATAATACCTAACAGTTCGGGACAGGCGGGTTGGCATGAGAAGACAATAGTGGTAAAAATACTACCCTCATGGATTGCTGTTCAGGGCCATAGTCCCATTTCCTTTTTCCTAACAGAGTCTTGCTCTGTTGCCCAGGCTTGAATGCATTGGTGCAATCTCCACTCACTGCAACCTCTGACTTCCAGGTTCAAGTGATTCTCCTGCCTTGGCCTCCCAAGTAGCTGGTACTACAGGCACATGCCACCATGCCCGGCTAATTTTTTTGTATTTCTAGTAGAGACAGGGTTTCACCATGTTAGCCAGGATGGTCTTGATCTCCTGAACTTGTGATGCACCCACCTTGACGTCCCAAAGTGCTGGGATTACAGGCGTGAGCCACTGCATGTGGCCCATAGTCCCATTTTTTAAGGATAATTTGGAATGACTGTCTCCACAACAAAACAAGGACTCATGTGTAGAACAGGATTTGGACCAGAAAGATCTAAATTAGTATCCTTTCAAACAAACACAGTAAAATTTGCTCTTTAAACACGGCTTTTCGTAGCCCCTTGATAGTGATAAGCTCTAAAAAAATGCATAAAAATAGCTTAGGATAATGCATAAAAATAACTTAGAGAAAATTATTTTTCCTCAAAGATTGTATTTATATTTTTAGATGCTTAGTTTACTATCTTGGAAACTCAGAAAGTGAGAACAGTAGAGTTTGAAATCTTCGCTCTTACTGATACATCTTCTTTCAGTATATTGAATGGCAGTTTTTGTTTATAAATGTCTTTTACTTCTACCCTTCTTGGTTTTCAGTGGTGCTTGTGGCATTTCCTAATGTATAATCTTCTGCAAGTTTTGTTACAAGCTGTCTACTCCTACAATTAATAGAAATGTTAAATAAGGTAGGCTGTAAAACTCACATCACATACCGCCAACAATAACTTGGTACATTACCATTTATTAACATCTTAGTTTTCTTTTCTTTCACTTTCTTTCTTTTTTTGAGACAGTTTCACTCTTGTTTCTCAGGCTAGATTTTAATGGAGTGATTTCAGCTCACTGCAACCTCTGTCTTCCAGGTTCAAGAAATTCTCCTGACTCAGCCTCCCAGGTAGCTGGGATTACAGGCACTTGACACCACACCTGGCTCATTTTGGTATTTTCAGTAAAGATGGGGTTTCACCACATTTGCCAGGCTGGTATCCAACTCCTGAACTCAGGTGATCCATCCACCTCTGTTTCCCAAAGTGCTGGGATTACAGGCCTGAGCCATCACACCCAGACAACATCTTTGTTTTCATCCTTCATCCAGATTTCAATCCCTGCTTGAACTTTATCCAATATCAATTGATTTCGCAGATTTCAAGAAAGTGTCCTTAGTGCTACTCAAATATTGGCTTAGTATACATTGATTAGTGTGTGTGTGTATATATATATCATAATTGCTTTTCTGATATATATATATATATATATATATATATATATATATATATGGTTTGTCTTTTAGAACACAGTGGCACCTGAAATTTTTAAATGATAATTGCCAAGATTAATCACTAGAATTTCATGATATACATTGTTTTATTGTTTAATTGTTTTATATTTATACATTTTACCTATTGAACAAAAAGACATGCATTTATGGGATATTTCGTTCACTCATTTATCAATATGTATTAAATGCCTAGTACATTGATATCCTATCTCCTTTTCCTTTTATTTATGGATATTTGATTTTAAAGTATAAAAATGATTTATTACACAAAAATCCTCTGTAAACATTAATTTAAACACATGACGAATTAAAGACACACTACTTTGTTTAGAAAATGATCTTCATTTTTATTACCATTCTAAATTGTTTTGATAAACCATTCTTATTTTTAAATACTGGTAAATATTTTATTATCAAAGAATGTGCTAAGTATATCTTAAATCTAAGTAATTTTTTTAATTTAAATTTTAAAAATCAAGCATGCTCTAGCACAAAATGTGTGACATATTTAGAATATTTTATGCCAGGAGCCAATATGTGCTGCATGAAAACTGGAAAGATGTTCATCAATATTATTAAGATCTATATAAACTGAAACTTGATGGTAAGAGCGTGAAAACATACATGTTAAAGTAAAACATAAATACCATGGAAGATATATATTCCATAGAATAATAAAAATAATAATAACTTATTGAACTTTCAATATGTGCCAGACACTCTGCTAAAGTACTGCACATAAATTATCTCATTAAATATGCACATATTATTTTGTAAAGAGGAAACTGAGAGTCTGAGGCATTAAATAATCTAAGAATCTAGCTGGTAATAATTAGAACTCAGCATTGATTCTAGGTCTGTTTCATTCCAAAGCCTGTGTTCTTAACCATTCTATGATACTATCTTTATTATGAAGAAAATGGCATGCATAATTCTATGGAGAAATTCTGTAATTCTTTTTTATTTTTTAAAAATTGAGTCAGGGTCTCACTATGTTGCCTGGACTGGTGTAGAATTCCTGACTCCTGGTGATATGGTTTGACTGTATCTCCACCCAAATCTCATCTCACCCATAATTCCCACATGTCGCAGGATCCTGCTCAAATATAAGCTTTTAGTAATTGGTTAATTCTTACCCCTTACTTGCTGTTAAATATTATGAATATCAAACTCCTCAATAACTCTCATTGTTGAGTAATTAATAGGTTAAGTAGAGATTACAAATTTTCTGAAAGGAAAAATTAGTCAACTGGGATAGAAACAGTTCTTTAAAAAATTAAGATTGTTAACTATTATATGTGTATATAAAAGGGTCATATTTAAAATATATATTTGTAAAAATGCATAATTTAAATTATTTGATTGCAATGAATAAGATTAATAACTAAATACATACTTTTAAAAATTGAAGATAAAATGACAACTCTGTTCAACAATTTCATTTTAGTCTTTTTCACAGACTATTTCATGTGGTTATTGATATTAAATGAGGTGAACTTTAAATATACTATTACTAATTGGTATTAAGTAGGAATCAGTATAATTAACTCAAAATATATTTATGTTGGATAAAGAAGATCAGAGAAAGATGGTAGAATAGAATCTTTAGATAGAATTATGTGATTATTGGTATTAGATAAGGTGAACTTTAAATATACTATTACTAATTCGTATTGAGTAGGAATCAGCATAATTAACTCAGAAGATATTCATGTTGGATAAAGAAGGGCAGAGAAAGATGGTAGAACAGAACCTATCATCCTTGCCATGGGAACACCAAATTCAACAACTCTCTATACAAAAAAGCACCTTCATAAGAACCAAGAATCAGATGACCAAGTACAGTACCTGATTTTAAATTCATTTCATTGAAAGAGGCACTGCAGAGGGTAGGAAAGACAGTTTTGTATCACTGGCAGGCTCCCCCATCCTCTGGCAGCAGCTGCATGTCACAGAGAATCTATGCATTTGTGTGTGTGTGTGTGTGTGTGTGTGTGTGTGAGAGAGAGAGAGAGAGAGAGAGAGAGCGCATTGCAATTATAGCACGCTGCTTTGGACTCAGTGCTGTCCTGTCACAGCAAAAAGTAAAACTGTGCTAAACTCAGCCAATGCCTGCCTTCAGAGGGAGGAATTGGACCAACCCTAGCTAGAAAAGAATAGCCCAACCCAGCAGTTGGAACTTGAGTTTTGGCAAGCTGTGGCCACCACGGGCTAAAGTACTCCGGATCTCCATACAAACTTGAAAAGCAGTGAGGCCACAAGAACTACAATTTATAGGCAACTTCTAGCACTAATCTGAGCTCAGAGCCAATGGACAAGGGGGCATGGGACCTACTGAGACACCAGTGAGGGCAGCCAAGGGAGTGCTTGTACCCTTCCACAAGCCCAGGCAACATTCCTTCATGTTGCTTGAGAAGAGGAGAGGAAAGAGTAAAAAGGATTTTTTTTCTTGCATCTTGGTTACCAACTTAGCATAAGGCAGAGTTAGGAGGTCCCCATTCCAAGCCCTAGCTTGCAGACAACATATCTAGACACACCCTGGGCCAGAAGGGAACCTACTTCCTTGAAAAGAAGGACCCAAGCCGGGCAGTATTCATCACCTGCTGATTAAGAGCCTTTGGACCCTGAATAACAAACAGAGGTAACCAGGTAGTACACTGTACACCTTGGGTGAGAGTCTGAAATGGACCAGCTTCAGATGAATCCCAGCATATTCACAGCTGTAGTAGCTATAATGAGTGACTCCTGCTTGAGAAAAGCAGAAGGAAAAACAAAGAGGACTTTGTCTTGCATCTTGAATACCAGCTCAACCACAATAAGACAGGGTACCAGGCAGATTTATAAAGTCCTCATTCCAGGGCTCAGTTCCTGCATAACATGTCTAGACATACCATGGGCTAGAAGGGAACCTACTGCATTGAAAGGAAGGGTGCAATCCTGGAAGGATTCATCACCTGCTGACTGAAGAGCTCTTGCACCCTGAAGAGCAAGCAGCAATACTCAGCTATGAAAGTATGGGATTTCGGTGAGTTTTTGAGACACGCTGGCTTCAGGTACAAAATCAGCTATAGTGGAACAGAGCACATGTGCGCTCTTGGGGTCTTTACATTTAGGCCTTGGCCCTTGGATGGTATTTACGGACCTGCCCTGGGCCAGAGGGAAGCCCACTACCATGAAGGGTGAATCTAAGGCCTGGAAGTATTCACCACAAACTGAGTGAAGAGCCTTTGGGCTTTAAGTGAACATTGGGAGTAGCCTGGCAGTACTCCCCAACTATAGATCTGTGGCAGTGATGGCTATGGATAAAGGTTCCTTTGCCTGGGGGAAGGGGAGGGAAGAGTAGGAAGAACTTTTTATTGTGGTATGTGTGCCAGCTTAGCCACAATAGAATAGAGTACCAGGTAGATTTCTAAGGTGTTTGTCTCTCCAGTCCCTGGCTCCCAATCAGCATCTCTATGCACATGTGGGTCCTGGGGGAACTTGTCATTCTGAAAAGGAGAATATAAGCTTGGCTGGTTTCACCACCTGCTGATTGTAGAGCCCTAGATCTTTGAGCAAACATAGGCAGTAGCCAGATAGTGGTTAGAGGAGACCTTGGGCAAAACTTATTGCTGTACTAGCTTTAAGACTGATCCAGGACAGTCCAAGTGGTGCTGGCTACAGAGGTGCATGTGTTCAACCACCGCAAGTTCCAGGTCACTCAACACAGAGAGAAACTATTTGAGAAAAAGTCCGGGAAGAGAACAATAATCTCTGCCTGGTAATCCAGATAATTTTTCCAGATATTATAAGGCCACCATGACAGTACCTCTATGAGTCTGGAAAAAAATTACAGCATTACTGTGCTTGCAGTGCCCCTAATGCAGATACAGCTTATACCACAATGCCCAAGACTGTTTGAATATTCAGAAAGCCTTCCCAAGAAGTACAGGTATAAACAAGCCCAGACTGGGAAGACTACAATAAGTACTTAACTCTTTAAGGCTTAAACTCTGATGAACATTCACAAGCATCAGGGCCACTGAGGAAAACATAACCTCACCAAATGAACTAAATAAAGAACAGGGACTAATTGTGGAGAAGCAGAGATAAGTGGCCTTTCAGATAAAGAATTCAAAATAGCTTTTTTAAGGAAACTCAGAGAAACTTAATATAACACAGAGAAGGAATTCAGAATTCTATCAGATAAATTTAACAAAGAGATTTAAATAACTAAACAGAATCAAGCAGAAATTCTGAACCTGAAGAATTAATCAGAGTCTCCCATCAGCAGAATTGATCAAGCAGAAGATAGAATGAATGAGCCTAAAGACAGGCTGCTTTAAAATACATAGTGACAAGAGACAAAGGAAAAAGGTTGAAGCATACCTACAAGATCTAGAAAATAACTTCAAAAGGGGGAAACTCAGTTACTGACCTTAAAAATGAAATAGAGAAAGAGAAAGGGGTAGAAAATTTATTCAAAGGGAAAACAGATAACTTCCCAATCCTACAGAAAGATATAAATATTTAAGTACAAGAAGTTTATGGAACACCAAGCTGGTTTAACCCAAAGAAGAATACATGAAGGCTTTTAATAACCAAACTCTTAAAGATCAAGAATAAAGAAAGGAAAGGCAGCAAGAGAAAGGAAACAAGTGCCATACAATGGAGCTCCAATATATCTGGCAGTACATTTTCAGAGCAAACCTTACAGGCCCTGAGAGAGTGGTATGACATATTTAAAGTGCTGAAAGGAAAAAAAAAATTACTTACCTAGAATAGCATATCCAGTGAAAATATCCTTCAAACATGAAGGAAAAATAACGTCTTTTCCAGACAAACAAGAGATGAGGAATTTCATGAACACTAGGCCTGTCTTATAAGAAATGCTAAAGGGAGTTATTCAATCAGAAAGAAAAGAACATTAACAAGCAATAAATCACCTGAGGGTACACAACTCACTGGCAATAATAAGTACATAGAAAGACAGAATATTACAACACTGTAATTGTGGAGGGTAAACTACTCTTCGCCTAAGTAGAATGACTAAATGATGAACAAATCAAAAATAATAACTAAAACAACTTTATAAGGTATAGACTGTACAATAAGATATAAACAGAAACAAAGGTAAAAAGAAGGGGGATGAAGTGAAAAAATAGAATTTTTATTAGTTTTATTTTTGCTTGTTTAGGAAATCTGTGTTCAGTTGTCATCAATTTAAAATTATGGGTTATAATGTAGTATTTACGGCCTCATCGTAATCTCCAACCAAAAAAACATAAATGGATGCATAAAAAATAAAAAGCAAGAAATTCAATTCTAGCACCAGAGAAAATCACTTGCACTCAAAGTAAAATAGGATTGAAGAAAAGAAGGAAGACAAACCTCAAAACAACCAAAAATCAAGTAGCAATATGGCAGGAGTAAAGGCCCTTGCTTATTAATAATAACTGAATGTAAATGGACTAACTCTCCATCAAAAGACATAGAGTGGCTGAATGAATGCAAGAACAAGACCCATTAATCTGTTGCTTACAAGAAACACACTTCACCTATAAAGATACACAGACTGAAAATAAAGGGAGTAAAGATATTTCATGTCAATGGAAATTTCAAAACAGCAGAAGTAGGTACACTTATATTAGATAAAATATATTTCAAAACAAAAACTATAAGAAGAGACAAAAATGTCACTATATAATGATCAAGAGGTCACTTCAGGAAAAATATATAACAATTATAAATATATATGTACTCAATACTGGAGTACCCAGATACATAAAGAAAATATTATTAGAGCTAAAGACAGAGATGGACTCCAATACAATAGTAGTTGGACACTTTAACATCCCACTTTCAACACTGGACAGAAGTTCATAACATATAATCAACAAAGCAACAGTGGACTCTATCTGCACTATAGACCAAATAGAGACAATAAATATTTACAGAACATTTTATCCAATGGCTATAGAATACACATATTTCTCCTCAGTTTCTGGGAGATTCTCAAGAATAGACCATATGCTCAGTCACAAAACAAGTCTTAAAACATTTTTTAAAATAATGAAATAACACCAAATATATTCTCTGACCACAATGAAATATAAAATATAACTAGAAATCAATAACAAGATGAATTTTGGAAACTATACAAACACATGAAAATTAAACTATATGTCCCTGAATAACCAGTGGGCCAATGAAGCAAAAAGAAGGAAACTGGAAAAATTTTTGAAGCAAATGATAATGAAAACACAACATGCCAAAACCTGTGGGATAGAGCAAAAGCAGTACTAAAAAAGAAGTTTATAGATAAAAGTGCCTACATTGTAAGAGAACAAAAACTTCAAATAAATAACCTAATGATCCATCTTAAATAATTAGAAAAGCAAGAGCAAAGCAAACCCAGATTTAGTAAAAGAAAAGAAATAATAAATATCAAAGTGGAAATAAATTAGTTTGAGACAAAGAAAACACAATGCAGAAGATCAATAAAGTGAAAAGTTGGTGTGTTGAAAAGAAACAAAATTGACAAACCTATAGCTACACTAAGAAAAAAAGAGAGAAGACCCAAATAAATAAAATAAGAAATGAAAAAGGGGAAGTTACAACTGATAGCACAGAAATTCAAAGGATCATTATTGACTACTAAGAACAACTACATGCCAATAAATTGGAAAACCTAGAAGAAATGGATAATTCCTAAATACATACCACTTACCAAGATTGAAACATGAAGTAATCCAAAATCTCAACAGACCAACAACAAATAACACAATTGAAGCTGTAAGAAAAAGTCCCCCAGCATAAAACACCCCAAACCCAATGACTTCACTGCTGAATTTTACCAAACATTTAAAGAACTAACGCAAATCCTACTCAAAATTTTCCAAAAAGTGGAAGAGGAAGGAATACTTGCAAACTCATTCTATGAGCTTACCTGATACTCAAACTAGACAAAGACATAAAAAAAAAGAAAGAAAGAAAGAAAGAAAAGAAAAGAAATGAAAACTCCAGGTCAGTATCTGTGATGAATATTGTGGCAAAAATTCTCAGCAAAATACTAGCAAACAATTCAACAACACATTAAAAAGATCATTCATCATAAGTAAGGGGGATTTAACTCAGGGATGCAAGGATGATTCAACATACACAAATTAATCAATGAGACACATCATGTCAACAGAATGAAAGGCAAAATCCATACAATCATTTCAATTGATGCTGAAAAAGCATTTGATAAAATGAAAAATCACTTCATAAAAAAAATCCTTAAAAATGTGGTATAAAAGGAATATACCTCAACATAATACAAGCCATAAGGAGTATACTCAAGATAATACAAGCCATATATGACAGACCCACAGCTAGTATACTATTGAATGGGGAAAAGCTGAAATCCTTTTTACTAATATCTTGAACATTACAAGGATGACCACAATCACCACTGTTATTCAACATAGTACTGAAAATCCTAGCTATAACACTCAGACAAGAGAATAAATAAAGTACATCTAAACTGGAATGGAAGAAATTAAATTATCTTTGTTTGTAGATGATATAATCTTATATTTGGAAAAACCGAAGGACTCCACAAAAAATTCTTAGAACGAATAAAAAAATTCAGTAATGTTGTGGGATATGAAATAAGCATACAAAAATTAGTCACATTTCTATATGCAAACAGCAAACAATCTGAACAAGAAATCAAGAAAGTAATCCCATTTACAATATCTGCAAATAAAACAAAATATCAAGAAATTAACCAAAGGAGTGAAAGATCTCTCCAATAAAAACTGTAAAACACTGTTAAAAGAAATCGAAGAAACAAAAGGCATCCAGATTATAAATGACTGATAAAAGAAATTGAAGAGAATGCTGACAATGGAAAGATATTCCATGTTCATGAATTGGAAGAAACAATACCATTAAAAATGTCTATACTAAGCAAAGCAATCTACAGATTTAATGCAGCCCCTATCAAAATACTAATAACATTCTTTACATAAATAGAAAAACCTATTCTCAAATTTATATGACACCACAAAAGACCCAGAATAGCCAAACCCATGCTGAGCAAAAGGAACAAAACTGGAGGAATTACATTACCTGACTTCAAATAATACTGCAGAGTTGTAGTAAGCAAAACAGCATGGTACTGGCTAGAAACAGACTCATAAACCAATGGAACAGAATAGAGAAAGCAGAAAAACATTCTGTACACCTACACGTACAGCAAACTCATTTTTGACAAAGATGCCAAGAATATACACTGAGGAAAAGACAATTTCATCAATAAATGGTACTGGGATTTATATTCATATGTAGAAAAGTGAAACTAGATCTCTATTTCTATATATAAAAATAAAATAAAAATGAATTAAAGTGTTAAATATAAGGCTTCAAACTACGAAACTACTGAATAGAAACAATGGGAAAAGTCTCCAGGACACTGGAGTGAGCAAAGATTTTTTGAGTAATACCCCATGAGCAAAGGCAACCAAAAGCAGCAATGAACAAATGGGATCACGTAAATTTAAAAAAGCTTCTACACAAAAATGTAAACAATCAACAAAGTGAAAGAGACAACCCACAGAATAGGAGAAAATATTTGCAAAGGCCCTATTTGATGATGGGTTAATAACCAGAATGTTTAAGGAGCCCTGACAACTCTATAGAAGAAAATTGAATAATCAAATTACTAAATGAGCAAAAGGTCTGAATAGACATTTCTCAAAATAAGACAATACAAATGGCAATGCAGATCAAAACTATAATGAGATATCATCTCACCTCACTTAAAATAATTTTTATTCTAAATCAGGTAATAATAAATGCTGGTGAAGATGTGGAGAAAAGGGAACTTTCATACACTGTTGGTGGGAATGTTAGTACAATTACTATGGAGAACAGTATGGAGATTCCACAAAACACTAAAAATAGAGCTACCATATGATTCAGCAATCCCACTGTTAGGTACATGCCCACCCTCACCCCCCAAAAAAAGAAAGTAGTATATTGAAGAGATGTCTACATTCTCATATTTATTGCAGCACTACTTATAGCAAAGATTTGGAAGCAGCCTAAGTGTTTATCAACAGATGAATGGATAAAGAAAATGGGGTTCATATATACAAAGGTACTATTCAGCCATAAAAAAAGAATGAGATCCCATCATTTGCAAACACATGGATAGAATGTGAGACCATTATGATAAGTGAAGTAAGCCAGGCACAGAAGGAAAAACTTCTCATCTTCTCATCTTCTCACTTATTTGTGGGAGCTAAATATTAGGACAATTAAACTCATTGAGATAGAATGTAGAAGGATGGTTACCAGAGGCTGGGAAGGGCAGTGGTTTTGAGATAGTGGGGGAATGGGAATGGTTCATGGGTCTAAAATATAGAAAGAATGAATAAGATCTAGTATTTTCTAGCACAATAGGGTGACTATAGTCAACAATAATTTAATTGCACATTTAAAAATAACTAAGAGTATAACTTGATTGTAACTCAAAGGGTAAATGCTTGAGGTGATGGATACTCCATTTACCCTGATGTGATTATTATGCATTGAATGCCTGTGTCAAATATCTCATGTATCCCATAAATAGATACCCCTATTATGTACCTATAAAAATTAAAAATAAAAATTTTAAAGTAAAAAAGGAAAAATATATATTCAAGTTGGAGATTTAACACAGGAAATAGAGAAAACACAAACGTTGCCATATAAGTAGTTCTCGACCTTGTCTACACGTTAGATTCACCTGGGGAACTTGTATAGCCCACATCCCAGAACAATTACATCAAGATTTCTGGTGTTAGGACACAGGTACTAGTAATTTCTAAAGCTCCCCAGGTGATGCCAATACAGAGCCAAGGTTGAGAATCATAAACCTGCATCATCTAAAATATTATCCAGTCCTTTCTTTTGGTTATCCTCCTTAGGTTTTATCAACTGCATTGCCCTACCTCTCAGGTTTCTGAGGCACATCTGCAAATAGCTCCTGGAAAAAGTGATGCAAATATAGTAGGAGCTACTGTGAGCAACCATCCCGATTTCCCCAAGACTGACAGGTTTCCAGAATATGGCTTTCAATACTAAAGCCCTAACTGGCAAAGTCTCCTCTACCTTTCTCTGGGGGCAGTTGATTCTGGCTCACTCTTGGTCTGAGATCAGAAATAAGTCAACAATATTATTATTGACATGGTTTGGCTTTGTGTTCCCACCCAAAGCTCATCTCAAATTGTGATCTCTAAGTGTTGAGGGAGGGCCCTGGTGGGAGGTGATTGAATCATGGGAGCCGTTTTCCCCATGCTGCTCTCATGATTGTGAGTGAGTTTTCACAAGATCTAATGGTTTTATAAGAGGCTCTTCTCGCTTCGCTTCTTCTCTCACCTGCAACCATTAAGACCTGCTTGCTGTGATCCCAGCTACTCAGGAGGCTGAGGCAGGAGAATTGCCTGAACCCGGGAGGCGGAGGTTGTGGTGAGCTGAGATCGCGCCATTGCACTCCAGCCTGGGTAACGAGCGAAACTCCGCAAAAAAAAAAAAAAAAAAAAAAAGACTTGCTTGCTTCCCCTTCACCTTTGACCAAGATTGTAAGTTTCCTGAGGCTGCATAGCCATGCTTCCTGTTAAGCCTGCAGAATTGTGAGTCATTTAAACCTCTTTTCTTTATAATTACCCAGTCTCAGGCAGTTTTCTTTATAGCAATGTGAAAACAGACTAATATATTATGAAGGGAATTGAACAAATTTTCTGTTCCTTTATCAAAGAGCTTACATTCTAGAAGTAACGTAGAAATGGTGACACCTATGAAAACTCTAGGTAGTGGAATTTTTCCATCATCAGGAGTTTAATTTTGTAGAATCCTGAAATATTTGCACATATGATAGCAGTTTGGCTTTTTTAATTCTTCTTATACCCTCAGGCACTTGATCCACTGACTAGGCTGGAATTTAGCAAGCTTTGCTAAAAATAGGCCAACATCATCAACATTAAAAACAAACAAACAAACAAACAAACAAACAAAAAACTAAGGAACTAGACTGTTTTCAAAAGGGGAAAGCTGTAAAATGTTTCTGTAACTTCATGGCTTTCTGTTTTTTTTTCTTAAATCAGTTACACCTAGACTTCTAATATTGTGTTTCACACAACTCATTCAACAGCGTTTGCATGCAAAATCCTTTGATTCTTCAATTTGCATTGAGTACAAAAAGAGGTGTTTGCTGGCAATGGGGAAGTTTTGAATTATGGTGTAGGAGAGTTTCTGTGCAACACCTGATAACCGCTGCAGCACTGACATCAGTGCTCTACCCTATTAAGGTTAACTCTTCTCTCAACAGTAGTGAATGCGCCCTAGACAGCTGTTGGGTTGCCTTAAGCATGACACTACTTGAATATTGATGGGCTTTGAGACAATAAAAATGAATGGAACTTAGCTTGCTTTCTCTCTAAATGCTTTCTATTGAGGTATATGAAACCATCTGTATACCTACAGTTTTTGTGTTTTGTTTTGTTTTTTTCCTGAGTTCCTACAGTCTTAACTGTGGCACAGTAATGCCCTTGGGTAGAACAGAGGTGAGTACCATACCGCCATTAAAATTTGCCTTCTTCTTTTTTTTTTTTTTTTTAATTTCCTTTACTGCCACCATCTTGCTGCTATTGCGGCTACTCCTTGGTGATTTGTTCCCTTTGTTGCGTTCACTTATTTTTTTATCTTTATTTCTTCCACATCTTCCATCACTTTGGCTTGTACACCAGCAACTTGGCTTTAAAATCAAACTTGTTTTCTTTCTGGTCAGTGAACTAGCCAGTGGCTTTATGTCAGACACAATCTTGGAAGCTTCTTCAACAATGTTTCCCAGGAGCTGTCCATCCTATCAGTGTCTGTTTTTCTGGCTCAAGCTTTTTACATGCTTTTAAGTTACATGAAGATTGGCATCTAGGTTCATGAGGCATTATTATGTTTCTGTGTATATGAGCATTATGAATTCATGTTATTCAGACAATGAGTTGCCTGTCTGAGCCAAGGAAGGAGTCTCATATTTTGGAAGAAGTTTCCAAAAAAAATAATTTCCCTCAAAATAGAAATAATGGTGGACACGGGGAGGATAATTTGCAGATTAACACGCCTATGTGTTCTTTTATTCCACATGCAGTCATTAAATACTGCTGCACATTAGGCATTAAGTTGGGTGTGGGAAACATGAAGATGTTACAGTTTGTATTCTCAGTAAAACCTTAAGCTTACCTTGGAGATAGACTCACAAACCATTAATATTTTACTTTCAAAGTTTCCATTTACTGATTTAAGAAAATCATATTTAAACAGCTTTTGATTTTAATATACTTTATTAAATATTTTCCTCACATTGGAAGGATGATACTGCAAAAATATTCTATCAAAATTGAAAACATGCTTTTCACATGTGGGCATTACATAGGTATCTTTTGAGAGTTACTTGGTATCCAAAGAATAGAGGATACTGGTCATTACTGTCATTCAACAAAATGAAAGAAAAACACATTTGACACTATTCAGAATGTATTAATTTCTTGAAAATGTTACTAAGTTGTAAGATGTGTTAATTTTCAAGAAAAAGTTCAATTTCTTTTTATTAATTTTTATACTATTTATAAAATGTTACTATGTCTATAGGTATAAGTCATGAAAAATAACAATCTAATAATTGGGCAAATATGAAACTAGACAGTCATCCCTTGGTATCTGTGGATGACTGGTTCCAAGACATCCATGCATATCAAAGCCTGGAATGCTCAAGACCCTAATATAAAGGCATAGTATTTTCATATGACCTACCGACATCCTCCCGTGTGGTTTAAATCTTCTGTAGATTATGTATAATACCTAATGCAATATAAAAAGTTGTTATAATGTATTTTCCTTTCTATTATTTTTATCGTTGTATGGTTATTTTAAATTTTTCTATGTATTTTGGATCTGCAGTTGGTTGAATCTGTGGATGTGGGACCCGTGCAGACAGAGGGCCAACTATATTTACAATCATAAAATACTCTGTGTATGAGTGCTTGTGTGTGTGTGTTTTTTTTTCCTTGATTATTACATGTAATTTTAGTTCAGGAATTTGAAAAATCTGTTTTTTTCTTATGAGACAGATAAGAAAAAAACAGATTTCTCAAATTCCTGAACTAAAATTAAGTTTAATAAGGAAAAACATAGCTCATAAATCTTAGGACTGAACTATATTATGATTCTTTTGGAAAATAGATTGATACATGAAAATACCTCTAAGGAGCACTGCTTTTGATATCTTATAAATATGTTAGGAGGTTAAATTGCTTTACTAAATTGCCTTTTATATTTTAAAATTGACATGCTGGCATGGAAAAAGTAAGTTTTCCTCAAGTTTCCTATTACATGACATATTTCGAAGCCCACTGATACTGGATGCATCTATGATTCTATTAGCTTGAAACATCTCTGAGATAGGATCTTTCCACTCAGTTTCCTCTTGGAGCTCTCTCTGTGAGTCTTCTTCTGTGATACGTTTTTCAATTTTATACTTCAAATCTGATCTCAAGTTACTTTATTTGACTTACATTCTTGTAGAATTGTTTTAGCATTAATTTTATCAGCCGTTTGCAACACACTGTGGAATTCATCACTTGAAAGACACTATTGAAGGGGAGCTTAATTGGATGAGATTGATTTCCCCACACACATCATTACACATGCTATATATATGTGTGTATATAAAGGAGAAATGGGGGAAATATGTTATTCTTTCTCTGACATACTATGTAAATAACATTATTAACTTGTTAATCATTACCAGGAGCTACATGGAATGTATAGCTTTGGTTTTCTGAATTATGATTGACACTGAAAATCAAGTGATAGCTCTTTTGAATTACTACTCACTGATTTAGAATGGATGCACATCCATCTAGAATAAAATAATATCTTTCTAAATAATCAGTTTAACCACAATTATTTATCGAGAAGTATGCTGTGTCTATAAAAACTAAGTAATCATGCTGAAGCATGGGTAAGCTGGTTATATTAATATGCTAATTAGGAATGTCACAGACTATGTCACAGAGTCTTTATGATCCAAATACTGCACATTAATAAATTCTAAAACACTCTTAATATACCACATTTTTTTTCTTTTCAAATAGCTACACAGTTTCTTATTAACTTCTGGGGGTGAAAGATGAAGAAAGAAAGCATACGAATGTCATTTCATTTGCCTTCAAAATTTTTACACAGATATCAAAGCCCAGCATTTGGGGAAATCATATGGGTACATAGTCGAGGCTTCCTGGGAAGAAAACTATATCTAGAATAGGAGAGAATAAAAGACTACACCAGGCAAAGCAAAACCTAAGGGACTAGAGCACAGCCATAGTGGGATAATCTGAACATGGTAATGACAAGAATATACAAGCATGAAAATATTTTGCTACCTGTTCAGAATACTCCTTGAGTTTGAATTGCTTGGCTAATGGAAAAACTCAGACTTTTATTTTCAGAGTCTCAGAACCCTTACTAGTTTTACCTGTTAGGGCATCATTTTTGACACTGCCCATTTCCTTTTATCACTATGTGTGGAAGCACTGAGATACACTCCAGGGAGTTCCCTGGGTTGCAGAAGAACTCCTAGCAGCAATTTCCTGTTAGCCATCTTAGCTCTGATAGTAATCAGTTCCAATTACTTCTGCCGATATGGTACCTCCTTTCTTCACGTGCAGACACACTAGCAAAAAGAGCCAAAACTGGTCAAGTAATAGGTTAAGTGGAATCTTTACTGTGTCTTTCAATGGAAGCCTCTCCCACACCCAAAGAACTAGGACTTTTATTCAGTAGGGACTAAAACTGCTGAGACAGAAAGCACAGATTTCATAGGTGGGTACAGGAAACATAGTGAGAGAGGCTAATCTTCCTTTCACTTCTTGCTTCTCAGATCCGTGCATTCAAGCTGTTGGGAGTATGATGCCTTAATGACAGATATTGGTTCAATATAAATACCCCATCCCGGAGGTAGCATTCCTTCCCTACAGAGCATTGTCCCCAAATTGGCACCTCTATGGTGTCTTTTATAAACCATTTCATCATTCAATAAGTTGTCCACGTTCAGGTCATACAGTGTATGTTAGAACTAGTGGATCTTATGTTCGTGCAGTCATTGTTACCTTTATTAATTGTAAAATGTGTCTCTTTGAGGTAATAATTTGTTGCCACTGAACAAGTCATCCTGTCACCCTAGTGGTTGATTGCCTCCTCTACCACAGATGCTCTCTGGTGAGCAATATCATATGATATAGAGATATTTATGTCAACTCTTCCATGTCCATCCCTGAGGAGTAACAATATGGTGGCAGTCCACTTTCACCCAGCACCAACATATGCAACCATCCATCTGTGAACCATGCCTGGGCTTTCTGCTAGGTGGTGATACTACTAAGCACATCCACATGAACTATACACTCAGGAAATGCATAAAATTAGCCATACACTCAGGAAATGCATAAATAACCTTAGAGTGAGTTAATGAACCCTTCATCAGAAACCTGAGCCAGAATTTTCCTGGTCTCTAATTACTCTATCCCTTGAATCATGTTGAACTGTTGGATTTCTGAGTGTCAGGTCAAATGTAGTATGTAACAACACTCAAATTGTTAAGTATTTTCTTTTCTCCAGGTAAATGGCTGAAGATTCCTTTTGGGGAAGATTTGGGAAAATGATTAGTGCAAATATTTGCCATAGCATTTCAGGGTTCTTTTTCAAGGGGACTTGGCTTCTACCTCAATCAATCAGTTTGAATCTCAGAGTTAGATCTGTAAACCAGTGGTATTATACCCTGACTTGAAGCAGTATCAGCATTACCAAGGTTTTCATAGATGGTGGATTGGACTGAGTGCAATGGAAGATGAAGTGTTGGCTTTTCTAATAGCTGAAGTGCTTCAACAGCGTAAGGACAATGGTGATAAGGACTGTGAAGTCGACTGGCTTGTATAATACAAGTGCTTTTAGAGGCTATGAAAATGGAAAATAGGCTTTGAAAAGTGCTCAGGTTAAACAACCAAACAAGGAGAAACACATAAAAAGAGGCTATAAATGACACCTTTCTTGTGCTATTGGAATCTTACTTATTTGGATCTAAGCTATCTAGCTGGCTTCCCATTGATGCTAAGGAGTGTTAATCTGTGGAAAGTGCACAAATAAAGATACTGTAGCAGAGACAATTGGTCAGCTTTCATAGCATTTATCACCATTTGTTATTGCCATGCGCTGGTGGTTTTAGAGGAATGATTCCCCGCTGAACTGCAAGTTCTTGTGTCATGTCAGGGTTGGGAATTGAGTGTCTGCAGTTTACTACAGCACATGGCTTGGCACATGGAAGCAGCTCAGATTTTCTCAAATGAATAAAGAATAAATGAATTAGTTGATAAAAAGTCATAGTTTCATGTCTCAAAGTAAAGTTTAAATAAATAAATAGGTTTCGAGATTGGATGAGTCTATTCTGTGTTTTTTTGGTTTTTTTTTTTTTTTTTTTTGAGACAGAGTTTCGCTCTTGTTACCCAGGCTGGAGTGCAATGGCACGATCTCGGCTCACCGCAACCTCCGCCTCCTGGGTTCAGGCAATTCTCCTGTCTCAGCCTCCTGAGTAGCTGGGATTACAGGCATGCACCACCATGCCCAGCTAATTTTTTGTATTTTTAGTAGAGACGGGGTTTCACCTTGTTGACCAAGGTTGGTCTCGATCTCTTGACCTTGTGATCCACCCGCCTCGGCCTCCCAAAGTGCTGGGATTACAGGCTTGAGCCACCGCGCCCGGCCGGATGAGTCTATTCTTACGGGAGCACCTGCTGGATGAAGTTTAACTCAACTGACTGCTATTTGGCATATTGTATAAAACTACAGTGTGGGTGGATTCACTCTCAGGATGAAAATACTACCTCCCAATTTTGGATGATGTGACACATGGGAGCTGCTAACTAAAAGAAAAGGGGGGAGGGGTGGATTTATGTATTTGAGTATTTTCTGTGTTTAGAATTTAGATAAGTATGTGAAAGGATTTTTTTTTTAATCAATCTTATTGATCACTAAAATAGACTTTGTCTTTGTCTCAGAGGAATAGGAAAAACTTAAAAGGAGAGGCAAAGAGAGCAGAACAACCTCCAGAAGGACCCATTCTTCCACCAGCTCTGCCACTACCTGGTTCAGTGGATTTTAGCCAGATCTTTTCATCTTGTTGCTTATGTTTCCACATCTATGATTTAAGAGAGTTTAATGAGATGATACTTAAAGTTTCTCCAGCTCTAACATTCAAGGACACCATGACTCCCTACCCCAGTATCCACATATCTTCATATTATGTAGATCCATTGGAAATATAGTTCCACAGCATAACCAGTGGGACTTAAAGACCCCATCAGTTCCTTCAAATCGAAAGGCAGCAGTTATCCTGATGGGGTATTAGAGGAAAAACCTGAGTCCTATCTCCCATTTGAAAGGTGCTCTTTAGCTAACACTGACCTGAACATTGTATTCTTTCCATTTCCCTGAATATGCTATTCCCTTCCATGACCCTGTTTATAATTGACCTACAACCATAAATCTATAGCCTTGTAGGATTCACCTACCTCCAGCTGGAATTTCATAAATTGTCCACGATTTTGCTGATGGTTCAATAATTTTAAATGACTCATCCTGCCCCTGCCTTTGTGATAGCTTCCTTGCTGTGGAAGTCACCCACCTCTTTGTGGTTTAAATACTTCCTTGAAGTTTAATTAGATCTCCTCCTCATGATTGCTTATGCAGATTGCTTACCATGCACCATTTTGCTTTAAAAGCAGAGTCTTCTGACCTCCTGTGTTCTCCTGCCTACTCCCCAGCCCTCTGTCAGCTAGCCCTCAATTGGCTTCTAATATCCTATTCATTGGGACCACTTGTCTGCAGGCACATGCTGTCACTTGCCAGGACATTTTTCATGCTGCACACTGAGTTAATTTCATATCAATATATTTCAGAATTTGCAAGGGACACAGTGTGCTATTAGTACTCAGAGATGCCAAGATATTTAGCATCTCTCCCTTTCCTCAATATATTGATTTTGACAAAAGTATTAGACTAAGTGCTACATGATGTAAAGCTACTTTAACATGGTCCATTGTAAAGGCAAAGTGAATGTGGGAGGTGTTTTGGTGCTACTTCTAATTAGTGGGTTCTTTAAGTTACTGATTATGGAGCTAAGAGAGGCAATTTTTACCCAGGGAAAGCTGGATTATTCTATGGCAGCAGCCACTGCTGCTTTGGCCTGTAATTAAGTTTCTGCAGGGCATTGCAAAGGCCTATCCCAGCTACATACAAAGACGGTCTTTTGAGAACCAGGGACTATTTTAAAAATTTGAATGTCTAAAAAAGGGACTTTCAAGATGGCCGCCTAAGAACAGCTCAGGACTTCAGCTCCCAGTGAAAGTGCAGAGGGTGAGTGGACGCCGCATTTCCAGACGAACTCTTATTGCCCACAGACCAGGAGATACCCAGGCAGAGGGGTCGCCAGCGTCGCAGTCCCAGCCGGTGCGGCTGTTTTGGCCCCCGCGGGGCTGATTCCGCCCGCGCGGCTGCTGTGACCACTCCCTGTTGCTGCCGTTCTCCGTAAAAAAGCCACTGGTCTGGGAGCCCTCTTAGCTGGCGAGCAGAGCCTTGAGACGGCAGAATAGCCCATTCATCTGAAATAGCGAGTCAGGCCAGGAGATTCCTAGGCAAAAAATCCGCCAGGAGCCGGCGCCGCGGTTCGAGCCGACTCCGTGAGTCGCAGCACGGGAGATCCCGGCGCCTTTTCAACAAGCGACCGGAACGCAGGGTCGTTCAACTTAAAAGAAAAGACTCTGAGTCAGGGAGCCAGGTGATCAGGCTCGGTTGGTCCCACCCCTCCACCCCCAACAACAACGAAAACAAAAACAGTAATTGGAAACCCGCTGGGTTGAGCCCTTCAAACCAAGCACAGCTGAACCGGTACGGTCCGGCTCCGTGGGGGAGGGGCTTCCGCCATTACTGAGACTCTCCACCGCTACGGAGGCAGGCTGCCGTTGCCGAGGCAACCCGCCGTTGCCGAGGCAACCTGCCACAACAGAGAGAGTCCGCCATAACAGAGGCGGGGCCACCATTGCCCAGACAGTTCTAACTACGCCCATATAAAAAGGACTACAGGGAAGAGCTCAGGGCAGCTGGGCGGAGCCCACAGCAGCTCAGCAAAGCCCCTGCGGGCAGGCAGAGGCTAGGCGTGCTGCTAGCTGGGCGGGTCCGACCTGAAAAAAAAAAAAAAAATCAAAAAAGGCAGTAGTGCAACGGAAACTCATAAAGCTCCAACTCCCTGGGACAGACACAGACAACAGGTGGATAAACCCACAAAAATGGGTAGAAACCAGCGTAAAAAGGAGGAAAACTCCCGAAACCAGAACACCTCTCCTCCTAAAAGTGATCACAACTCCTCACCAGCAAGGGAACCAGACCGGATGGAGAAGGAGGGTGATGAAATGACAGAATCAGACTTCAGAAGATGGGTAGTAAGAAACTACAATGAGCTAAAAGAACATGTTCTAACCCATCGCAAAGAAAATAGGAACCTTGAAAAAAGATTGGACGAACTGCTGACGAGAATGGACAGCATAGAGAGGAGAATAAGTGAATTGATGGAGCTGAAAAACGCAACACGAGAACTTCGTGAAGCATGCACAAGCTTCAACAGCCGAATTGACCAAGCAGAAGAAAGGATATCAGAGGTCGAAGACCAACTCAATGAAATAAAAAGAGAAGGCAAGAACAGAGAAAAAAGCGCAAAAAGGAATGAACAAAATCTTCAAGAAATGTGGGACTATGTGAAAAGACCTAATCTACGTCTGATAGGTGTACCTGAATGTGATGAAGAGAATGAATCCAAGCTGGAAAATACTCTTCAGGATATTATCCAGGAAAACTTCCCCAACCTAGCAAGGCAGACCAATATTCAAATCCAGGAAATACAGAGAACACCACAGAGATATTCCTCAAGAAGAGCAACCCCAAGGCACATAATCGTCAGATTCACCAGGGTTGAAATGAAAGAGAAAATTCTAAGGGCAGCCAGAGAGAAAGGTCGGGTTACCCACAAAGGGAAGCCCATTAGACTCACAGCAGATCTCTCAGCAGAAACCCTACAAGCCAGAAGAGACTGGGGGCCAATATTCAACATCCTTAAAGAAAAGAACTTTCAACCCAGAATCTTCTATCCAGCCAAACTCAGCTTCATAAGTGAAGGAAAAATAAAATCCTTTGTGAACAAGCAAGCACTCAGAGATTTCATCACCACCAAACCTGCTCTACAAGAACTCCTGAAAGAGGCTCTACACATATAAAGGAACAACCAGTACCAGCCACTCCAAAAGCACACCAAATGGTAAAAAAGCAGCAACACAATCAAGAATCTGCATCAACTAACCAACAAAACAGCCAGGTAGCATCAAAATGACAGCATCAAATTCACACATAACAATACTATCCCTAAATGTCAATGGACTAAATGCCCCAATCAAAAGACACAGACTGGCAAATTGGATAAAAAGCCAAAACCCATCAGTGTGCTGTATCCAGGAAACCCATCTTACATGCAAGGATACACAAAGGCTCAAAATAAAGGGATGGAGGAAAATCTACCAAGCAAATGGAGAGCAAAAAAAGGCAGGAGTTGCAATTCTCATCTCTGATAAAATAGACTTTAAAGCAACAAAGATCAAAAGAGACAAAGAAGGACATTACATAATGGTAAAAGGATCACTGCAACAAGAAGAGCTAACGATCCTAAATATATATGCACCCAATACAGGAGCACCCAGATACATAAGGCAAGTTCTTAATGACTTACAAAGAGACTTAGACTCCCACACAATAATAGTGGGAGACTTTAACACCCCATTGTCAATATTAGACAGATCAACCAGACAGAAAATCAACAAGGATATCCAGGACCTGAACACAGACCTGGAACGAGCAAACCTAATAGACATTTACAGAACTCTCCACCCCAAATCCACAGAATATACATTCTTCTCAGCACCACATCACACCTACTCTAAAATTGACCACATAATTGGCAATAAATCACTCCTCAGCAAATGCAAAAGAACAGAAATCATAACAAACAGTCTCTCAGACCACAGTGCAATCAAGTTAGAACTCAGAATGCGGAAACTAACTCAGAACCGCACAGCTTCATGGAAACTGAACAACTTGCTCTTGAATGTTGACTGGATAAACAATGAAATGAAGGCAGAAATAAAGATGTTCTTCGAAACCAATGAGAACGAAGACACAACATACCAGAATCTCTGGGACACATTTAAAGCAGTCTCTAGAGGAAAATATATAGCAATGAGTGCCCACATGAGAAGAAAGGAGAGATCTAAAATTGACACCCTATCATCAAAATTGAAAGAGCTAGAGGAGCAAGATCAAAAAAACTCAAAACCTAGCAGAAGACAGGAAATAACTAAGATCAGAGCAGAACTGAAGGAAATAGAGACACAAAAAACTCTTCAAAAAATCAATAAATCCAGGAGCTGGTTTTTTGAAAAGATCAACAAAATAGACAGACCACTAGCCAGATTAATAAAAAAGAAAAGAGAGAATAACCAAATTGATGCAATAAAAAACGATAAAGGGGATATCACCACAGATTCCACAGAAATCCAAACCATCATCAGAGATTATTACAAACAACTCTATGCACATAAACTAGTAAACCTGGAAGAAATGGATAAATTCCTGGACACCTGCAACCTCCCAAGCCTAAACCTGGAAGAAGCCGAAACCCTGAATAGACCAATAACATGGTCTGAAGTCGAGGCAGCAATAAAGAGCCTACCACCCAAAAAAAGCCCAGGTCCAGATGGGTTCACAGCTGAATTCTACCAGACATACAAAGAGGAGCTGATACCATTCCTTCTGAAACTATTCCAGACAATCCAAAAAGAGGGAATCCTTCCCAAATCATTTTATGAGACAAACATCATCCTGATACCAAAACCCGGCAGAGACTCAACAAGAAAAGAAAATTTCAGGCCAATATCCATGATGAACATAGATGCAAAAATCTTCAATAAAATACTGGCAAACCGATTGCAACAGCATATCAAAAAGCTCATCCACCATGATCAAGTAGGATTCATCCCGGGGATGCAAGGCTGGTTCAACATACGCAAGTCCATAAACGTAATTCACCACATAAACAGAACCAAAGACAAAAACCACATGATTATCTCGATTGATGCAGAGAAGGCTTTTGACAAAATTCAACAACCCTTTATGCTAAAAACCCTCAATAAACTAGGTATTGACGGAACGTATCTCAAAACAATAAAAGCTATTTACGACAAACCAACAGCCAATATCATACTGAATGGGCAAAAACTGGAAGCATTCCCTTTGAAATCTGGCACTAGACAAGGATGCCCTCTCTCACCACTCCTATTCAATATAGTACTGGAAGTTCTAGCCAGAGCAATCAGGCAAGAAAAAGAAATAAAGGGTATCCAAATTGGAAAGGAGGAAATCAAATTGTCTCTATTTGCAGATGACATGATTGTATATCTGGAAGACCCCATCATCTCAGCCCAAAATCTCCTGAAACTGATAAACAACTTCAGCAAAGTCTCAGGATACAAAATCAACGTGCAAAAATCACAAGCATTCCTATACACCAGTAATAGACTCCAAGAGAGCCAAATCAAGAACGAACTGCCATTCACAATTGCTACAAAGAGAATAAAGTACCTAGGAATACAACTAACAAGGAACGTAAAGGACCTCTTCAAGGAGAACTACAAGCCACTGCTCAACGAAATAAGAGAGGATACAAACAGATGGAGAAACATTCCATGTTCATGGTTAGGAAGAATCAACATCGTGAAAATGGCCATACTGCCCAAAGTAATTTACAGATTCAACGCTATTCCCATCAAGCTACCAATGACCTTCTTCACAGAACTGGAAAAAAACACCTTAAACTTCATATGGAACCAAAAGAGAGCCCGCATAGCCAAGTCAATTCTAAGCAAAAAGAACAAAGCGGGAGGCATCACACTACCGGACTTCAAACTATACTACAAGGTTACAGTAATCAAAACAGCATGGTACTGGTACCAAAACAGAGATATAGACCAATGGAACAGAACAGAGGCCTCACAGGAAATACAACACACCCACAACCATCTGATCTTCGACAAACCTGACAAAAACAAGCAATGGGGAAAGGATCCCCTGTTTAATAAATGGTGTTGGGAAAACTGGCTAGCCATGTGCAGAAAGCAGAAACAGGACCCCTTCCTGACACCTTACACCAAAATTAACTCCAGATGGATTAAAGACTTAAACATCAGACCTAATACCATAAAAACCTTAGAAGAAAATCTAGGCAAAACCATTCAGGACATAGGTGTAGGCAAGGACTTCATGACCAAAACGCCAAAAGCAATGGCAACAAAAGCCAAAATAGACAAATGGGACCTAATCAAACTCCACAGCTTCTGCACGGCAAAAGAAACAGTCAGTAGAGTGAATCGGCAACCAACAGAATGGGAAAAAATTTTTGCAGTCTACCCATCTGACAAGGGGCTGATATCCAGAATTTACAAAGAACTAAAGCAGACCTACAAGAAAAAAACAAACAAGCCCATTCAAAAATGGGCAAAGGATATGAACAGATACTTTACAAAAGAAGACATACAGGAGGCCAACAAACATATGAAAAAATGCTCATCATCACTGGTCATCAGAGAAATGCAAATCAAAACCACATTGAGATACCATCTCACACCAGTTAGAATGGCGATCATTAAAAAATCGGGAAACAACAGATGCTGGAGAGGATGTGGAGAAATAGGAACACTTTTACACTGTTGGTGGGAATGTAAATTAATTCAACCATTGTGGAAGACAGTGTGGCGATTCCTCAAGGACCTAAAAATAGAAATCCCATTTGACCCAGCAATCCCATTACTGGGTATATACCCAAAGGATTATAAATCATTCTACTACAAGGACACGTGCACACGAATGTTCATTGCAGCACTGTTTACAATAGCAAAGACCTGGAACCAACCCAAATGCCCAACGATGATAGACTGGATAGGGAAAATGTGGTACATATACACCATGGAATATTATGCAGCCATCAAAAACGATGAGTTCACGTCCTTTATAGGGACATGGATGAACCTGGAAACCATCATTCTCAGCAAACTGACACAAGAGCAGAAAATCAAACACCGTATATTCTCGCTTATAGGCGGGTGTTGAACAATGAGAACACATGGACACAGGGAGGGGAGCACTACACACTGGGGTCTGTTGGGGGGGAAATGGGGGAGGGGCGGGGGGTGGGGAGGTGGGAAGAGATAGCATGGGGAGAAATGACAGATACAGGTGAGGGGACGGAAGGCAGCAAAGCACACTGCCATGTGTGTACCTATGCAACAATCTTGCATGTTCATCACATGTACCCCAAAACCTAAAATGCAATAAAAAAAAAAAAAGAAAAAAAAAAAAAAAAAAAAAAAAAAAAAAAAAAAAGAAATGCAGCAAAAGTAAAAAAAAAAAAAAAAAAAAAAAATTTGAATGTCTAAAGTTTGGTAATTTCTAGCTTTAGATTTACATTTAATTTTTGCTTTTATAAACAATTATACACAAAAGAAGAGGTTGATTGCTTTCTTTTTAATATAACATCACATTCATATGCACAGATGAAAATAACTTAAAAAAAAAACAAGTATCTTGCATTCTAGGTATGGAATTTCACTGTTATCAAACAAGTACCTGGAATTCAATATTTTGTTTTGGATGACAGAAGAACTACAGTCAGTTTCAGAAATAAATATAAAAGCTGAGTTTTAGCAGATGCCCACCTGAACAGAAATCACATACTAGAGAGAAGGACAACAGATCCTACAGCTCTCTGTGCGTAAGAAACACAAATAGACATAAGTATCTCTGCCCCAGGGACTTAACCCCTTGGGGGAAAGGCCAGGCTTCCAGGCTCCTTATCAAACTAAAATAATTTTGAAATACATTTTTCATTTCCTCCAGCTCTGTTTCTAAAATGTTTGCAGATAGATACTGTATGTTGTTGTTGTTTTTCTCCCTTCATTTTGTTTTCAGTGTTCATAAGGACAATTAAAACCCAGGCTGTAATAAGGCATCTGTTGTAAACAAGTTCAGACAAAGGAAGCAATTTCTCTGGCTTAAGGAGACATAAAGGCTTACATTATAGAAAGCATAGATAATAACAGAAAATAAACCCTTTTCACCTCCGACCCACTCCACATACCGTGTGGATCTTGTTGGCTAAAATTATCAGATTTGTAAGTTGTTTTTGGAGTCATTGAATAGCAAATATGTTGTTAATCTTTAAAATTTACATTATGGGTTCTGGCCACATCCATTCTTAGATTTCCCTGTATTTCTCCAGTCTCAATTAAGAGCAAATAGGTATCTGCCTACAGTATCAACAAGAATACACCCTGCTAGAGTCCCTTCCTTAGTGTGTGTGCTAACAATCACACACATATACACATATATAGACATACACACATGAGACACACTGGCACACATGTGCACAGATACGCACAGGTACACACTCACATACATGCACAGAAATGTACCCAGAGAGACATGCTTACACACAGGCACATGAACCCACAAACACACACAATTCCCTGGCCAGTCACTGAAAGAAGGTATCTGTCTTTCCATGCTGTTTTAAGCCTCTGGGCTTCTGAGGTCATGCTCATTTTCATTGCTAAAAATCATCATTTTCGGCCTAACTCCCCTCAGTGCCTCAGGGAAAGTTCACTCCTATTGCTTCCTCTACATCCCTTTCCCACCTTAGGCCCCAAAGCCAAATCTTTCCATTTCAAAGAAAAATTGCTGTTCACCAAACTGAACAGCATCTGTATTTGCCCAGTTAGAAGACGCTGCTTTGCACATCTTTCACTGAAATACAGGACAGTGACACAGAGTTCTTAGAGCGTTCCTTTTCGGGAGACAGCTTAAGTGGTAACTTTCTGCCTCCTCCCTCCTCCTGGAAAGCCAGTGGAATCATTATCAAAAAACAAAATCTATTCCCTCACTGCCCCTGGGCAGGGATTGTGTCTTATTCATCTTTGCATCTACAGTGCCTAGCAAAGCAACTGCCACAGAACAGAATCCAGTAAAGATCTTTTCAATAAATGCAATTTCAGCATTAGATCCTTTTCCCTCAATTTCTCAAATATGTGCATGCATACTCACAGGGGTATGCACTTGTGTGCCACAGAGCAGGAGCAGTCACAAGATAAACATAGAATCTCTCCAGCTTCTGGGAAAGTCCATTTATTTTCTAAGTCGTGTTTAAAAGATTATTTTTCTATTAAAGCAAACACTGGATAAGGAGAATCTAATAAATGTCATGTTGGTAGTTGTGGTAAAGATCATGAGCTCTGAAGATAGTTTTAAATTCTGTACCTACCACTGATTAGTGATATGACCTCAAGTACGTTTTTAAAAATTCCCCCAAGCGTTTTTATTCTCAGTTGTAAAACGAAGATGATCATAACTGTCTTACAGAGTCTTAGGGATTCAAATAGGAGAATATATGCAATTGTAGTTCACAGTGGTAACTAGAGACAGTCACCATGGCACTAAATGTGATTGCAGCAGCATACTAATGTTGGTCGCAACCACAATAATGTGGATATTAACAGGAGCAATTGTAACAGCCACAGAAATAAATAGCAAAGGAGTGAGTGAATAAGTGATTGAATGAACAAATAAATAAGTCAAGTTAACCTAAATGTAAGGGCACTAGTCTTTTAGGTCAGTAGCCACCAGTGAGAATCGCTTAATCCTGTTACTTTGTTTTACAGGTACAGACAAGGAAACTGAGGCTGAGAAAACTTAACAAAGGTACTCAACCAGGTTTATCACATTTACTGACAATATCAATACTAGAAGCCCTCAATTCCAGGTTTAGGGTTTGTAGGCTACAGTATGATCTCTCATCTCTGAATGTAATTGTTATCCTTATGCAGTGGCTAAAAGATATGCCACTGTACAAAAGTGGATGATTGAGGGTCGTGCAGACTGTAGCAAAATGAACCTGGACTATAGAGCCTGAGATTGAAAAGCATCTCTGCCATTTCCAAGATTTCTGACTGTGGCCAAGTTATTTAATCTCTCTGAAAATTGTTATCTACCTGTGGGGTAAAGACAGATAATATCTGCCTTGCAGTTTGATGAGGGAATTAGGGAAACTGCATCAAAGTGCCTTGTGACATATAGTGGCAGATACTAAATGATAGCTTTTCTATATCCATTTTCTTTATTGTCACTAATTTTTAATGTCTTTTCAAATGTAGTTACCAATCCCACGGGAAAAATAATTACCATGCACAGAGTGTATTCCAAGCATGCCAGGAACTAGAGCGATAGAATACATTAGAAATTCAGAGGTTTTATGGCCTTATCCTAACAGTCGCTGGAGTATCCGTGATAATACTTGACTTTTCTAAATGATACATTTCTTCACCACTACAGGAACTAAAACAGAGGTAGGGTGAGGGTATAAAATAAACTGAAAATTTTAAAGACAGTGAATTTGCTTAAGAGCAATAATAACTAGATAGCAGACTAAACACTTGATATAGTTGAATCACTATTTTTATTTTGAATGTGGTTTTCTTTTTTCCTCTTTTAAAGGAACTCTCTACCATCCTGAAGAATATGATGTCATATTTATCAACCAAGCCCTGACCTGGAAATCAAAAAAACACATATGGCTAAAAAGTGAATGATGGAATAACGGCACAAATCAGTTTTCTGTGCTCCATCTAGCTCACTCCTCACCATCACCCAGCCCCTCCAAAAAAATGTGAATGTAGGCAGTGTGATCACATAATAAAAGAAGATTATTTAAATCAAGAATAATGTTATTGAAAACTTACTAATTTATTCTTATTTACTTCATTTTCTCTGGGCCTTGTGACAAGCCCATCTGGAGCAGCACTGGCTGCTTGGAAGAGGCTGGGAGGGGACATAGAAGGTGTGGGCCACATCAACCACCCTCTGTGTGACCCTGCGCTGTTTCTGAATTCCTCACTGTCTTAAATACATTGTACTCATCTCTAAAGTCTCTTCCAGCTCAAACCTTATATCCTCCGATTCAGACAAATAGAGTGCCTAAGGACTAAAGCCATAACCCTTCCTTAGGCAGAGTAAACTGGGGACCTCCTCTTAGCTTTGCTGTATACTGGTATCAGAACAGGGGTGAGGAAATGACGTCATGAGAAAGCCGCTATTTTGAGACAGTATGCTGACCCCTGGTGTATCCACACCTTCTCCCAGTCATTGATACACTAATCTAGGTTCTGCTGTGAAGGGGTCTTGCAGTTCCACTGAAGGATGCATTATGTCAGTTAATTTTAAGAAAGGGAGAGATTATCCGGGTGGACTTGACCTAATCAGTCTCATTAGCTCTTTAAAAGCAGAGAAATTCTTTTATTTTTCTCAAGCAGGCCACAGAGAAAGAAATCAGAAACACAAGTTCTTCTGGGCCTGGAAGAAGCAATACTACGCTGTGAATTTTCAATAGGAGCCACATAGCAAGAAATTCTGAGTGGCTTCTAGGAGCTGAAAGTGGCCTCTAGCTGACGGTTAACAGGAAAATGCGGATCTTAGTCATAAGAGCACAAGGAAATGAATCCTGGCAAAAACATTTCAATTCTGTGATAATATGAGCGCAGAATTCCACCATGCCATTCCCAGACTTCTGATCTACAGAAATGTGAGTATAAATGGATATTTTTAAGCCATTAAGATTATGGAAATTTGTCACACAGCTGTAGAAATCTAATACACCTCTATGATTAGAGAAAATAGTAGATAATTTAATAGCTATTTCTTTTATTGAAAAATACTTCTTAGGCATTCTACTTATAATTTTCTCTTCCTGTAGCTCAGCTGATATGTTATTCGCATCCACAGTTTCAGGTAGTACAGTGGCCCCTGGTGTACACGTACCTTCTGTTAATTATGTACTATAAATCACCAGGTCAGTCTTTCCCTGGGAATGCAGAGCTAGACCTTTCTCTACCTTAAGGCAATTTCTCTCAAGGGAAAAACAGAGAATCCCAGGAGGCAAACCAAAAAACAAAACGGTGCTATTTGAGAGCATTCTCTACCCTAGGACTATTTGCTTGTGGAGATTAGGAGTTTAAATTTAAATGACTTCATCCAAGGACTCCACTCAGTCAACTTTGTTTTTCTTTATCGCAGTAGTACATTTTATTTCAAGATGGCTAGAGCAAGTGAGCAAGCTGTTGGTCAGGAAGCTGGGGTGTGCTGGAAATTCCACAGTGATTCATTTACACGGAGAACAAGAGTTTAGAATGGAAGAGAGAGGAACAGTGGTCACAAGAAAGCACTGGGAGTATCATTAACCCAATTTCCTTACTGCTCAGAACCAGGCAGGTTCCCCCTGGTCTTCACTCTTGGGTCCAGGTGGCTCCAACTGCATAAACCAAAATGAAGGGCATCTAAGGTTTCCCAGAGAGAAAATGATGCAGAGAAGAGGTAGAAAAACCATTAAAGGAACATTCATTTTCTAGGACCATAAGAGAGCTGAGTAGTTAATTTTTTTTTAACTTCATTTTTTGATCAACCCTTTTCCTGAAAAGAAAATGCTAGCGATTTCACTTAAGGCACAACCAGAGCGCCACCATGTGGTGGAGTCTTTACGGGAGCACACGGGCTTAGAGTGGGTTTGCAGACTGATAAAGTATTGCAAGAAGAAAATCATGACAAAAGCCAGAAAATATGATAAAGAGCATGCTTGTTTTCAAAAGTTTGGTGACAGCCTTGTTTGTTTTATCATCATGTTTCTAGATGGTGTGACAATGACTCTCACATTTAACGTCGCATAAAGTTATCATTGGCGTCATTTTTAAAGTGAAGTCATTTTGTTTGCCTTATTTTTTTAAAAAAGGAACAGAGCTAACACTGGCACAGAGGAACAGAAAAGTATCTGCTCTAGTTCATGAAAAAACACATTTTTGCAAATTTCTCATAGAGATCAGCTGGTATTCATTGATTTCTGGTTTATTTGTTTGGTTGTGGGATTGTTGCTTATAAGCAGATTTAAAAAAAAAGGGATCCCTTTCATCAACTAGAATAATCAGTTCAATTATGCTGTGTCTTTGTAACACCCTGCTTTAGGTTTAAATTCTGGAAGACAGTGTGTGATTAACATTGCTTGATCTTCTGATCAACCTTTGTCTAGAGGCCTTGACTTACATCTGGCCAAAACCACATGCAATGAAGGGTAGGTGACAAAATAAAAAATAGGCTTAGAATAGCAAGGAGGCAGGCAAAAACCAGCACATAACAAGTGCTCTTTGTGTCATTTCAGGGATTCGTTTATCCAAGATACCACTAGGAACCAAATGTATGGCACACATACATGTCCTAACTCCCAGTGTCTACTTCCTGAATGATGCAGAGCCTCCTGAGCTGCCTGAGATCTTCTGGTCCATGGACATTCTGCCACTGTGGGCTCCTGATCAAAGTTTAATCTCAAAGTCACTGAGGTCACCTGCTGCTATATTATAAGCTTCCCAGAAGCTCCCACAGTATCTGCTCTCACAGTATCTCAGGTCCACTTCTGGCCTGAAGACATTTGTGTCTTGTTTTTTTTTTTTTTTTTTTTTTTTTTTCTGAGACAGAGTTTCGCTCTTGTTACCCAGGCTGGAGTGCAATGGCATGATCTTGGCTCACCGCCACCTCTGCCTCCTGGGTTCAGGCAATTCTCCTGCCTCAGCCTCCGGAGTAGCTGGGATTACAGGCACACACCACCATGCCCGGCTAATTTTTTGTATTTTTAGTAGAGACGGGGTTTCACCATGTTGACCAGGATGGTCTCGATCTCTTGACCTTGTGATCCACCTGCCTCGGCCTCCCAAAGTGCTGGGATTACAGGCTTGAGCCACCGCGCCCGGCTTGTGTCTTGTTTATAATGCTGTATATTCAGGTATTTCAATAGGAAATTACCTGAAAAGGACCTGAAACCTTCTGGACACCTTGGTGAAATGATTTTTCCCTTTTGCAAGGAAATTAAGGCATCATCAATGCTGTCACTGTTGCTTTTGTGCAGTGTGCTAATTTCTTTGTGTCCTTGCCAAGAAAGAGCTTGCCTGTGATGAAAAAGATCCATATAGTATCTGAAGATTCCTTGCTCTTTAAAATTTTGCTTTGCTAATTACAATGTATTTAAATATTCTTTGCCAAAATATATTCCTTTCTTTGAGGACTTATGACTGATTATTTCACAGTATACATATATATGAGGCGGAAGTTGTGATCAGTGCCCCAAATCAATGAAAAAAAATATTGTTATGAAATACCACTTTGGTCTCTTAATTTATCACCAGTATTAAATTATAAAGGAGGTCAGAACATTTCTCACCCACATTTTTCTGCCTTTCCAGCAACTGACCAATTGTACCTCCCAAGAAACTTCTTATTTACAGGCCTCCAGTAATCCCCACTGCATAAACCCTCATGGCTGTTTCTTCATATTGCATGATTGCTATTTTATTGTAATCAAAGAATCTTCTGGCCTCAGAGAGAGCCAGACTTGCCAGGGGAGCTGGAAGTCTTCTGACTCAAGCCATGGCTTTCCTCATAGATGACTTTGCTTCTCCACAGTTGTGATGTTTTCTCTTACTGATATCTAAATGACATTTCTCTTATGTTAGAAAATACTGAAAAAGAGATTATTAAAATATTTAATCAACTCTTTATAATATACTTCTATGCTATTCGGTAGCCTTAAAACCTCTTTACAGTTGGTGGTAGATTCAGACATTTTCTGAGAAGAAGTTTCTATTCTCTTAGTATCACATGCTTAATAGTTGATTTTGAAACATCCTTTGTCTTGGAGGATTATTTTTTAAACTGTCTTAATGATAAAGTGTCAAATTATAAAATATACTGAGCTACAGGGTGATTTTTCATCTTCGTACTTGAATTATTTTAACATTTCACCTAAGTGCTGCTTTTTCCAGTAGCTTTTTTTTCCTAATTTCTATAGAAATGTCATCAGAGGGAGTAATTTTCCCAAATGTCCTATTATTTCTAGGTGAGCAACAAAAGTAAATTGTTTGCGGAAGACAGAGTAGGCTGAGGGGATACATTACTGATACCTGTGCATGCTGCCTTTGTCAGGTTCTTGGTACTTGCTGTACCAAGAAAAAAACGATACAAAAAAAGTTATAACGTGTTTTTAATAATGTAGCCACTGCTAGCCATTAAAAACACTGAAATAAGAATCTTTATTCACTTTGTGTTTTTTTCTTCTGACAGACTTTCTTCTAACACCGACTTTGGAAGATGAACGCACTGATTCACACAAATTTTAGAGGACAGAGCTCATTTGTAACTCCCTGCAGGATAAAATCCAACTTCTTACTTTGGCATATGAGACTTTACCAAATGTACCCTTAATCATTCATGTGCAGCTCATTTGCAGGACTCCTTATTCTGGCTATATTCAGGTTGCTATTATCCAGAGATACAGACACTGTCTTGCTAATGAGCTTTTATCATGCTGTTCCTTGTGCCTGAAATACCTTGATCTTACTCGCCCTCCCTGACCTAGATTAGGGATCCACAAACAACGACCATGGATCACATCTGACCTGCCACTCTACCTCTTTTTGCAAATAAAGATTTATTAGAACACAGTCATGTTCATTTATTTTTACATTGTCTATGATAGCTTCTGCACTACAACTACAGAATTGAGTACGTACAGCAGAGACCAGCCACAGACCCTAAAATATTTCCTATCTGGCACTTTACCAAAAAAAGTTTGCTGATCTTTGGTCTATATCAACATTATTTTTCTGGTGAAGTGTCACTCCATCCAAGTTTCCTAGTCACATTATCATTTCTATAGTCCTAGAGCATTCTTCGCAGGCCACTAAAGAGTAACTAGCATTGTTAGAAAATGTGTTTATGCTGTACTACAAGTCAATAGTAAGCAAGACAGCATGATATGGGTCCAAAAAGAGACATATAGACCAATGGAATAGGTTAGAGAATTCAGAAATAAAGCTGCACACCTACTACCATCTGATCTTTGATAACGTCAACAGTAACAAGCAATGAGGAAAGAACTCCCTGTTCAATAAATGGTGCTGGGATAACTGGCTAGTCAGATGCAAAAGAATGAAACTAGACCCCTACCTTTCACCATATGCAAAAATTGACTCAAGATTGAGTAATGACTTAAACATAAAATCTCAAACTATAAACACCCTAGAATAAAATCTAGGAAATATCATTCAGCACATATATTCATCTTTGTAGTTGACTTATTTTAGCATTTTCATACAGCAAAAGAATGAAACTAGACCCCTACCTTTCACCATATGCATTCTGCCTCATATATATGTATACTGTGAAAGAAACAGTCATAAGTCCTCAAAGAAAGGGACATATTTTGGCAAAGATGTCATGATGAAGACTCCTGAAACAATTGTAACAAAACAAGATAAATGGGACTGACCTGATTAAATAAAAGAGCCTCTGCACATCAAAATAAACCATCAACAGAGTAAAGAAACAACCTACAAAATGAGAGAAAATATTCACAAACTATGCACCTGAAAAGGTCTAATATCCAGCATCTATAAAGAACTTAAATAATTGAACAAGTGAAAAACAAATAACCCCATTAAAAAATGGGCAAAAGACATGAACAGATACTTCTCAAAAGAAGACATTCAAGCAGCCAACAAATATATGAAAAAATGTTTATCATCACTAATCATCAGAGAAATGCAAATCAAAACCACAATGAGATACCAACAGTCAAAAAATAACAAATATTGGTAAGGCTGAAGAGCAAAAGGAATGCTAATATACCGTTGGTGAGAATGTAAATTAATTCAGCTACTGTGAACAGCAGGTGGGAGATTTCTTAAACATATTAAAACAGAACTACCATTCAACCCAGGAATCCCATTACTTGGTATATACCCAAAGGAATATAAATAATTATACCATAAAGACACAAGCACATGTATGTAAATTACAACACTTTTCATAGTATCAAAGACATGGAATCAACTTAGATGCTCATCAATGGTGGACTAGGTAAAGAAAATATGATACATAAGAGAAAACATCACAACTACACAGTAATAAGAAAGAATGAAAACACGTCCTTTGCAGCAACACAAATGCAGCTAGAGGCCATTATCCCAAGCAAATTAACACTGAATCAGAAAACCAAATACTACATGTTCTTACTTTTAAATGGGTGCTAAGCACTGAGTACACATGAACACAAAGAAGAGAACAATAGATACCAGAACTTACCTGAGAGTGGAGGGTAGGAGGAAAGTAAAGATTGAAAAACTACCTATTGGGTACTATGCTCATTACCTGGGTAACAAAACCGTTTGCACACCGAACTCCAGCTGCACACAATTTACCCATGTGATAAACCTGCACATGTACCCCCAAACCTAAAATAAAAGTTAGAAAATAAAGAAAATGTGTTTATGAGCCTATCCATCCCAAAGCAACTGTTAATTTCCTGCAGACCAGGACTATTTTATTTTATTCTTTGCTACATGACCAGTTCCAAGAGCAATGACAGAAACAGACAAAGTGCTCAGGCAATGTTTGTGGAATAGTGAAGTATTTGAGGAACCAACTAAAACCTACACAGAAGGAAATTAGAAATAAAATAAAATATTGTTCATTTTCTTTCATTAAGTATGTTACTCATCATTTTATAAGGATTAGATATTTCTTTGGGGAGAAATCGAAGGTGGGCAAATCACAAGGTCAAGAGATCGAGACCATCCTGGCCAACATGGTGAAACCCCATCTCTACTAAAAACACAAAGATTAGCTGGGCGTGGTGATGGACGCCTGTAGTCCTAGCTACTCAGGAGACTGAGGCAGAGGTTGAAGTGAGCTGAGATCACACCACAACAGAGCAAGACTCCATCTAAAAACAAAAAAAAAGAAAAAAGAGAGAAAGAAGAAAGGAAGGAGAGAAAGAAAGAAGGAAAGAAAAAGAAAGAAAGAAAAGAAAAAAAAAGAAAGAAGAAAAGAAGAGAGAGAGAGAGAGAGAAGAAAAGAAAAAGATGAAGGAACAGGGTCCAAAACTGATTATGAACATCACTTGGGCTCCTAAAGTCCCCTTGTATTAGATGTTGACAAAGTAGCGGGTATAGGGTCCACATAGGCTAAAGGGACAAGGTCAAAGCAGACACAAAGAAACTCTGTGTTCAGATTGGAGTAAACAACTAAAGGAAAATGTCAAGGGAATCACTCTTAATAGAAACCTCCTACTTCTATTTTTTCATGTTGAAAAACTATTTACCAACGTATGTTCAGGCTACTTCCTAGGACACAGTCTTTAAAAATTAGTAAATACAAAAGGCTTCCAAAGGAAACTTCCTTCCTGATATGTTCTCCTCTCTTGTCTTTCCTTCTTCCAGCCCGCAGAAAAATCCTATCAGATACAGATGAGAAACCTGTCAGGAGGCACTCCCTTTATGACCTGAATATTCATAGTCTCAGACACTGTAAGACACATAACCCCTCTACTAACCCATAGAAGGTGAGGTTTCCCTTAAAAATTAGAAAACACCTCAGAGGCACTAACCACTTTCATTTTTTTAAATTTTGTCATACTGGAGGTTATATTCACTTGCAAATGAAATACGAAGAGTCAAAATCTTTGATCAGAATCAAAGATCTGTGCTTACTAGTTACCTTTGTCCTGACAAGGAGCTTTGCAGAAATAGAACTGCAATAATGTTTATTTTCCTGGCAGCCAAAACCATTATGTTCTAACAGATTTTCAACTGCCTGCACATTCCTAAAGATTAAGGGAGGCCCAAAATGACTAAGCAGCCAACAAGGTAAGGAAAGCATTCAGGACTTTATATGTGGAAATATCTAATTTTTAAGCACCATGGGTCATCTTAAGTCCCAATTTACTTTTAAGGTAGTCAGGACTATGCCTAGTCTGTTTTTTTTTTAAAGGTCTGCTTTGCAAACTGGAAACTTTTTATACCATCCCCTTCGTGTCGTCTCCTGAGAAAGAACTAGACTTCAGTACTATCCTGAACTCATTAATCTCTAAAACAATCATCGGTAGGAAAGGAACTTGAGAAGACATCTGGAGATAGGTTTCCAAGCTGGGCTAATTATCACATTCGCCTGGGAGCTATCAAAGACTACAGAAATAAAGGGAGTAAATCTGTGGGCTTCATCCCTAGAGAATGATTCATAAACCTAGAGTGTGGCTCAGACTTTTACATATTAAAGGACTTCCCAGATGACAGTGAAGATCAGCCAGGTTTAGGAACCACTGATTCATTGTATTCTGCTTGCACCAAAAAAGGCCACCCCTAAATTACCTTCCATGAGAAGATTTAGAAAACAAAAACTTTTTCTTTAAAGACAAAATTTCCTAATTTCTTCATGTAAAATATTTTTATACTATAAAGCCCATTTGGAAACAATCGACACCTCTAGCCTCTATTTAAATAGCTACATTTAGATTAAGATTTCCCTTTACAAAGTAATTTGTTTGTGAAATTACACACGTTCTCTCTTCTACTGTTGTTTTATTGCATTTTGGAAGGCATAAATAAAATACAGCCAAGTAAAAAGATAAAAATCCACTGTCCCAAAACAGAATATGTTGGCTTATTTTTATATTTGCCTTAGGTCTTTTTTGCTATCGTCAGTTTGTTCTGGAAAATAAAACTGGAGTAAGAATTAAACTCCTCCATTTCTTTCACCACTTCTACCCACCATCTCTTCTTCTCTGCAGTTAAATAAACACTGTCATAGATCTGCTATATAGTTTAAATGTTTATTTTCTACCACGCATCTTTTATCCATTAAAAATATGTACCTATCAATTATTTTTTAACTTATGTAAATGGCATCATATTGTATTTAACACTTTGAAACTTCATTTGTTCTTTCAGCATTGCATTTTCAACATCTACCCATGTTGAAAAATATACTGTATTGCATTCACTCATTTTAAGTGCTGTATGAACATTCCATCATACAAATATGGCACCGCAGTATAGCAAACCATTTCCTTAATGGTAGATATTTGAATTTTTCAAAAATGTTTACCTTCGGAAAAAATGCTGCTGGAGTTTCCATATATTTCCCTATTAACGCACATATACAAGAATTTCTGTAGGCATTTTAGTTCAACTGCAAAGTTATATGTGCATTTTCAAATTCACTAGAAAATGTTCAATTTTTCTCCCAAGTACTTATGAAAACTTTAATCAGCAGTGTATGATGGATGTTTGGTTTCCCACAGTTTTGCTAACATTGACATTTTCAGTTCTTTGTGAATTGTGTTGATATGATGGTGTCTTAGTGTCGTTTTAATGACATCTCCTCAAATGCTTGTGACATTGGATGTATTTTTATGAAATTATGTATTCAATATTCCTTAATACGTTTATCTTCTGAGCAAAAGTTTTTCCCTCAGACAAATGTCTTGGTCTGCTTCTCTTCCTCATTTTCACTAACCATTCACTTTGGTTGTTTGTATATATTATCAGTGACAATGGACTCATTTAGTATAAAAGTCTCTCAGGATGAGAGGATTCTGAAAAGAATTAAATAAAATTACCAAAGCACTTTAAAATATTCTGTAAATGTTGATTGAACACTTACTAAATGACAGTAAAATATTATGATAAAGTGTGCAGTCTTTGAAGCTGAACTACGTGGTTTCAGATTCTGGCCCTACCATTTTATAGCTGGGTGAACAAGGAAAATTCCTTAACCTCTCTGTGCCACAATTGCCACATATATAAAATGAACATCATAATGGTGCTTTTCGGTTGAAAGCTGTATTAGATAATACATATAAAATGTTTAGCAAACCATAGTCCATCATGAATATTCACATTTTAATTTTTATTATAGTCATGAAGATGTCACTATTTGTGGGAAGATAGTAATGGTGATTGTTATGAGCTATGTTCCCCAGAAAGTAGACTCTCAACAGAAAATTAGCATGCAGAAGCTTTATTAGATGTGCTCTTGGGATTACCACATTGAATGCAAGGAGAGACAACAGGACCGGGCAGACAAATGAGATCAGTAATGTTGCATGTTTTACAGTTATTCAATACATACATTTGCAGCTTATCAAAAATATAAAAAATATTGCCATTGAATTATAAAAGTTATGAGAAGAAAGGAAACAGAAGAGAAAGAGAAGGGAAGAAGAATAAAAGAATAGTCTCTGGCACTATTGTAAACATTTTACATATTAATTTATATAGTCCTCTCAACACTTACAGGGACAATCTTGGTTTAACAGATGACAAAAGTAAGGTAATTTACATAAGTAGCCCATGGTCCTGCAACTAGGATGTCATATAGCTAGATTTTGAACCGAGGCAATATAGCTTCAGAAATCATGTTCTCAACCACTATCTAGTACAGTCAGAATGAATGTCAATACCACTTAAAGATTCTATAAGTTTATTATTGTGATTTCTATTATTGTTCTCTACCAGACATTTTGCTAGGTGTTTTACTTACATTATCTCATTTAATTGTATTGCTCATGAAGGGTTATCCTCATTTATAAATGAGGAAAGTCGGCGATTTTAAGTTACTTTCCCACAGACAAGTTATTAGTTGAGCAAGGATTTTACTCTGTGCTTGTTTAGCTTTGAATCCCTTGCTTCTTCTCACTATAATATAGTTTCATTTTAGTAGGTGACTTTCTCTTCCAGCAAATTGATGACTATATCATACCTCTTACGCCATGTTTCCCTCAAATAAATAATATCAATTTGTTAACTTCTTCATTGTCTACATTGTCTTAGATTGGCATCCTTTGAATATTCTTCATGTGCATTGCCTCATTTAATTACCAGTTCAGAATTGAGCATGTAGAGGTTTTGACAGTTTTGAGTACCTAATGGGAAAGTTGCCAGCTGCTTCCTATACTCTGAATTCTCATTTAGCATGCCAGTGCCACAATTACTTCTTTAATAACAGAATCACTGAGCTGACTCATATTTAATATGCTTTCTGAAGTGACCAGTGGACTTCTTTCTGTGGTGCTCTTTTTTCAGATTTTCTACATGCTCTGTCTGTAAAAGTTGCTTTATAAGTATCCTGAGAATTTTTCCACCTATCAAGTTTGTGCAACTATTATTCACTCCTAATCAATTTTCAAATTAAAGCATTTTACAAACATGCAATTTTTAAAAATTTCAGTCTTTCCTACTAGATTTACCCAAGAGAAGGTTTCTATATAGATATGGTATAAAAGAAGGAATAGCTTACATAAATTCTAAATATTATTTCTTTATCACTAGCCATGGGTACAACTTAAAACGTCTTAATTCCAAAGATGCACCTCAATCTACTCCTTAGAAATGTTTGTGTGTGTTTGTAAATGTGTACTTATTCACAGGTATATACATTGATGTAATAATAGGACTCTGAAAAGTAGTAACAGTCTAGTCTTGACAACTTACAAACTTCAGCCCTCTAAGAATTTCTTAAATATACCCATGAGACAAACTGTCTTATTATATTATAAAACTACCACCATGGGCCTTTTTGTTTTGCACAAATAAATCAATTATAATACCTTTTTCTTGAAAATATCTTAAATGCAACGTAATTTAAATGCAATTGTTTCGGTCAGAGACAATAACTATTCTGAATAGTCATATAAATTTATGTCTTCAAGGAGTTTGATGCTTTGGTGGAAAAATGTTCTTTTTCTCCACATGAATTTAGTGATTTGTACTTGTGCTTAGGTATTTTCATTGAAACAGTTAGCACTACAAAAATTGTAAGTAGAGACCTTGGGCACTCTATGTGGACATGCAGGTATATTCCTGGTCTCATACTGGAGGAAGAGCTGAACGTGTCTGAGAATGGATGAATCTGGGCTTGACACAGCTCCATGCTGACAGATCTGTTGGTAACCCACCATTCCTACAGAGCTGCAGGACTGTAGTAAAGATTCTGAAGTTAGATTAGTTTATTCTGATGGGTTTTTAGGGTTCTAGAGCAAAGCCTCTTGCCTCTGGACAGCGATGTTGTTTACTCTTAAGGGGATGGATTTATCTACTGAATTGTTCAACCATGCCTTTTTAATCTATATCCATTTCAGTCTAATGGTCTTAAATAAAATATATGCTGAAACCTTCTAAAATTTTAACTTCAGTTAAAATCCCTTCCTTAAACCCTATATTCATACATCCAATTGTTTTTTTCAAGATATCCACTTGGTTGTTTAATACATTTCAAACCTAACCTGTGTTTAAAAACAGATGTCTCATCATCCTCAGCAAACTTATTCCTCTTTCAGCTTTGTTCTTTCAGTCCCAGAGAATTCTACTCCTTCAGTTGTAAGTAAACCCTTAGATTCCTTCCCATGTCTCACACCTGGTATCTGATACATCTCTCCACTCAATATTTAAAATATCTCGTTAACCTGATTAACACTTAGCCACCCTGACTACCACCACCAGTCTAATACACTAGAATCGCCTTCCTGGATTATTGCAATAGCCTCCTAACTGATTGCTCTGCTCTGCCCTGACTCCCCTACATGCTATTGTCAACAAGGCAGCCTGGTGACCTTCAATCCAATAGTGTTACTCCTCTGCTTGGTGCAATCCAGTCTTGCTCTGAGCATCTGATAATGGCCTACAAGGTCCTCTGCAGTCTGATTCCCTCATATCCATTATGCCACAGCCAAACCTATCTGGCCACATCTCTGAACTCAACTCCTAATATGGTCCCATTTTTCATGTCACTACAGACATATTGGTTTCTTTACTGTTCCTTACACATGTGAGAAATTCTCCCAATTCAGGGCCTTTGTGTCTGTTGGTCCTTGTGCCAAGAATGCTTTTCCTCCATGCAATGGACTGAATATTTGTGTGCCCTCAAAGTTCACATGTTGAAATGTTGACCCTCCACACGATGGAGATGAGGCCTTTGAGAAATAATGAGCTCATGAGAGTGGAGCCCTCCATGCATGTGTTCTAACCAAATAAAACCATAATACAGAACTGTTAAACAGAGTTGGGAAACTTTAGTCTTAGTTGAAACAAACTACTATGGGCACATTTTACTGGGAAACACAAACATTAAAGACACTCAAGGAGCCCCCAATTTTTTCCATCCATGAAATTAATTCAGAAGGATAAAGGGAGGCAACACCACTTTAGGATGAGATTTGAATCCCCATTTTTGATTTAGGGAACTAGTTTTACTGAGAATATACCTCAAGCTCCTGAGGATGAATCCCTGATAAACAAGATCCTAGCATAAGTATGCTCACAGCTATTGCTCTAAAAGTTCCCAGAACAATCCACGGGACCTGATCAGGCACCATGTTCTCCAACTGGCTGCCAGTATGGAACGCTGGTTATAATCCAAAAAGATGGAGCCATGTAAACACTTTAACCTCGTACCTATTAGGCCTTATCAGAATAGAATTACTCTTGAGGGTCAAGGTGGGGGTTAAAATTAAAAAAATATATATGTATACATGCACACACACAACGTGTGTGTATCTATGTGTACACACAGTATATACATTCTATTTGTGAAAATAAAAGGTTTAGACATACTTTTATGATTATGCAGGGCATAAGAATTGTATAGTCAAGGTGGAATTTTAAGGGAAGTGAACTGTACAGCAACCTATGCAATTCTATAAATTTACAAAAAAGTTGATGGCCACTGCCAAGAGAAAGAGTATGGGATAGCTAAGACTCAGAATTGAAGTCATTTATCTCCAGGCTCGGGGCATGTCCATGGCTCTGTATGCATCATCGTCCTCTGAGAACTCCATTCACCACCCAGATTACCCTTAAACCTAAATGTAGGTGCTTTTGAACCTTGCTTAGTGTTTGTGAGAAAAGATTCTGAGAAAACTGGTGAAGGGGCTGGGCTTTGTCGCTGAGTGAAGAGCAAAAGAAAATAGTGTAAGGAGATGCAGGGTCCACAATCAGTGACGATCATTACTGAATAAGTTACTTATATTTCATGAGGCAACAAAGTTCCATTGACTTAGGGGCTTTTGAGTGAGAATTTGGGAGAGAGAAAGAAGTTCCATTGACTTCAAGGGCTTAAAGAAAGAAGCAGGAAGGACATAAAGGTCAGTATATATTTCTGACCTTTCATCTCAAGCATTTCCTCACAGCATTTGCTGCCTTCTCTTGCTGCCCACACAGTGGGAGCAATGAAACTCTTCCAGGAAACTGTATAGAGACCCCTGAAATGCGTGAGCAGCTTAAAGCCCCATCCCACATCCAGAGAGCAATAAATCCTATGCCTCTTGTCCCCATCACAGCCTCAAATGCCAGTCCCTTTGTAATCTCCATCTTTCTAGATTCATTCCCTAATGTTCCACTTTTCTTCCCAGCTCACTTATTTTGACCTAAGCAATGTTTCACCTAACTGTTCCATTATTCTGAATTTTTGCAATATGTGGTTGACAGGGCCTCATCTGAGATGTTAGACAACAGTTGGTTTTAGGAAGCACTCAGACATGGATGATTTTTTAAAACCCCAGGAGGTAATTCTAATGTGCAGTTCAGTAAGAATCTTAAACCCCCATGCTCCTCAGATTCTAGTTCTAAGTTAAACTTACTTTTCCTCTCGAAATACTGCCCTTCCTCCAAGCTCTTTCAAGTTTGGACTCTTTCTCAGAAAGCCCGGATACCTCAGGTCAGGAGGTGTGAGTTGCCATCTGGCTCCTAAATGCTATCTGAAATTCCTGAAATAATTCATCCTCCTTGGATGTGCCTTACCTGACCCTACATCCTTTTCCCACCTGCTGTTCATTTTCCAAGCCAACTTCTACCATCTTTCTGGAGACTTCTATGAATGTGTAAATCACCCATTTGTTACCCGGGCTTCATGGTTCTTTGACCTTCACGATTAATTCCAATTCTCTTCTTATTTCTTTCTCTTCAGCATGAACACAATTTGAGCTTTGTCATTAACCACAACTGTCTCTCCTCAGAAATTATATTCACCAACACTAATCTGCTGAGCATAGTCTCCTATCTTTCTAGCTCATAATCTCCTATAGAGCTGCAATACCTTCAGTCTACACCTAGTCGTTGATCTGGTCTCTGCACTTCTCCAATTTCTCCTGTCTTCCCCCTGTTTAGGGCTTCACTTGATTCAACCTATTCCACTAGGCATATTACATTAATCATTTCTTCACCATCTCTCTCAATCCTCTCTTGCTGGAATGCCCCTGCCCTGTTACTCCATTCCCACCCTGTGATATACACATTTATGGTATTTGATCTTGGTTTTGTGGTCACAAAGAGAATAAATATATTCTTAACACTTGCCAGTAAAATGTTCCATTAGCCACAAAAGTGAATATAATGTAATTGTCACATCAACCTTCAGGTAGTTGCAATTACTATTTCCATTTAACAGATGAGGAAAATGAAGCTTAGAAAGGTAAATAACTTACCCACAGCCACATAGATGGTGAACAATGGAGCCTACATTTAAACCATTGTCCATTTAAGTATTGAGATTGAGTTCTTGAGCTGCTATGCTACAACACCTCTATGTATATCATTACAACCATTTCCAGAGGGGTCCAAACAATGAGGTTGCTATTTAAGTTTTGTTTCTCTATTCAATCAATTATGTTCCAAAAATGTGATTTGGTTAGGTGTTATATTGCAAAATTACTTGTAATGTAAAATAATCAGTATTTTCTGTTTAAATCAAGTATAGAATGTTATTAAATTTCATAGAAAATCTGTTAGTCTTGTGTCTTTTCCTATCTCATTGATCTCTGTGGGTATAACTTATTCTATCTACTTGAAAATCACCTACTTGAATGCTTACTTTCTTTGGAACTGGGTAGCATTGTTGTAGTTTCAAAAGGCACCAACTTCTCATGTCAAATTCACACAAATAGTAAATTCAGGTGTGACCAAGGAACTGAGAATGACTTACATGTTTTGGAAACTAGCTTAGTGGCCACTACATATGTTTTTAGTTTAGTTTTGTTTTGTTTTTAAAATAAAAGGAGTGTGTTTCTTGAACTAGTATACATTGGAATGGACAACCCCAGCCCCAGCCTCATCAGGCTCCATCCATTTCTCAGCAAGACTCCTCACCATCTCTCACTAATCTCATGCCCACTGTCACTCTGTTCAAATTCCGAAATGGCAGATGTGCAAGCAATCACTCAAGGTGTGAGAACCTGAGAAACAATCAAACTAAGGTATTAAAAAAAGTAATTCCACCCCCTCCCCACCACCCTGGATATTAATGTGACTGAGAATCAGAGGCATGGATGTGAATGGAACAAACGTGGATTCTAAGTCCATCCTATCACTTGTGTGACTTACCGGGTTGCCATTTTAGTTCTCTGAAATTCAGTAGTCTCTCTTGCACTGCAGCCTGGCACCTGGCAACAGAGCAAGACTCTGTCTCAAAAAAAAAAAAAAAAAAGGGCATTGAAGTTTTTGTGCCTATGGAACTTAGGCCAGATTTCCTTTAAGGGATGTGATTAGGTATAAATAGTGGAATACCACTCATAACTTAAGAATGAAGTCAATAAAATCTCTTTTTCATACACAAAAAGATGAATACTCTTATTTCCTTATAGCTCAAATACTACCTAATCCAAGCTGGTATACATTTTTTTTAAAACTGAATTGAATTCATATTTTCCAAGTCACCCTCATTATATTCATTTAATTCTTCCTTTCACAGTATTTTAAAATATTTTTTAAGATAATGAAAGGTAGATGATGGTAACTACTTTGGAGGTTAAATAATTGGTAAGAAAAACGTCCAGGGACATAAGACAAAACCTCTGACCTTTATATAAAGTGTTCTTAATAATTATGCAAGTTGGATTGCACAGAATTTTCCATAGATTTTACATATTATCAGTGCCAGCAACATATGGGGAGTGGATGACTTCTCCCCACACTTTGTGAGCAGCCTCCTCATAAATCCCAAAAGTCAATAATGACAAAAAGCAGTCTTGTCTATTCCCTTTAAAAGCCTGAAGCAATTTGTTCAGCAACACACTGCTAAGGTAGAGATAAAGAAAAGGAGCATTGAGGGCAGCAAAAAAGGATAAAAAAATGTGGAAGGATGTGCACAGAATTAAAACCACCATGGTAAAGAGAAACTGCTCCTGGACCATTTCACCTTATTACTCTGGGAATATATTGCCAGTTTTAAGGGAGAATTAGGAATTGAAATTTTAGAAGAACAAATTCTGACTCATTCGTCTGTGCTGAGTAACTTCTGACTCCAAATTCCATTCATTATTTATTCGATAAATGCAAAATAAATGAATGTGGGTTCCACACTCAGCAGTTTTTGCATGTAATACATGGTAAAACAAAACAAAACAAGAAAAAAAAAAGCAGCAGAGAAAAACACACAGGCATCATTTCTGTATTCCAAACATACCCCTGCTTACCCTAATTGTATAGTGGCAACCAATTTTTTATTGATAGGAAAATATAACTCACCCAGTACAGTCTTGTCCTTGTTTGTTTGATGATTCAATGGCATGAGACACATAACTTAGGGGGCCATCGCAGCTTCCAATTCAATGGAATTATATCCCCTACTAGCAGCCTTCCTCCCGTTATAATTAAATGCTAACAAGCAGAGCCCAAAGCTGTGGGAATAGGAAACAAACATTTTGCTAGTGGACTTACAGGAATAATATTGAAATGAGTCACTTTAATTTCTATCCCATGATTTCTGGGCCTGTGAATCCTGGTTATTGGACAAAGAGCACCAAATACTAGATTCTGATTTAGCACATAGGCCATATCCTGGAAGACATTGCCAGCTCCAAGTTACCATACCTGAGCTGGTGCCATAATCAAACTCTTAAAAGGCCATTCCAGCATCCTAAAAAGTCAGTTCTTTCAAGACAATGGTGTCACATGATATGTCAGTGAAGTCCACGAGTACGGGCACATTGCTCCAATTGATTTGCTGCAAAGTGATTTCCTTGATTATTAGCAATGCTGTGTTAATGTCATAGTGATGGATAAGGCGTTATATAAATCCAGAGCTCGTAGTTTTGTCAGAAATACTGCCAATAAGGAAAGCAATTTGGGAGCAGTTTGGGTATTAAGCCACGACTGTAGGACTATAGCCAGACTGGTCTTAGTGATTTAAAGATTTTGTTGCTGAGCCTATGTTTACCCTCCCTTCCTGCCACCATGGCCTCTTCTTTCCTAAACCCAAAGGGCAGCAACAGGGAAGGCTGAGGATGGAGGATTACTGACATACACACAGTAAGTCGTTTCTCTGCCTGATTATTAAAATCACTTTCTGCTGAGATTACTCTTGGGTGAGCATTCACATAGGTCACAAACATCTTTACACCAAGGGCCCATTCATGGAGGACTATTCACATATATCTTTCCTAGACTTCTTTGTAACCAGTTTTCCAATTCTGTTCTTTCCAAGTTCCAGACTATTCAGCCAACCCTTTAGCTGCAGTCCAGAAATAGATATAGAACCATAACTCTGGCCATCTCATTCTTTAGGAAAAATAAACAACTCTAATCTCTGTCCACTGGATGGCTTCCCTTTATCACTGCTTTTCAGGATCATCCTAGAGTGGAGCTATAGTGCTACAGCCATTCACCTTTGGGATGTGCCTGTATATTTTGCAGAACTGTTTGTTAAACTATATCTGGTTTCTTTTTTTCCATAATCAGTTTGTCATAGGGAACTCCCTATAAGATTATTGGTTAAGAAGTTTGAAAGAAACAAGGCAATGTAATAGAAAAAGAGGCCATGGGCCTCTGAATCTTCTGCATGTGCCTTTGTGCCTTTGGTACCTACCTGAGCCTAATCTAGTATGTTCCCCTTTCATTTGATAATGGAATTCAGCTGTGCATGCTAAAATTTATGGCTTGACGGATCAAACAATACCAGTTTGTGATGGACAGCACAGATTGCATGGTAACTTCGTAGCCTGTGGTCAAGTGTTCAGTCTCTGCTAAAGCCCCTTTAGCAAACCAAAAATATTTCTCAATTGGAAGGGTGTAATTCATCGAGGATGGCAAAGCTTTCCTCCAAAATTATAATAATCTGCTCTGTCGTTTGCCTGTAGAAGCCTGACAAACATTCCATACAATCTTTCCTATCCACCACTCCTTTTCAAGTAGCATTCAATCTGCTGGAGGACTTGTTAATCTGAAGGATTTCCTTTCAAAAGGTGCAACTCACATGGCTATTGGCAGAACTCAGCTCAGAGCTGAGCTCATTGCCTGATTGCTCTTGCCGGAACTTCCAAAACTATGTTGAATAGGAGTGATGAAAGAGGGCATCTTTGTCTTATACCAGTTTTCAAGGCGAATGTTTCCAGGTTTTGCCCATTCAGTAGGATGTTAGCTGTGGGTTTGTCATAGATGGCTCTTATTATTTTGAGATATGTTCTTTCAGTACCGAGTTTACTGAGAATTTTTAACATAAAAGAGCTATTGAATTTTGTCAAAAGCCTTTTCTGCATGTATTGAGATAATCATGTGGTTTTGATGTTTAGTTCTGTTTATGTGATGAATCACATGTATTGATTTGCATATGTTGAACCAACCTTGCATCTCAGGGATAAAGCCTACTTGATTGTGGTGGACAAGGTTTTTGATATGCTGCTGCATCTGGCTTGCCAGCATTTTACTGAGGATTTTTGTAATAATATTCATCAAGGATATTGGACTGAAGTTTTCTTTTTTGTTGTTTCATCTCTGCCAGATTTTGGTATCGGGATGATGCTGGCCTCATAGAATGAGTAAGGGGGAGTCCTTCCTCCTCAGTTTAGGAGACTTTTTATTACTGATTCAACCTTGTTTCTTTTTAGCAATATGTTCTGTCTACTTACTTTTTTTCTTTTTTCTTTTTTTTAAGATGGGGTTTCACTTTGCCACTGAGGCTGGAGTGCAATGGCACCATCATAGCTCACTGCAGCCTTAAACTCCTGGGCTAAAGCCATCTCCTTGCCTCAGCTCTATTTATTTTTAGTTTAAAATTTGTAATTTGTATGCATTTCAGCTTATAAATTTTGAACTTGTTAGAGTATAATAGTTTAACATAGTCTCTAATGATTCTTTGTATTTATGTGATATTAATTGTAGTATCTCCTCTTTCACTTCTGATTTTATTTATTTGGGTCTTCTTTCTTCTTTCAGCTTGTCTTGTTGTTAGTCTATATTATGGTTTATTGATTTTATCTTCTCAAAAAATAAGTTTTCATTTTGATGATCTTTGTAATTTTCTGAGCCTCCATTTCATTAGGTCTATGCTGATCTTTTTACTGGTTTATACTAATTTTGGGTGGTTTGTTCTTGAGTCTATAGTTTCTTGAGGTGAATTATTAGGTTGTGTCTTGGAAATCTTTCTATCTTTTTTAACATAAAAATGTATTCCTATAGACTTACCTTTAGGACTATTTTTGCTGCTTCCCATAGGTTTTGGGATGTTGAGTTTCCATTTTCATTTGTTTCAATAATTTTTAAAAATTTTCACCTTAATTGCCTTTTTGACCCATGTTCAGCATGTTATAAAGCATCCTATTTAATTTTCATGTATTTTTACAGTTTTCACATCCAGTTAGATTGTCTCTATATCTTCCAAATGGGAAGTTTAATCTGTTTACATTCAGTTTTATTATTCATAGGTGAGGACTTAGTTCTGTCATTTTGTTAATTTTTTCAGGTTGTATTGTATATCATTTTGTAGTAATCCATTCTCACACTGCTGAGAAAGACATACCCAAGACTGGGTAATTTATAAAGGAAAGAGATTTAAGAATAAAATACTTAGAAATACAGCTAACAAGGGAAGTAAAGGACCTCTTCAAGAACTACAGATCACTGCTAAAATAAATCAGAGAGGACACAAACAAATGGAGAAACATTTTGTGCTCATGAATAGGAAGAATCAATGTTGTGAAAATGGCCACACTGCCCAAAGTAATTTATACATTCAGTGCTATTCCCATTAAACTACTATTGACATTCATCACAAAATTAGAAAAAAAGTATTTTAAAAGTCGTATGGAACCAAAAAAGAGCCCAAATAGCCAAGACAATCCTAAGCAAAAAGAACAAATCTGGAGGCATCATGCTACCCAATTTTGAACTACACTACAAGACTATAGTAACCAACACAGCATGGTACTAGCACAAAAACAGACATATAGACCAATGGAATAGAATAGAGAACTCAGAAATAAGACTGCACACATACAACTATCTCATCTTTGACAAACATGACAAAAGCAAGTAACAGAGAAAGGATTCCCAATTTAATAAATGTTGCTAGGAAAATGGTTAGCCATATGCAGAAAATTGAAACTGGACTCCTTCCTTATGCCATGTATGAAAATAACTCAATATGAATTAAAGACATATATGTAAAACCCAAAGCTATAAAAACCCTTGAAGAAAATCTAGCCAATACCATTCAGGATATACAGATGGCTGAAAATTTCATGATGAAAATGCCAAAAGCAATTGCAACAAAAGCAATAATTGACAAAAGGGGTCTAATTCAACTAAAGAGCTTCTGAACAGCAAAAGAAACTATCATCAGAATGAACAGACAGCCTACAGAATGGGAGAAAATGTTTGCAATTTATCCACCTGGCAAAGCTCTAATATCCAGAGTCTACAAATAATTTAAACAAATTTACAGGAAAAAAACAAATAACCCCATTAAAAAGTGGACAAAGGACATGAGCAGATACTTCTCAAAGGAAGACATTTTTGTGGCCAACAAGCATATGAAAAAAAGCTCAACATCACTGATTATTAGAGCAATGCAAATCAAAACCACAATGAGATACTATCTCACACCAGTCAGAATGGTGATTATTAAAAAGTCAATAAACAACAGATGCTGGAGAAGTTGCAGAGAAAAAGGAACCTTTATTCTGTCAGTGTGAGTGTGAATTAGTTCAACCATTGTGGAAGACAGTGGGTGATTCCTCAAAGACCTAGAGGCAGAAATACCATTTGAATCAGCAGTACCGTTACTGAATGTATATATCCAAAGGAATATAAACCATTTTGTTATAAGGATACATGCATATGTATATTCATGGCAGCATTATTCACAATAGCAAAGACATGGAATCAATCCAAATATCCATCAATGATAGACTAGGTAAAGAAAATGTGGTACATATATACCATGGAAAACTATGCAGCCGTGAAAAGGAATGAGATCATCTCCTTTGCAGGGAGATGGATGGAGTTGGAAGCCACCATCCTCAGCAAATTAATGCAGGAACAGAAAACCAAAAAAAAAAAAAATTTCTCACTTATAAGTGGGAGCTGGATGATGAAAACACCTGTATACAATGTGGGGAACACCACACACTGGGGCCTGTCAGAGGATGTGTGGTGGGGGTAGTAAGAGCATTAGGAGGAATAGCTAATGGATGCTGAGCATAATACTTAGGAAATGGGATGATCAAATCCCCATGCCACATGCCACACATTTACCTGCACATCCTGCACATGTACCCCTGACTTCAAAAGTTGAAGAAGAAAAAAACTGAGGTAGGAGGCAGGACTTGACTCTGGAGGCAGGGCTCACACTCTGAACCAGATTGAAAACTAGCTGAAACAGGGAAGAGGTGAAAACACCTTTCACTAAGATATTCCCGCCATCTGATGTGGCTGCTGTCATCATGCTGGCCATTGCTGGGAGAGCACAAGGAGGAGGCAGATAGCCCCCTACTCCAGTGCAGCCTGCCACCTTGGGGGCTAGGGGCTGCTGCAATGGGTCAGGCTGGGTCATGTACCAGGCAAGGGGGAACTCCAGTCCACCCCTGAGCACAGGGACCAGAATGGGAGCTCACAGCAACATCACCCCTGCCCTGAATGCCACCTCAGGCCCAGTAAGAACCTGAAGCCCCCACCCCAGGCTGAGAGAGTGCACAGCCAGATGCCATGCTCTGTTAAGCAGGTGGGAGCCAGGGGCAAGCAGGAGCCCTACCCCTTCCAAGATTGTGGGGCAGAAGCTCCCCTGGTGCAACTGCAGCTGTCCAAGCTATGGCTCCAACCTAGGCATCCCTGTTTTATTGGGTATTGGGAATAGGCAGGAGCCCTGCCCTCCTGGGCAAAGCTTCAGTGGTCCCAATTGTGGCTGTGAATCTGGGCCTTCCACTCCACGGAGCAGAAAGGAGCCCTACCCCTCAAGGGTGCAGTTGCAGCCACCCAAACCAGGGCTGCAGACCCAGGCATCTCTGCATTCTTGGGGAGCCTGGGAAGACCCCCTTTGCCCATTCTGGCTAGGAGGTGCCTGTTCTCACTGCCTGGCCTCTCACAACTCCTGGAACCTGCTCCAATCTTGGGGGTTAGGGACAAACCCAGGCGTTGTCACAGCCCAGCTGGGTGTGCACATGCTCGGGGCAGTGCTGACATGCCAGCCACCTGCTGCCTCTGCCTGCTCCCAACTTTGGGCTCCCAGGAGTGTGGAAGGGGAAGCTGATGGGAGGCTGAGGGTGGCTGGGCACTGGCCTCCAAGTGCCTCTTGGTGCCAGCAGCCTGAGTGCCATGGATGGCCACAGAAGGCAGACAGCCTTCTGGATAAAAGAGCAGGGCTCCAGTAAAACCATACCTTCAGACCAGGCCAGGCCTGAAACCTGGGGACTGGGCTGGCATGGAGGGGGGTTCATGATGCTTTTTCCTGGGTCCACCCATGGCTGCCCATGGACCAACAGGCTCACAAATTCCCCCTCTGAGGTCCTCATTTCAGCCAGAGCAGGGCAGAGGATGGAAGGGCCAGGTGCAGAGAGGAGCTACCCTCTCAGCTGATAGCTGCAGAGGCCATGGGATGACCTGCTGGAAGAGAGGAGCCACACTCTCCAGGGAATCCTCTCTGCTGAGAGTTGCAGACATCAAGAAGACAAGTTGCAGATAGGAGCTACCCTCTCCAGGACATCTTACCTCCTAAGAGCTGAACACTTGATGGAATAATCTGCCTATGGACGGGAGCTACCAACTACAGGTCTTCTCTGAGCTATTTTAACACTCAATAAAGCTCCTATCTATCTTGTTCACCTTCCACTTTTCTGCATGCCTCATTCTTCCTGGACATAGGACAAGAACTCAGCCCTGGCCACAGAGGTTTCAGTCAGAAAAGCAAGACCACAAAGATCTCATAACACCAGTGCCATGTCAGTTTATCATTGTCAAGGTAACACCTGTAAGTTACTGCTCCTTTCCATGGCAAAGACATGGAAGTTACCACCCCTTTTCTGGAAAATTTGGAAAAATTCACTCCTTAATTTGCATGTAATTAAAGTGGTTATAAATATGAGTGAAGAATGGGTGCACTGCCTATGGGGTATCCCTGCTTTGCAAAGAACAGTACCTCTGCTGCTGTTGTACACTACCGCTTTAATAAAACTTGCTGTGTAACATCGCCGATTTGTCCTGGAATTATTTCCTGGGCTATGTCTCAATTTTGGAGCTCTCCTGCCCTACATCAAAACTACTCTATCCTATTTAAAAATCAATTTAAATCCTGGTGGACCAGAGAAGGTAACAACAGTCACTGGCTGCTGTTAAAATCTGGCATCCCTCTGTGTTCCACTTCCACCTTACCTCACTTTCTCAGCTCCAAAACCATCCTGACAGGGGTGAGATGCAGCCACTTGACTTCTTCAACAAATATTCCCCACAAACATGTCAGTTAACTAGGCAATTTTTAAAAATTTCCATTGTGTCACCATAATGTAGTTGATTGCTTCTTTTGCTCTCAGAAAGAGTAACTGGAAACAAAAAATATCAATACTTTAAATTTTATTTTGCCCTCATTTTTTAATTATCTACAGGACTTCTTCATTCACATGTGGAGGGTTCTCATAAGACTAGTGATTTTTTAAATGCTCTTACAGAAATTTAACATAGGCAAAGTAGTGGAAAGGGTGATCTTTACATTCCCCTCCTGCAGCTCAATGTTTTTTTCCTCTGCCCTTCTAGCAGGTGTGTACAACTGATGCTTGTATTTGGAAGGTGCTCATCACCCTGGACCTTTGAGAATGTACATAGACGTCAACTTCACTGTATTTAGCTTTGTGATTAATGGGTTGATTTCCTGACAATGTGCCTACAACAGTGGCTATAGCATTTCTCTCTAACTGTTTATTTATAAAATTTATCTGCTTTTAACATTTCATTTAATGTTAACTATTCCCACTATAGAGAAACTGAAGCCAGGAATTCAGACAGGCTTGTACTGCTTTAGCAACCTTCTAATTCAAACAGATTTCATCCCAGTGCTAATATTTGTTCATCAAACAACAAACACTGAAAGGATATTTTATCTTCTGTAGAGAAAAGCAGGGCTGCCCCTGTTCTGTTTTCATATTTCTTAGGGCAGCTCACAACATTCAGTAAACAAAATGTCTGCCAGGGGGCAGCAGAATGTAATGCTTTCATTCCCAGGGGATTCTGGAGCGTTTTATGAACCCTACTAGCATATTATGATAATTAACTTGAAATTAAGGCCTCATGTTAACCACATTACACCACATTTAGAAGTAAAGTTTTGTCTGAGGGTTTTTTTTTTTTTTAAATCAAATCATGTTAAGGGCTTTCATAAACTGAACCTACATTTTCAGACATAAAAATCAAATGGAAATTCTAGTAAGTTGATGCTGCTTCCTAATTCTCTCCTCATACCTGCCTTCAAGTTTCCTTGCTCTTTTGAACCATCTGTGGACAGCCATATTGCTTTCTATAAGCAAAATAAGATATTTTTAAAGTTTAAGAATACTTGGCTATGGTCTCAAAAAACGTGACTCATCTTGAAAGAAGTTGGGAATTGTTATTTTTGTTGCTTATGACAGAAAAAATACTTCCATAATAAGCTGTCATCTGGCAAATTATTTTTGCAAAGGACTTCAAGTATATGTGAATCACAGAACTGCACTGGAGCAGGACAGTTCCTGCGGAATAGGGAGGCATTGAGAGAAAGAGGATCCATATTGCATCCTTCTGAAATCTTATAAGTCTAAGCAATATTTATTGAGAATCCCCGGCAAAGGTGCTTTTAAGAACATCCTTTGCCTGCCTGTGTATTGTCTTTTGTAATATGCACTTAAAAAGGGACCTCAGGCTAGTTCTTTAGAGAACTTTAGTGGCTGGAACTGATGTCTCAAATTTTATAAAGTGGGCCTTCAGACTTACCTATTTGTAAGTAATTAATCTATTTGAAAGCACTATTTATTTTGTTTACAATGTTCTATTTCTTTAAGAAAATGGTTTCTAGAGATGTTCTGGTTAAAGATACAAAATAAATTAATCCCTTAAAAACTATAAAACCACTAAGACAAAATTAACAGCAAAGGAATTGACTGAAACAGAATTCTGGAAGCTGGAAGCAGATGGGTTGAAATGACTGCTCAGAAACTTGAGATGAATTCTGAACTTCATTGGTAGCAGTTGTGCAGCAATAGAATTTAACTACAGAACATCCAAATGGTTCAGAAGCTGATGGCTTTGAAGGCCAAAATATGGTTGAAAAGCAGGGGATTGTTCAAATGCCATTTTAAGGAGGAGTTAGACCCATAGTTTCCCGTTCTTGCTCTGTAAACTAGGAGACTGCCCCAACCAAAAATTGAAGGTTTATTCTTTGAAAAGGAAAGAAACAGAGGTCTTGTGGATCAGAGATGTTTATCTAATCTATTGCTGTGTAGCAAATCACTCCCCCAAACATAATGGTATAACCATCTACTATTATAACTCATGGCTCTATGAGCTAACTAGGCTCCATTGAGCTTATCTCACTGGGTCTCTCTAACACAGTTCCAGTCACATATCTGTTGTCTGGCCTGGAATCTCTGAAGACTTGAATGATTTGGATGTCCAAAACGAGTTCTTTGTTCATAATCCTGGAACCTCAGCTGGGATGGCTGGAATAGCTAGAGACTGACCAGGTGTTACTCTCTTCACACTGACTTTCCATATGGCTGGTTTGGCCCATCATAGCTTGGCAGTCTCAGAGAAACTGAAACTCTTCCAGGGATGCTGGCTTCTTACAATAAAGCAAGCATTCCAAGAGATCCAGGTGGAAGTTACAAAGAGTCCATGACATAGAGTTGGAAGTCATGCAGCATCATTTCTGCCACAGTATACTGGTCAGAAGACACTCACAAGGCCAGCACAGATTTAAGATGAGGGGAGCACACAAAACTGTGACTACCAGGAGATGTAGGTTCATTGCGGGGCAGGGCCATTTTCGGAAACTCATTACCACAAGGGAAACATCAGGTATAGAAGAGGACTGAAGAATTTATTTTCTTTCAAGTGAAAATAAATTTATTAATAAAGCAGAAGAATAAAAAAATGACTACTCCATAGACAGAACAGCCCCAAGGGTTGCTGATTCCCCCCTTTTTTATGGTTATTTCTTGATTATATGCTAAAACTGGGTTGGATTATTCAGGCCTCTCCGTCACAGCACTACTGGGAATGTAGCAGTGAGGATGACCAGAGGTCACTCTCATTGTCATCGTGGTTTTGGTACGTTTTGACTGTCTTCTTCTTTTTTTTTTTTTTTTGAGAAGGAGTTTCACTCTTGCTGTTCAGGCTGGAATGCAATGGCACAATCTTGGCTCACTGCAACCTCTGCCTCCTGGATTCAAGTGATTCTCCTGCCTCAGCCTTCAGATAGCTGGGATTACAGGCATGCACCACCACGCCCAGCTATCTTAGTAATTTTAGTAGAGACAGAGTTTCTTCATGTTGGTCAGGCTGTTCTCAAAATCCCAGCCCCAGGTGATCTGCTCACTTCAGCCTCCTATGCCTGCTGGGATTACAGACATGAGCCACTGTGCCCATCCTTGACTGACTTCTTACTGCAACCTGTTTTATCAGCAAAGGCTTTATGACCTGTTCTAGGTGCTGACCTCTTATGTCATCCTGTAACTTAGAGTGCCTTAACCATCTGGGACAGGATTTAAAATGAAAAAATATATAAAATATTAAAACTTCTCTTCCTTTCTTCATTGGATGCCCAGAATTCAGGCATCTAATTCTTTGCCTCAACATAAGAAATCTGTAGAATTTGCTGCAAAACATAAATACATAGTCCTTGGAGGTTCACAGGAAAAAATGGTCCCACTGCACCCATTCAAACTATCAAAGATTAAAGTGCACTAATTGGCAAGCCCTAAGTACACGCAAAGTGCATCAATTCAGCTGGTTATGCCCCACTTCTAAGATACAAGAACAGATAACCAAACAAAAAAGCAGAAAGGAAGTGAGTAAACAAACAATGACAAGTGAATAAAACATCAAATAATATCATTAATGGCATTAGACGGAAAGGCAATATAGTATAATCTTGAAACAAAAGCATGATGATATAAAAAGTGACATATTAAGAGAATATAGAAAAGCCCTTAGAAATTGTACATATAGACATAGATATGGGTGGGTGGGGTATTGTGGGTTTGTATATGATAGGAAATATAAAATATTAAATTAAAATATTAAAAGGTAAATATTTTAAGAGCAAGAGATTAAAAGGATGAAATACATTAATAGATTTAAAAGTTCTATTCACAAGGCTTATGATCAAAATGGCAGGTGTTTAGAGAGAACACAAAAAAACAGGAAAATATTCGGAGTCAACTCAAAGAAATTCTAAGTACTAAAATAATTACATTTCTAATTCAAATGTGCTGTTATGTTTTAAACTGAGTTGAAGTCCTAACTCTCAGTACTTTAGAATATAATCTTGCTTGGAACTATCGTCTTTGCAGATATAATGAACTAAATACGAGGTCATTAATCCTCACCAGTCCAATAGACTGGTGGTGTCATTACAAAAAGGAGAAATTTGAACACAGCCCTAGAGGCACACAGTGAGAAAGCCATATGGTGAAGCAGCAGAGATGGGATAAAGCATCAACATGCCAAGGAATGCCCAACATTGCCAGCAAACCTCCAGAAGTTAGGTGAGAGGCATTGAATAGATTCTCCCTCACAGTTCTCAGAAGCAACTAACTGTCAAATGTAATCTCAGACTTATAGCCTCCAGGGCTCTGAGACAGTAAATTTCTGTTGTTTAAGCCACTCAGTTTGTGGTACTTTGTTACAGCAGATCTAGATAAATAATACCGGGTCCACCAAGTATACAATAATACAGATGAAAATAGATCTACAGCAAAAAACATGACAGTGAAATTGCAGGATCTGAGTGAGTATAAAGAGAAGATTCTAAAAGCTGGGAAGAGGGTAAGAGATAACTGGTTTTATGTGAAGGATCAGGAATAAAAACCTATCGGAATTCTCAATAATAATGGAAATAAGACAATAGGAAAATGTTTTCAAACTTTTGAGGGAAAAATAGTCATTTTTAACATAAAATTTGTAATCAGCTAAACCATCAATGAAATGTTCAGGTACAGCAAGGACATGAGATTTCAGAAATTCATTGCTCAAACATCTGTAGGATGGCATGGTCCATCAAAAAGATGGCATAAGCAGAGAAAAGGAAGACATGGGATTCAAGAAATGAAGCCAATGTAAGAGAGAATGGCAGAGTGGCCCAAGGTGATTGTCGAGGATTCTTCAGGGTGGAAGCTGTGGAAGAGGCTCAGGGAACTCCCAGCTCCTTCTGGAACACATCATATGACAGAAAAGAAAGAGGAGGAGGACAGGGAAGAAAAGAGGGACAAGGGGGAGGAGAAGGAGAAGTTTTTAATTAATTAATATAATACCTGATTTGTTTGAGAAATTTTATACCTATGACAGGGGATAGTAGATGAATAAAAAGTCTTTCTTTAAAAAAGAACACTTTAGAAGAATAAAAAGTAAAAGAAAAAAAGAAATCTCAACCACAGCTGTAAGTAGGATTTTTCATAGTCATACCAATGTAAACATTGAAAATTGATTTAAACAAAAATTGTCATTCAAATTGGGACAGATAAGAAAGAATTTTTATTATCTGGGGTGGGAAGTAGAGGTGAAAGAGTGGTAAATACTCATCTTTTATAGTGAAAACTTAGTAGAAATGTGCCCAATATTAAAAACAGTAATGACAGAATATCCAAATAGTATCTATGAGTATGAAGTAAGTACTCCACCAAAGATTGCCTTTGCAGGGCCAGATGGGGGAATAGGTGGGATACTGTTGTTTTTCATCACAAGTCCTGTAAAGCTACTCTACCACTTACATATTATTTACATATAACTTTGAAGGAGCCAAAAATTATTGAGCGATAATTTCTTCTGAATAATTCTATATTTGAAGTGTAGAGGTAAATCTATGGTCATTTACTCTAGGCCAGTATAATGTAGCCAGGAATCACCTGGGATTTGGTTTAAAATTCCGGGCTAGAGTAGGACCTGATATCGTACATTTATCTTAAGCTCCCAAGGAGTGTCAATCCTGCTGATCCATGAACACATTTTGACAGCAAGGCTCTAGAGCAGCATTTTTCAGCTATTTCAGTCACATGAGGACCTTAGCAAAAAGTGTCAATGGTTGAAAACTATTATATTCTTCAGTGGCTCCTATATCACTTGTAGCCTGGAGTTCAAACTCTCAGAATAGCACAGAAGACTCCTCCATGAAGAATCCTGTCTTGCTCTGCTGCCACTACCCCATTTCTTCTAGCAGCTCCAACCACTGATCTCCCCCAAGCCCACTGTGCTTCCTAAAGAGATGACTCAAAGATGACCTTGGTGTATTGGCCTCTAAATTTTCATTTCTTCACAGCAGGTAGAGTTCTGTTAGTTCAAAGCCCAGTCTGTACCAAACTCAAGGTTTTGTAAAGTCATATCCCCATATCTGCATTTTACTTTCTGTGGTTTAAGTTACCCTTAGTTAACAAAAGTTTGAAAATATTAAATGGAAAATTCCAGAAATAAATAAATCACAAGTGTTAAATTACTCACTATTCTAGCTCCATGCTCTCTCCCACCCAGGACATGAGCCATCCCTGTGTCCATCAGATCCGTACTGTGTATGCTCCCTGCCCATGAGTCATTTAGTAAACTTCTGGGTTATCAGATCGACCCTGGTGGTACCACAGTGTTTGTGTTCATGTAGCTCTTATTTTATTTAATAATGGCCCCAGAGAGAAACAGTAATGATGCTGGTAAATCAGATATGCCAAAGGAAAACCATGAAGTGCTTCCTTTAAGTGAAAAGTTCTCAACTTAATAAGGAAAGGAAAATAAATCATATGCTGAGACTGCTAAGATCTATAGTAAGAATGAATCTTCTCTCTGTGAAATTGTGAAGATGGAAAAAGAAATTCGTGTTGGTTTTGCTGTCACACTCCAACCTGAAAAGTTATGGCCACAGTGTGTGATAAGTCCTTAGTTAAACATCGTAGATATGTACATATAGTGAAAACATAGTATATATGAGGTTTGGCACTATCTATTTTCATGCATCCACTGGAGGTCTTGAAATGTTCCTCTCAGGATAAAGTGGGACTACTCTGTAGGAAGGTACTCAGAGGAGATTTTATGTCACATTATTTTTTTAAACAGCTTGAACAAGCACATTTTTAGCCACTTTGAGCTTGCCTGACCCTTCCCCAACCCAAACCCCACCCCACATCTGCTGGAGGTAAATATGAGAAGACCTGGGCCATGAGGATCTCCACCTGCTGTTGCCCTCCAGAGATCTCTGACCCAAAAATTCTTCACTGCGCTGCTGAGTTGACGTCACCTAGACAGGTAAATCTCCTTTCACACTCTCTCCTCTGACTGTCTACTGGGAGTTTCCCTGCCCTTCTTTTCTGAGTAGCAACCTCTGTTCCCTTGCCTGGGAACACATTCCTGCTGGAAGGGATGTACCTGCATCCAAACCTATGAAAGTGTCACCCATAAAACTTGTGTGTGCTACTGCGACATCATGGTCATACTTTTTCCATGATCGGCCTCCATATCTCAATCTCCCTACAAGGCTTTAAGCACCCTGAAATTCACTCCACTTTAACTGGCTAACTTCTTTTTACTTTTTAAGACTATTTTTACGTGGCAAGTGCGACAGGAAGCTTCCTTGGCCTATAACACGGAGAATTAATTAGTGTCCTGCCTTGTAGCATCTCTGCGTGGAACATAGTCACAAATCAGAAGTTTCAAGACTCATTTTGACCTTTGTTGACCTAAATATACCTTGGGGAAAACCTCTCTTTTCCTATAGATAAATGGTTTTCTTTCAGTCAAATGAATGAAATGTTTATTGAGCACCATCTATGAAAAAATACATATATAAATATGGTCTCTGTATTGGAATTTCAATGGTAAGAAATAAAATATTAGAAATTCTTCTCCTGTGGATTTTATACTTTACTGAAGTAGGTAGGCATTACTCATACAAATAAGTACAAGTTCAACTGAGATAACTTCTCTGGAAGAAGGTACTCAGAGGAGATTGTAGCCCAAAATTTATGCCTGCAGTGCAGAGGATGTCATAGACAAACATTTTAAATTTCATTCTCTTTTGAAGCTAGTATTCTTCAGACTATTCTCTTTCTGGACTATGCCTTTGTATGATCAAGCTAAAATTATTATGCCTGTGCATTACAATGAAGAATCCTGGCCCTTTGAGCTTATTTATTAATTGGGCTGAATCCAGATGGACTTTCAAAAAGAACTCTTGGCACAACTGCGTGTACTCTCTTGGCCAAACCAACATGAAGATGGAGTTGCCATATATCAGTCACACCTTCCAGTGAGGATTGTTAAGTGTTCTTTATTTCAACCATTTTCTGATTTTATATGTCATATATCACAGAATACTTAAAAATACAATTCAGCTTTAAGAAGGAAACAAAGTCACCTATAATCACCACCTAAACATGAACGTGGTTGACATGTTGCCATATTTCCTCTTCTTTGTTTCTATGCCTCTGTAACAGAAGAGGTATATTAGCTGCTGTCTCTGCCCAAATTCTCCTCCAGCCATCACCTTCTCACTGGACATTTAATACCCCTACACATTTCCAGAACTATCAGTTAGTGAATTGCCTGTGGAAGCCAGTTGGATGGAGGCAGATGATCTGGGGCACTAAGCTGGTAGTTGGTAAAACTCTCTGATTAGCACCAAGAGGACTCTTTGCATTGAGTCACTGTCTACACTTCCCTGGTACTTGCAAAGGAAGGTTCTGTTTCCTTCTCCAAGAATTGAGGTCTCTCAGTTCCTTCCTCCCATCTGCTTGTTCTCTCAGCCTTCTTCTCTCTCTTCCACAGTAACACATCATTCAGGGAGTAGAAAAACCTGCTCCTCAGGCAAGGCTGTGAATATTTTTACGCAGCACATCGGTAGCTTGCAACTTCTGTCTTTGAGATTTATAGTCGTTAGAGGTGTTTCTGATGTGGGTGATCCATGCCTATAGTGTGAAATAGGCTTGGAAGAAGGCTCCTTAGAGTAGGAATGAGAGAATTCTATGACTTAGGTAGAAAAGAAATACTGAAGAGAATTATAGCCTAATAAAGATTAACAATCCCACCACACATGTATGTACCTTTATTTTACAGAATCACAAGCATACATAGGCAGTTTTATGTCTTGATATATTCTTATTCATTATTGCCTTATCAACATTTTGTTAAAGTCATTAAATGTGGTTTAAGAGTATCATTTCAATGTTTGCAGAATATTCCTTCCTGTCATCTGCTAGCTGCTTACCTGGTTGTCAGTAATTTCTTGTACTGGTCATGAACACAGGATCTGGGTTCAGATGCCCTAGAATGGAAACACAGGGCTCTCACTCATTGTTTTTCTGTGACCTTGGAAAAGGTACTTAATCCCTAAGTTGCCTTCTCTGTTAGATAGAAACATTAATATTACCTGTCTCATAAAAATATTAGGAAATTTAAAAGTTAATACACACAAATAGCTAGATTGACAGTGAATAGTCAAGTAGTTGTTGCTATAGCAATTTTAGTTTTGAATTGTTTCTAATTGTTAATTTTTATAAATAGCATGACTATGTATGTATTTAAAATTTTATCTTTTTCTTTTTTACCTTTTTAGATAGAATTGTAGAACAGACCAAGGGCTATGACTTTTTAAAAGCTCTAGATACATTTTGCTAAATCATTTATCAGAATGATTATATAATTTTACACCCTCACAGCAGTTAAATGTTCTTTCTTCAGTGAATTTTCCATCAGCAAGAAGAGTAATCTTTAAAAAAAAACACCCAGACTGGCTTGAGTCCCTCCCTAAATCTTTGGTATGGCTTTGCAGGACCTGAATATGCTGCCCCACTAATCTCACCCTCTCCTCTTGCACTTCTCTCCTGTTGGCTCACTGTCTTCCAGCCATGCGGGTGTCCTTTTCATTCCTAAACAAGCCCCCTTTCATCTAGCCTTAGGACTACAGAGTCTGTAAGCATCCTATTTCCTCTGCCTCGGACATTTCCCCTTCCACATGTCACCTCCACTCCTCAACTTTGTTAATTCTCAGTCGCATGCACACACACATTTTCTCTCTCTCTTGCTTTTCTGTAGGTTAAATTTGTCTTTCAAATATCTATTTACCAACTGATGTATGTTTTATACCTTTCTCCTCTATGTAGATACCCCATCAGAAAAACCAAGACTGTACCCATAACTTCAAGCCATATCATTTCCAACCCCACTCCCAATCCAGAATTTAGGTTAAAGACAGAGCCCTTCTTTTTAGACAGGAAACACTGCACTGAGAGGTTCTGGACATAGACCCAGAGGTGGGGCTACGGTGAGGCAAGGCACGATCATGAAACAGGGAGTTTAACTGAGCTCTCTCCCCAGTTCCTTTCCCCACTCAGCTCGTTGATCACTGATGTGGGCTTATAACCCAACAGAGGTTGAATGATTACTGTCTAGCAAATTGGCTCATCCAGGATCCTGACCTTTGAGGGTCCCCACAAAAGGACTACATTCACACCTGGTGATCCATCTAACTATGGAGCAGCCAGTTAGCAAATCCTATCCAAGTGTACAGAGCTCCCAGTCAAATTCTAAGTACCTCACTCTTAAATCTGAACAGAGAACCAAGGACCACTAGATACTTGAAGGAGACATCTAATGTGAAGAGAAGCAAAACAAATAAACATAAAATGGAACTTGGAAGAAACTGGAACAATACAGGAAAAAAAAAAGACAACTTCTGTGGAAATAAATTTGCCATGGTACAAGAGATAAGATAATTAAAAAAGAATAAAATTTTTTGAAGAATATTTGAAAAACAGGAAAGAACTCTTGGAAATCAAACATGGAATACCAGAAATTAAAGATTCGATGGAAGGTTTGGAAGATATATTTGAGAAAATCATTATGAAAAGAGAAAAAGAAGACAAAGAATAGAATACAGAAAAAAATATTTTTTTTAAAAAAAGAGAGAATCAATGTAGAATGAGCAGCATCTAAATGACAGCTGTTCTTGAAAAAAATAAAAATAAAAGTTTCTGATATGGAAAATACAGATGAGGAAACTATCAAAGCAATAATATCTAGTATGAAGCTAGATTAAAGCATTTTATAGAAATTCAAGGTCTCAATAATGAGCTTTCCCAAATGAGGAACTAAAGGAAGAAGGAGATATGAGATCCTAGAAATAGAGAATTCAAGACAGGAGCGAGAAGGCAGTTCTAGGAATAATGGCGGATAGAAGTTTTACAACAGCCTCCAGCAGATGTGGGGAACAGCCAGACCAAAACACAACAGGGTCATACAAATGCTTAAATATGATACGACATGCCTGGAAATATTGAAATAACTTCTACACTTCTTTCAGAGACTTTTAAAATAAATAAATGACAGTGCATTTTACCAAATCTAAGACATCAGATTCTAAGATGTGCCCTCATATTATGTACTACTAAGAAATGAGATGCTTTACCAATTAAACATGACTAATGTTTTATTTTATAATTATCGAAATTTAGACTTTTATAAACATATATTTATATTACATTGGCTATATATAAAGAGGATATACAAACAAAATAAATCGATCCAGGCATTTTTAATTTCTTGTTTTTGGAGTTAGGATTCCAGATAGGTTAACATGAAAAAAAGACAGAGCATGATTTGGAATCCATAAATTAGCATACAAAAAAAAGGAGAACAAATAAAAAACAATGAAATATAAGATGTTTAAGATAGGAAATGTAATAATGGAGGAACATCATTTGGCTGCTCTGTTGGAGTAATATTTAGTCATTATCATGTACAATGACAATGACATTGTGATATGAGAAATATACAAAATAAAATTGGATGCTCTTCACATATCTGTAGCTGTCTGGACTCTGTACCAAACTTGAAAAATATGAAAATAATTCAGAATTTGAAATAGCCTGCTTATTTAGAGAAGAAAGGATTCAAATTCAAATCAAACTTGAAAATTAAGTAATGAGTAATAACATTTTTTTTAAGGCTTTAACTATAAAAAATATAATTCTACACTTTGGCCTGGGCCAGCACCATCTACTGAGGTGAGAATCCCTATTATTTTAGAAAGAGATAATTATTTCCTTAGTGCAACCATCTCTAACTAAAGTATAAAATAGCACATTAAATATATCCCATAATGATCACTTTAATATCTTTGTTGTAATTAGGTATTTAAGAATTTGGCATGCTAACCAATAGTGAATTCAACAGATTAGTCCTAACATTCTGGAGAATTTGGCTCTGCCTTGTTGGAAACTATGAGAGAATTTTTGAAAATACATCAACCATTTTGGGATGTTTAAGGTAAATGGAGAATCACCGTAGTTATAAGTTTACTTTGCTGAATTTATTAAGACTGTTTAAGTTCTTGGCTTGGTATATTAGTCATCAAAATAAAATACCTTTAAAATATTAAATATAAAACAAAGCTTAAATTTATTTAAAGAATTTTAATGAACTAATTTTGTAAATGAGACCAAACATTAATATGAGGCCCCTTTATACATGACTATCAATACTAATAGATTATGGATAGAAGGATAAAATTTGTAAGCTGAACTTAAAAACTTACAGTAAAACATTTAAAAATTGTTAACACTAAGAAATTGAATACTGTTTGAAATCCAAAGTAAATACAAATTTTGTTATAAGTGTATACAAATGGCTATCTTGAACACACCTATATTTGGGGAATGGAAAAGAGCATAGTTGTATGGAAACAGAAGGTGTGGTCATAAGGGGATTAACTACTCCTCTTTCAGAGTAAAAGTCAATAAAATATGTCTGAGATTAAAAAATAGAGAAATAACAGTATAAGCATATTATTTAGAAATACGGAAGAAAATAAAAGAAACAGTTTAAAGAGTTGACAGTGATTGACTCCAGAGAGCCAGAATCAGCAGTGAGAAGGATCAAGGTAAATTGCTGTTTTTCTAAATAAGCTTATTGAAACTAACTAACACACACACACACACACACACACACACACACACACACACGCAAGCATGTATTACTTTGATTAAAAAAAACATTAAATCTAAAAAAGAAATATTGAGAAAATAACTCAGTTTTGAATTCTACGTACATTCAAATTTTAATCTACTTTCGTTATCCTCTAAAACCTCAAATTATCATTTTCTTGATGTTTTCAGCGCCCCCTTTTTTTATTCTCTTGCCTAGAATTTTTTCTACCTTCTAACCTTCTACCTAACTCTAACCATACCACCAAAGCACATGCAAGCATTTATCATCGGGGGTCAAATACAAAAATGTTCTTTGCTAAGAAAGATTTAAACATTTGATGCATCTGAAAGTGGATATTTCCGCCCACAAGGTTTCAGGATGAGATGTGCAGCCATTTGTGCAGTGGAGCCTTAAAACAATCAGAACTACACCCTCCCAGCTAAACCCATATTTTGACAAATTAATAGCAAATTGATTCTCATTTGTACTCAAATCAATACACCCTCAGAGATCAGCATATCTTATGCCTTCTCCTTGGGCTACTCTCTCAAAACCTATCCACCAGTCCTTTCTCAGATCCTATCCACCTGTTAATTCAAGTAAATGTTTTTTGATTTTTAAAAAAAATGAGTATTAGTTATATCCCCATATGAACATTTTTCTAATATAATTCCTAACCCATTCATTACAGAGTTAGTCTTTTTCCTTACCATCCTTTAAAAATATGTTATACACTCTGCCAAACCAAAGGGATTGAATTCATTATAGTCTATTATTTTTAAAGTCACTGTTAGCAAAGTAAGCAGAATCATGATGTATTTACTCTAATTTATAACTGTGCCAGAATTTTATTCTGCTCTCTGCCTACCAGGTTAACCTGTCATTAATTTCACAATGCAATACAAGGGTGACTTGTAAGTTTTTCTTGATCCCACCGCAGAGAACTGGCCACTCTTTTCCATGTGTTCCTACTGCCTCACATATCCTGCTCCCATTCAGATTTTCATCCTAGGACCTGAGTCTCTGGTGAGCTTTATTAGACTCTGGGTCCCTTGAAGGTAAAGACTACACCTTAGTCATCTCTATATCCCAAACACATAGCACAGTGCACGGTACAGAGCAAATAATAAAAATTGGTGACTGAGTGAATGACAGCAACTACAATAAATTAGGAAAGCAGAAGACTGGGAGTCTAATGCTAGTTTGGCAGCATGTTAGCCATGGGACTCTCTAAACTACAGTTACTAATTTTATAATGTGTAATAATAATACCATTTATTTTACAGTTACAGAGTGTTCATGATCAAATGAAGGAATATATATATAAATACCTTAAAAATTGTAAAGGAGTACATAAAGTGTTGTTTCCTCACTTTAGTCATTCATTCAACACGCGCTTACTGACTACGTGTTTTGGTCTAGGCATTATTTTAGGCACTGGGATAGAGCAGTGAATAAAATATACAATATCCCTGTCACTGGGAAACTCAATTTTGGGGTGGTAGGGAAGAGGGGAACAAACAAAAATCAAAACAGTAAAACATATAGTCTATTAGATGGTGATGATTGCTCAATAAACATAAAGTAGAAAGGGGGATGGAAAGTATAGGTGAAATAATTAAAGCTGCAGGAGAGAAGGGAGAATTGCTGAAAGACTGAGCTTGAAGAATCATGAGAGAATGGGATCTAGTAGAGAAGTAAGGACAGCTTATCCTTGGCAGCAGGAAAGAAGGCCAACTGTGTATGTTTAAACACAGGAAGGTGGGTGAGGTGGTAGTATGACCTTGTAGAGTTTTCTTCTCACTAAAATCAGAAGAAGAATCTCAATTGAAAGTGACAGGAAGGGCAGCCGTCTTCAATGTTCAAATAAAAAGGAAAAATAGTATTAGAAGAGTATGGGTGAATGGAGGAGACAACTATGGGGTTTTTCCTACTGAAAAGTTTATTTTACACAATTTTTAAGGATTTGATTATTATTCGATGAACTCACTTTTCAGGACATCACATTGTACCCCATACATGTGTACAATTATTATGTGTCAATAAAGAAACAAGCAAACGATAAAAAGAACTATGGTTTAATTGCCAGGCAGTATTAAGGAATCACTTTGGGGTTATAGATTTACTGTATTAACAGTTACCATGGTTGTATTTTTCTTCACCATTGCTCGACTCTGTGGGTCAAGGTATGGTAGAGGCAAAAGTTTGGATTTAACTGTATTTTGACTTAGATAAGAAAGTCGAATCCAGCAAGAAGAAAGAGGTTTGAGCCATGTGCAAGGGACAGTGGGTTGTCATAGGCTAGATGAAGATATCATTTTCATCTTGTACCTGTGTAAAAAATATGTTTTGCTCAATGTAATAAATACAGAATTTCAGAAAGAGTAAAATATTTTCAAATCATTTTGCAACCAAACTCCTTAGTCCTGTTCTATTTGTTGACATATAAAATTGCTTCTAATAAAAAAAGAAATGAAAAACAAATACAGTGAGACTCAAATTTCATTCATTAACTACACAAATGCTTATGAATTATCTACTGTTATGTGACAGGTACCATGGTAAGTCTGCTGGTACAATGGGGAGCAAACAGTTGGCACAGTTTTTTCTTTCATGAATGTTACAACCAGTGAAGACATACAACTTAATCAATAATTATACAAATTAATTACAAACTAAAATAAAAGCTACCAAGGAAAAGAATACCATTTTATTACCTCCATTAATATAAAAATGTAATTTAAATGTGAGGACAGGAAAGAATACAAAAGTTTCATAATGAAGTGATTCTTGTTCCAAGATCGATATTAGGAGTTAATCAATAACGAGGTGGGGAGAGAAAGAAGAAGAACATTTCAGGCAAAGAGTTCTGGATGACGTCTCCTTCAGTGATTAAGATGTCATTCTACCCCAATCTTCCACATTGGTAGCAATATCTCATAGACTGCATTATGCAAAGCAGTGTCACTAAAAGCCTGGCACGTTGTCTTCTTTATGAAGATGGTGGGATTTTTAATTTTTTTTTTTTTTAAGTTCTTAAAAGCAACATTGTTTTGTGGTTAAGATCATAGCTAAAGCCAGACTACCTGGATTCAAATCTCAGATTGGTATTTATTTGTAATAATGACTATCGGGATTCAAATCTAAGATTGGTATATATTTGTAATAATAGGATCTTATCAATAAATCATTGCTAATTACTTAATAGAAATGTGGGATCTTGGAGATATCAATTAGCCTTGTGCACCTTAACTTCTTCATTTGCAAAATGAGTGTAAACTTAGAACCCATTTAATTGGGCAGATTAAGCAGTTAAAGTACACAAAGTCACTGAAAATAGTGCTGGGTATTTCAGAGACACAGTAAGCACAATAGGAATATTAGCTATTTTTGGGAATGGTTTTCCTTCTACTAAGAATTTAATCTGGGTTTACCTTATATATGCTATGAATTATGAATTATGTTATAAATCAGATTCAAACTAAGTAATTATCTCTTTTTGGATTTGATGATAGAGAGCTTGGAACCAGTTTGTTTTGACCCATTGATTTAACTATGTGACTTCATATTTTGACTAGAATTTAAATTTTGTTTATTTGTTTCAATTGAATATACCTGCTGTCACAGAAATGTTAACCAACTAGAATGTTATACAATTGAGCAAATTGTTCAATAGCATATCAAGTGGGGTTCATCTTGCTGCAACAAGATAAGAGAGACCTAAAGAAAAATTAGGCTGGTACTTTGTTTAAAGAGCATGCAAGACCTTTGTCTCATTTATGGAATAAAGTCTAAGCAATAAACTTTTCTATATAAGCAATGGCTGTATTTAAGGACTATCTAGTGTTCTAATCATGATTGCTTTAATAAAAATGGAAGACAGAGTCATAATGGGGATGTAATTGTGATATAATTATTAGTTATATAATTAGTCTTGTTTTGATTCTTTTAATCCCCTCAGAAATGCCACCAAAAATGATAGCATTTGAAAGAAAGATTTAGACCCAGAGTTTCAGAACTACTGATGTGGAACTAAAAGGAGGTTTACAGGACCTCATTCATGTGCGTTTTTGAGTTGGCTTAATTTCTGTATCCATTTTATATCTCTATCAACTTATGTCTCTGTTATATCTTTTTCACTTTGTTTCAGTTTGTGTCATTTTGCTGTTTTTTTCTTTTTAAATAAATCATCTTGTAGTAGGCATAATACTGGTCCCCAAAGATGTTCATCTTCTAAACCCTGGAATCTATGAATATGTTATATTCTATGGAAAGGAAGAATTAAAGTTGTAGACATAATTAAGGTTGCTAATTAGCTGGCCTTGAGCTGGAAAAAATATCCTGGATTACCCAGATAGACTCTGAGTAATTACAAGGAAACTTGCAAGTGAAAGATGGAGGCAGGACAGTTAGAATCAGACTGATGGATAGATTGATGTGAAGATCCAACTCATCATTGCTGGCTTTGAAGATGGAAGAAGGGGACTGTGAATTAAAGAAATCTTAGCAACCTCCAGCAACTAGAAAAGGAAACGGATTCACCTCTATAGCTTCCAGAGGAACACAATCCTGCTGACACTTTGATTTTAGTCCAGTGAAATTCATTTTGGATTTTTAAACTCCAGAACTATAAAATAATAAATTTATGTTTTTTTAAGCCATGAATTTTTTGGTAATTTGTTACAGAAGCAATAGAAGACTAATGAAGCCTTAGAACGTTGCTGAAATATAGTGATTCTAAAATTAAAAAAAAAAAGTTTTATTAAAATATGGTCACCAACTTAAAAAAATACTAATGAAATATGTCCATGTTCAAACATTAACTCAATGTAGGAATTTTTAAAAATTACACAACACTTTTAAAATTTGTAGTTGCTATAAAGTTGAAGTTCTCACATTTGTTTACTTATTTTAGGGACAACTGATTATCCTGCAGATATGTGTACTGCCTCCTCCAGGTATTCAGATTTTCACTTTCCATTATTCAAACTAGCAGTGATCTCTGACTTGGAACACAAAAAAGCATATTTTTCTTTCATTGCTTTGGCAAATTACTCTGTGTCTGAGTGCCTGAATAACTGATTGTTGCTTCCTTCACTATTAGCAGACACTTGCTCACTGCCTTTAACACATTCTGTCATCTGCACGCTTGCCATTCATTGTTTTAAGAAGAGAGGAGGGTAAAATAATTATGAAAATAGTCAGCTAGAAGAGTTTTTCTTAGGTTTTCTTCTAGAATTTTTATGGTTTCAGGTCTTAGATTTAAGCCTTTATTTCATCTTGAGTTAATTTTTATACTTGGTGAGAGAAGGAAATCTAGTTTCATTTATCTGCATGTGGCTCTTTCTCCCATAGGGTGTCCCTTCCCCATTTTATGTCTTTGTTTGCTTTGTTGAAGATCAGCTGTTTGTAAAGCCAAACATTTTTGACTTTCCTTCTGGGTTGTCTATTCTGTTCCATTGGTCTATGTATCTACTTTTATACCAGTACTATGCTGTGTTGGTTACTATAGCCTTGTAGTATAAAGTGAAGTTGGGTAATGTGATGTTTCCAAATTTGCTTTATTTGCTTAGAATTGCTTTGGCTATTCAGGCTCTTTTATGGTTCCACATGAATTTTAGGATTGTTTCTTTACTAATTCAGTGAAATATGACATTGTTATGTTGATAAAAAATTTTACTGAATCTGTAAACTGCCTTGGGCGATATAGTTATTTTCTCAATATTTATGAGTAAGACCCCAAAAGCAAATGTAACACAAGCAAAAATAAATAAATGGGACCTCATTAAACTGTTACTAAAAAGCTTCTGCACAGCAAAAGAAATAAGCATCCATGTAACCAAAAAGTGCTTTTACCCGTAATGCTATTTAAATAAACAAATAAATTAAATAAAATAAAAAGTAGGAAAGAAAATAAGCACTAAAAGATAAATCAGGAGATTTGACCTTCAAACTGATACACTTTCAAAAATGTTTTTATTCAGGGAAGGTAAAGGCTGTGCATAGGCATTTGCTTCGAGCCTACATTCTGGCACGGTTCTCAAACGTGGGTGGTGGTGGCGCTTGTGTGCCAAACTTATTCTCTAGAAAACAGAGATTCTCTGATTTGAGAAGCCCTGAGCTGGCATATTTCACTGGCTCTAAATTCAGCATAAAAACTCAGAAATAAAATTGTCAAAAGGACACGTTAATAGAAAACACTGGAACCAAACTCATGGGCTAGAACAATATGTTTGAGGTGAGTCCCTGGTAAGGTACATATTCCCCCTGGATCTTTCAAAAATGTTCAGGCATCATGTAAGAGAGACAAGAGTTGCCGTCAAGTGTAAGGTCTGCTTAATATTGTTTGCCATATTGAAGACAGATATTGGAGATATTTCTCTCTGATTTCAAGGATAGTTTAAAAAGAAAAGAAAAACACAGTAGAGCATTGTTCTTTGTATAACCCTCACAAACACAAATTAATGCCGATCACATGCCTACATCTACAAACTAATCAGGCCAAAAATAAAATTGAACAGATTGGAAAAATACAGAGAAAAATCACAATCTCTTCAATCAGGATTTCAGAAAACAGTAATATGGTGAACATTTTTCCCATAACTCCTTTCATGAACCATCATGTTTAGGTAGACATGTAACCATTCTTCAGAGTTTGTTCGTGTATGGTGTACTGGCAGATATTTACAAGCCCCTAATACACACAGCCTCCACAATGAACACTGAAATTACAAAGTCACAAGAATGTGGTACTGGATCTTGGGGGCCTAACCAAAGGACCAAGTTAGACAAATATTATATCGTGAAGACAGGTCTTTTTAAAGAAATATGCAGGAAAATCTGCTATTGAAGCAGAGAAACAGATACTTATATCAGGAGGAGGGGCAGACATGTGTTATTCTTTTCAGCTGCTCAGCATCTGTCTGTTTGAGTTCCCCCAAAAGCTGACACTGAAAAAAATATTCCAGTGCAAGGTGATTATTTGAGAAGTAAAGGAAAGATTACCAGGAGAGGGGAATTGGCTTAGGGAAAGGACGGCAGCCAATTAAGAGTGTGTTATCAAGCCAGCTGCCACAGCAAGAGATTAGAATTTAACCTCACTTGAGAATTCTGGGAAATGGTCTAAAACACATATCTCATAGTTATCCCACCCAAGGAGAGAGGGAAGAGAAGGAGCTCCCATCAGTCACTGGCTGAGGAGTTCTGCTGAGGTGCTTAGGTCTCTCAGTGCTTCTAACCAGCCCTGTGACTGAAACAAGTTTCTTCACTGACTTTTGAAATAGCTTTCAAGCAAAGTCTCTGGAAGTTGGATGTCAAAGTTATCCAGAGACTGCCAAAATGGTAAGGTTCAAATGAAAGCAAGGCACTAACAGTTTCACCTTCAGCTTCTGAACTACTTCCTAGGTTTAGACAAATTCGAATTGTATAACCCTTAGTAGAAAAAAGAGATACCTAACACTATAGAAACAAAATGTGAGATGTATGCTTTCCCAGCCTCCCTTGCAGCTAGGGCACAGGCATATGAACTAGATTTCACCAGACACACCTGATTGATTTAAGCAGGAAGCTCAGCAAAACTCTCTCCTTCCATCAGAGGTGATAGCTAATTTATCTGTCAAATACTTATTTATCTTTAGCTATCGAAATTCAGTACATCAAGCAGATGACTTTTTCCAGCTTTCTTCTGTCTCTAGCTTTTGTCTTTCTGCTGCTTTCTGAAACCATGTAAAATGTGCTTCACTCTTTCCCGTAAATGTACACATACTGCAAGCTACAAAATTTACAGAACCTAGTGAAAATAAAAATGCAATGCTTTTCTTTTAAAAAAAAATAGGAAGTGGCCTTAGAAGTACATGTACAGCATTTTTCCTGTCTTCCAGGGTCTCCCTCTCTCCATTTGTCATGCTGTTTTTTCTATTTAATATAATTTTAAGTACTGCATAGTAAAGTCAAAATGTTAAATTTCTAGTGTAAGTTTTGCCATTCGTGTTTACATTGTGCAATGCCAGTCATAAATGCAAATATCAGCACATTTAATTTTTATGTGACATCACCAAAATTATATGTCATGTTTTGTAGTTCACCCCCAGAGAGTGCCTTAAGCTGTTCAAGATAGACAAATACAAGCCAGAATCAGGGAAGGTGAAAAGAAGAGCAGATCCCTTTAGTCACAGCCTGAGAGCCTGTGAATAAAGACACTGACAGGCACCCAGGGAGCTGGAGCACCATATGGGGCATTTGCGCTGGCTACTGCCTCATGACTGCCAGGATCCCCTTCACAGTAGCCCCACCAATGCACCACAAAGATAGGGGCTGGGAAATGTAGGTTGGCATCTTCTTTGTTCACAGGCTTGTCACTCCAAGCCACAGCAGGTGGGCGAAACCTAAGGATCTTTAAACCTCCATGCCAGGAAGAAGTAAATACCTGCACTGTGGTGGGTTGAAAATGAGCTATCATACGGCCTCTGTCTAGCTGCTCACCAAACACTCTGTGATACTGCCAGCAAGTGTGGGGACAGCTGTCACCGTTCTCACCCCTGAGATGCAGCAGGACTTCTACACCCAACCCTGACCCTTCTCATGCCTCAGCCAGGTTCCTTTCATCGGTGGAGGCTATAGCAGCTGCAGAGGGCAAGCAGGGAGGTGAAGGCCAGGTGGACCCAAAGGGCCAGAGGATTGGGGAGAGGATAGCATGTTCCGTGGAGGTGGGAAGTGGCAGGATGAGGGATAGCCCCAGTACATGTTTCATTGTCTGATCAGACCTCACAAAACATAAATTAAATATGAAGTTGTTAAGAATCTCAAGATAGCACTGGAAGAGCATTAAACCCTGTGTGGGGCCCCTCCTAGCATAAACCACCACGTGACTGTACTGGACACCCACCCCCCAAATGGATTTAATATATAAATATACAACCCCCTTGACCACAGGTAAGTTTCTTTTTTAAAATTGATACATAATAGCTCCACATACTTATGTGGTACATGTGCTATTCTGGAACATGCGCACAATGTGACATATGATATGGGCAAATGAGGGTAATTAGGAAACGCAGCACCTCGAGCATTCATCATTTCTTTCTGTTAGGAACATTCAAGAAGAGCCCACCCTAATTATTTGTCATCTCCTCACCCATTCACATCTTAACTCCTATCGGGCTTCCGTCACCAAAATCAGGAGTGACTTAGGCTTCGTGGGACCTAAAGCTTACAGTTTTGAGGCCTGCTTAAAGAAATGAATTCCAAATCAGAAATCTGAAGAGGATGTGCATTCAAGTGATCCTGATGCTTGAACTCCATTACCTTCACAGTAAATCCTCTTCTCCCCACAACTTATCTCTAACTGCTCCTCTATTTTCCCTCCGTATATGTGACAGATATGCAGAATTGCCAATTCTAACAGACAAATTTCAGTCTGAATCTTACTTGATTTCTCTCCTGTAATTGATATGGATAATACTGACCACTCCCTCCTTGAAATCATCTGTGTTGCATTCTAAGACTTCATCTATTTTGATTCATTCATGTCAGCTTCTTTCATTTGCTTTCTCTTTCCTATCCCTTCTACCTGTGGAACCTGGATAATTTTTAGTACACAGATTTAATTTTAGGAAAGATATTGGTTAAAACCATGATGATATAATATGTAGGGAAGTACTTCATAAATAGTAGGAGGCCATATAAATATGAAATATTATTATTATGAGGTGATTGATTGTATAATTTGTTCAGCAAAGACTTTATCTTGATTTTCCAAATGATCTTTTTATATCCTAAAAGAAATATGTATGTAAGGAATTCAGGCAAGCTGTATAAATGACTTTATGATTTATACAGTATTTTTATGTGTTTTACATATTTTCTATTACCCATTACAAAATAAATAATACTGAAAAATTAAGGGAATGACATTTATTGTGTGTATATCTCTGTTTCTCCAGTTACATGAGTGAAATTTTATTTTTATGGAAATTAGTTGCATGAAACTCAAGCAAATGTGCCTAAATGTGACAGATATATTTCCTCAACCAAAAGTTAATCTGTCCAAAAGAAAAACCAGCTAAAAGACAAGATTTCTTCCTCCTTATCTGAGTTTGCTCATTCATGTCCTTCAAAATAATGATTTCATTTGGCTATAAATAATTTTTCTGCTGAATTTCTTGGAGTAGTTTTGTTTCTCCATTGATTGGGATCAATCTCTCTGAAGGCAGAGATAAATTACAAGTTGTTATTATTTCTTTGCCTCAAAGTTAAATCACAGTTTCATAAGCTATCTTCACCATATAAAATAAAATCTATTTTGGTTTATGTATTACTTCATATGAGCAATAATACTCATAAAATAATGAATATATGCCTTACAGTTAAAATATTAATTACCAAAAAGAAAATAATAGATTCCTATTCCTATTTATTCCAGATAACTTTTTGATTTACTTTTTCTCTGAAGAATAGAATCAGCATCCATGATCTTATTATTTGAAAATATATTATTTTAATTTAGAATGACAGTTTTTATGGCAAAACATTCTTTTCAAAATTACTGCTAACCTTCTGAAAAGTGGAAAAGAAGGTTTTTGTGGCAGAACATTTATTTAATTGCCATTAAACCCATTACTGTCTTCACTACAAGTTTTGTTCAGATTTTGGTGTTTTGTTTTTTTTTTTTCTTAACCTCACAGGGAAGAATCTATTGTTTTCATGTAACAGTAAGTTTTACAGATATATATGGCTTCAATGCTGATCTCATTCATCATTTACCCACAAAATAATAAATCATCTTTCCTATGGTTACTTCCTTAATAAACCCAATGGGTTTGGCAACTGTCACAGAATCACAAATAGAAATTAACAACATTGGTAGCTATTTATTTATTTATTTATTTTGTCTTAGTTTAGGATGCTATAATATCACACAATGGGTGGATTATAAACAACAGAAATTTATTTCTCAAAGTTTTGAAGGCTGAAAACAAGAGATTAGGGTGCCATCATGGCCAATTCTGTTTTCGTTGAGGGACCTTTTCTAAGTTTCAAACTACCATCTTCAAATTGTCTCCTCTCGTGGTGAAAACAACCCCAAGAGAGCTCTCAGAATTCCATTTCATAAAGACACTAATCCCATCCATGAGGGCTCCACTCTTAGGACCTAATTACATCTGGAAGATTCTACTTTCTAATGTCATCACAATGAGGGTTAGAATTTCAACATATTCATTTTGAGAGAACTCAAACATTCAGTCCATAACAGATTTTATTTTGTTCCTGGAGTTCTTTGACAAGCTTATTTTGGGTAAAGGCACCATGCCAACTATATTGTACTGGATTCTGACAAAATCCAAATTTTCAGACCCTATTAATTCAACAAGTATAAATCTGGTACTGTTTGATGGGCACAGACAACTTAGAAAACCTGCCTAAACATTACTTTTTTTCCCACAAGGCAGAGATAATCAATGGATTTTGACTGGAATAATTGTGTACATTTGTGGATCTTCCTCTGTAAAGGTGCCAGTAGAAATGAGATAGTACATGCCTGCAGCTGTTATTAACAGTCGTAGCTCAAGAGGACTGCAGGCAGTCCCTACCTTTCATGAGTTATAGAATAATAGCTGACACCTAACAAACTCTTCTAAAAATATACACACTTTTTTTGTAGTTTTTACTTTTAGTTCTGGGGTACACGTGCAGAATGATGCACACTTATATTTACAAACAAATTTTTATCTGGCAATCTGCCTGACAGTCTGCAAAATTTCACACATAATTATATACATTATGCTCCAAATTATACATCGAGAAACAAACAACTGCATTAAAAAGTTACACAGAGGCTAGGTGTGATGGTTTATGCCTATAATCCCAATTACTAGGGAGGCTGAGGCAGGAGGATTACTTAAGTCCAGGAGTTCAAGATCAGCCTGGGAAACATATTGAAACCCCAACTCTAAAAATATTTAAAAAGTAGCTGGGTGTGGTGTTGTGTGCCTATAGTCCCAGCTACTCAGGAGGCTGAGCTGGAAGATTACTTGAGCCCAGGACTTAGAGATTACAGTGGGCTATGATTGTTTCTGTTTCTAAAAATAAATAAAAGTCACACAGAAAGTCTCTGGACCTTTGTCTCCTCATCAACTTCACTTTATAATTAACTCAATGCATTATATAGGTAATGACTTTTCCAACTTGGCACCTTGAAAATTTAACTCTAGATCCAACCAATTGCATTTATTGTTGAATTTCTATTACATATTTAAGTTTCAAATTCCATACGTAGTATTAGTTCTTGTTGTTTGTTTTGCTTGAATTTCTCTGCACACTTTGATGCCATTGTAATAATGACCAACCTCCAATCTCTAGTCTTCACATTAATCTTCACATAGTAAAATTTTTATTCCATTTGGAATGGTGGATATGATTTCTTTCTTTCTTGTTTCAATTTCCCAATCCATCAATAGTAAGCCTTCACATAAAAGAGAAGCCCCGTTTACTGTAAAATATGTATTAAATGTGGGCAAGTTTGCCTCTGGTAGCATACATAGCTAGCTAGCTAGATAGCTAGATACATAGTTAGCTGGATAGCTAGCTAGCTAGCTAGATAGATAGATAGACAGATGAATAGATAGCTATCTAGACAACATATATATTTATATACTCTTGACTTACATTGTCAAATGATGTTTAAAATGAGGTGGTCCTAATCTTTTTTATGGTTTATCCTGGCTTTTAACTCTTGCTATCCAAACTTAAGGGATGGTAGTAAATCTGTTATAGATCCCTTGCTCTTTTCTCTGTTTCTATACCTCTTTATTAAAAATAAAATTCGTGATCTTGATTTTTGTGCAAAACTATTTCTCTACAATATATGTAAAGGACGTTCTCAGCATCTATAAAGTTTGGAAGGCATCATGCTCTGGGTTCAGTGCTGGTATAATTTTTCATGTTTTATATTTTTATTCCTCCAGTTATTATAATAACTTTTGGGATAACATCTTTGATAGAAGTCATTCTATAATATTTTAATATTATGTTTACAAAAGTGAAGATGGAATGTTACTCACAATTTAATTTTTTGATGAAATATAAAATGCAAAAAAGGTAAGACATAAGAGCCACAAATTGTTTAAAGAATTGAATGTTTGCTTTTATTTCAACTTCCAAATAAATTTTTCTTGTAGTTTAAAAGAAGTGTGTATTTTAATGTACATTGTAGTATATTTTATTTTATATACCAATCATCCAGTCACTAATTTTATCTCTTATTTGGTTTCCTTTTTATTCCTAACCAAATGTCTCTTTTACACTCACAAATAAAAGGTAACAAATGAGAACTCGCATGAGTCTGTCCAGCTCTGTAATGTTAATGGAGCAAAAGCATTTTAGTTTAGATATTTTAAAATATCACCGTTATTCACAGTTGGATTAATTAATAAAAATTGTATGATTATTCAATGAGATATACAGTATACCGTGCTACAAAAATATTAGATTTTTTGCATTCATTTTCTATATTCATAATAAAATAGACCTATTTCATCATCTTTTCCAATAATTCAACTACATTTGCCATTAGATAATTTTATTTTAGAACTAGCAATAATAATTAATAAAAATAAGTGCTGATTAAAGTCCTACCAAGTAGTTATCTACTATTCTGTACTCATAGTCAGCTTTGAAACGGATTTGCTATGTTGGTTATTAGCAAAAATCACTATTGATATGTTTAAGAATTGTTTAACTAAATGCCAGATTCTAATTGAATTAGTTCTTCTTCTAATTTTCCAATTACTATAATAATCAAATAGACTAATTTTACAAAATCTTATCTTCCAAAGATTTGGATATCAGCCCAGTGATTGTCCATCTTTTCATACTTTGTTCTCCTCTATCATGGCCCACCCGCTTAAAGCTTTCCACATTGCCATGGTGGGTAGAGGGTCTTTTTGCCTTGGAAAGACTAAACGGACTCTGGTGACAGACTTACTGTTAAATGCAGGCCACTTCTTAGACCCAGATACAATCTTATACTTTTTTACTCTTTCTGTTAATAGGTCCCAGATACTCATTTATTTTAATTTCTCTTTACAGTTGGTTCAGACACACAATATTGCCCAACTCCAGTGGACATCATTCACAGTTTTAGTTTGCAACTCAGAAACCCATAAAGTTGCAACCACCCACTCTACATCTTGAAATTTTTTTGCTCATAAGATGACTATCTACAAAGCAGAACTTATGTCTTCCCAGCTCTCCTTTTCCTTGGTGACTTATAAAACAAAAATGTTTGGTGGTTTTAGGTATCAAGGAGCCAGATCAGACATAATCCATATCCCAAACGAATGGTAGAGACACACAATTAAACAAATAATGCCAAGATAGCATGAAAATTATTATAGTAGAAGTAGCTACAAGAAAATTTGAAAACATGAAAGAAGATGTGATAAGCGTCTCCTCAGTTTGAGTGAAATAATCAGGGAACGCCCCAGGAGATGACACTAATGCTTAACTTCTTTTTAAGCCCCACTTAGGTAGGAGCTCTCCCGTCTAAACAACAAGGCCATATCAGGCAAATAAAACATGTGCCTGAGACCCCATGTCATGTTCAGAAATCTTAAAATGGTTTAGAGCAAAGGTGAGCAAAGTACAGCTCACAAGGGAAATCTAGCTCTCCACTTGCTTTCATACAGCTTGTGAACTAAGAATGCATTTTCTATTTTTTAATGGTTAATGGGAAAATGAAAAGAATAATAATATTTAATGGAACATGAACATTTTATGAAATTCAAAGTTTAATGTTTATAAAGATTTATGGGAATACAGCCATGCCCATGTTTTTTCTGTATTGTCTAAGGCTGCTTTTTTTTGGCTACAATTGCAAAGTAGAATATTTGTGGCAATGACTTTGTGGCCACAAGACTAAAAGTATTTATTATCTGGTTCTTTACAAAAAATATTCTAAATCTTAGTTTAGCAGGACCAGAACAGAGAGCCTTGGGCTGGGGAGCATGGTGAGACATAAAGCAAAGAAAGAAGAAATAACAAGGGTCTTCCTTTCTTAATACCAGATAAGTAGCCTGTAGGTGAGGGAGATACTGAAGTAGGAAAGTTCCAAACAGTGTAGCAATATATTGGGTTTAAAGTTTTGGAAGCTTGAAAGAGCAAAGCTAGAAAGAAAGAGAATTGTTTAATGATCAGTGCTATGTTTCCAGTACATAATGGTGAAGGTCTGAACTGGAACAATAGCAGTGGGACTGAAGGGAATGGATGGAAGACAGAATTAGTAAAACTTCACGATGAAAAACAAAACAGAAGACAGTAGTTTCTGATTTGATGTTAGGATTACTGGTGGTGCCATTAGCCAAAACGAGGGATAATTCTATCATTTAAAATGGAAAGGGAGAGCAAGAGTGTGTGTGTGTGTGTGAGAGAGAGAGAGAGAGAGAGAGAGAGAGAGAGAGAGAGAGAGTTCATCCTAAGGTCTGGAACATATTATATATAAAACAAATACCACCCTGGGTATTCTTCATTAAATTATAAGATCCTTCTTGGATCTTACAGTTTCTATTTCTCTGCAAGATCCCAGAGAGATCTTAAAATTTAATAACCAATACACACACACTGAAAATTACAATTCACAGATAAATAGTAAAGCGAAGGCATATAGAATGCCAAAAAAAAAAAGATGTAATGGAGGTATCAAATGAGGCTGGGGATGAAAGATTTGCAGAACTTATTTCTAAGTGTGGGAAAGGTATGGTCAGGGGAATATTTCAGGCAATTTAAATAGCATGTGTAGAAAGCCAAGGTATTCTACAAATAAAAGATATTCAATATATTTGGAGCTTATAGTTTGAGATGATAAATAGTGAGATAAAGATGGAAAGTCCATTGGAATCTTATCACACAGACTCGTTTACCAAGCTAAAGAGTTCTTCATGAGGAAAGGACCTCATGAAGGAAACAAAGACACCTCCAGAGGACTGAAGGGAAGTGTGGTGCCACAGTTGTGACCACCTTCCCATTGGAAATTCAACAAGCTCAGAATCCTACATTACACAAAATCCCTCTTCACAGTAACAGCTGACATGAATGGAGTATGAACGTGGGGTCAGCTTATGTAATCCTCACAGCTCCATGAGATAGGTTATATTACTACACACACACTCCTCTCTCTCTCTCTCTCTCTCTTTCTCTCTCTCTCTCTCTCTCTCTCTCTCACTCCTTTTGGTTTTTAAATTTTAGTGATACATAATAATTGCACAGGGCATAAAATACCCTTTTTAAATAAGAGGAAACTAAGCCATAGAAAGGCTGAGAAACGTGCTCCAGACCATGCGGCTAGTAAGACTCAGAACCCAGGCTGTGTGACTCCAGAGTCTGTACTTTCTGACAACTACACTGACCTGCCACAGCCTCATGTCCCTCTCTGGCCTGTTCCCTGTTTTTCTCCCCCTCTTCATAGCCAAAGTTGGCATTGCTACTAAATCCAAGGTAAAGTTTCCATTTGCGTCTTAATTATTCTTTCCTCTGCTTCAGAAATGACTTTTTTGCTGTTGTTGTTCTACATCCTTTTCCTTGCCACTGTTTATTTTTTCTGCCACACTCCAGGCAACACATACACAGTCTCAGTGGGTGATCATAACCATTGACAAGGTTTTAATGATCATTTACAGAAAGAATTATAAAGTTCTATCTCTATTGCAGAACACTCACTTTAGCTCCTATAAAGGTTTCTCTTTATAAACACCACAAGGACCTCAAAAAGCAACATTTCAAAATCCAATCTCATCAGTCTCTTCTGTTTCCTGGGTTCCAATGAAAGGTGTCATTACCAAGCAATTGCCCAAGCATGACACCAGAGATACACCTTTGACAATATGTCAGGAGGGGTGGTAAAGTATTACTGAACCCTCTTGATTCTTGATTTACACTCTGGAATCTTCTTGCCTGCCACCGTCAGTCTCTTGTGATTATGCAACATTCTCCTCTGATAGCAGGGTTTTCTTTTTTTTCTTTTTTCTTTTTTTTATCAAATAGTATAACTCTATTTTATTTTATTTTTTATTTTGTTTTTTTAAATTGTATTTATTTATTTATTTTAAATTTTTTTATTGCATTTTAGGTTTTGGGGTACATGTGAAGAACATGCAATATTGTTGCATAGGTACACACATAGCAGTGTGGTTTGCTGCCTTCCCTCCCCTCACCTGTATCTGTCATTTCTCCCCATGCTATCTCTTCTCACCTCCCCACCCCTCCATCCCTCCCCCATTTCCCCCCAACGGACCCCAGTGTGTAGTGCTCCCCTCCCTGTGTCCATGTGTTCTCATTGTTCAACACCCGCCTGAGTGAGAACATGCAGTGTTTGATTTTCTGCTCTTGGGTCAGTTTGCTGAGAATGATGGTTTCCAGGATAACATGGATAGCAGGGTTTTCTAGTGTCAACTCTCCCCAATATATTCTCCATACTACATTTAAACTGATCATACCTTTAAAACAAACCTTATTATCATATATTTCTGCCTAAATCTATCAACGTTTCCTCACTAAACAACTACGAAACTCTTTAACATGGGATAAATGTCTTCCCCAGCTGACGTTTCTGGCCACATCTGGCCATTCCCTCCATCTGTACTTCAATTTGCTTTCCTCACCAAACTCTCAAACTATTGCTCAGTCAGAACAAGTTGCGGTTCTCTGAATAAACCTTCCTTGGAATTACGTCCATGGTGTTTATATTTGCAGGTGAAGTTTCTAATCACATGCTTGGAAAAAATGTGTAAACTAAAAGTAAAATCCGAAGCCCTTCACCTACGGAATGGACTTGCTCTTGGCAAAGGAGACCCCAGAAAAACCTTAAAAACGGAGTTTCCATTCATAATAAGACAGGAGTTCAAACACACTTCGTATACCCCTTTCTTTTTGCAATTTAGACACAACACTTGACCAGCATTAATGTTAAAATATCAAACTCAAGACTGACAGACCCGACTCTTTGTGTCAATAATATACCAAATTATAAACAAGACCTAAGATCATGCCAGGCAAGGATTAAGTCATACATTCCTATACTTAGAGAATAAATGATGGTCTTTATTCTCTGTAGACTTTACAGAGAATTTTACCATAGATCTTACAAATGCTGTCATAGGTTTTTCCTTTTCTCTCTTAACTAAACAAGGACTGGTCAAGAAATAAGGAATATTAAAACAATTACAACTCATCCAGCTCACAGACACCAAGTAACCAAATGCCTGTTCCACCAAACTACACTATAGCTTTGGTTGAACAAGAGACTGATTTCAGCAACGTTTTACTGATAAGAAAACCAACCATGGGTTGGTTCTAGCCAGTTTACAGAGGCTGAGCACTTGAATGCCTTTGTATCCTGAAAAGACATTTTGACATATAGGACCTAACTGTAATACATTTAAATGTTAAGTCTCCACCCGGAGGTGAATGTGGGTCACCTATTATATGCATGTTTGTTAATATGTATGTGTCAGGACCACCTTTATGAATATTCATAGCTTCTCCTGTAATCTGCTGAATATGGATATTTAGCCATCTCATCCAGCATAAAGCCTTTACCTCCTCTTCAAAATGCCTGTCTCTGGTCTTTGCTGGAGCTTTCCAGCCTGGAGAATGGCCACTGTGCAGGCTGTAGCCTTTTCTAAGAAATCAAGTTTTGTTTCCCAAATTTGTTGATCTTGTGATTTTTAAGGTAACAAATGAAATGTTTGCAATTTCTCTCTAACTGAAATTAAGTTGGTTCATGAGTTCTGACATATATCTGTTAGCAGAAAACATAATCTTGCCAATTCAAAAACACATTTTGCAACACAAGTTTAAGAACATTTCCATAATCTCAGCTATGGCCTTCCTCTTTCTCTTGTCACCAGAAAGACAAACGTTTTCCTCACATTTGGAAAGGGGTGTCTGGCCCCAATACAATTCTCTATTGCTGGGCTCTGCTGATAGATTTGTCCCTCCTTGTCATGGTGTTGCCTTGGCTTTCTCTGCTGATGACTGTTCTAAAGTACTTCTCCATTTTCTCTGCTTTAACAAAGTATGGTGGTCACTGGGGCAAGGCCAGCATGAATGGCCTATCCTGCTGATTCATCCCCTCTCTCATCTCTCATTACCAACCATCTAAACCAGGCATCCCCAGACTTTTTACACAGGGGCCAGTTCATTGTCCCTCAGACCGTTGGAGGGCCGCCACATACTGTGCTCCTCTCACTGACCACCAATGAAAGAGGTGCCCCTTCCTGAAGTGCGTCGGGGGGCCGGATAAATGGCCTCAGGGGGCCGCATGCAGCCCACGGGCCATAGTTTGGGGACACCTGAATTCTAAACAGAGAAGGGAATCCCCCAAGAATCATGGTGGTTCTTAATTCCCAGATCCCTTCTGCATCCTGCTTTGGCACACTGGAAGTTTTTGATCTCCACTATGTCACACAGAGGCTGAAAGACTTGGGTTGGCACTTCATCTCTTACCTTTTCTACATTGACCCTCTACTCTGCTGGCATTCAGGCAGGCTGCAATATTGTCTCTCCTCAGAGTTCAGAACTCCAAACCTATACAGGACTTCCATTGCCCCTCCTTTTTCAAGGTCCTCACTCTGAAAAAGAGGCCGGAGGACAAATGCAGAAATCTACACTGACCTAAATGTTCTTTTGCCCTCACCAATGTTCTTCAGGGTTCACCTGGATTAAGAAGGATCTTAAATCTTCTCACTGTATACCAGAAAAACTATTTTTTGTCATTATACATCTTTCAGTTCCCTGTGGTTTAAGAGATGGAATTCAATGCCCTGATTCAACCAAGCTTTACACTTGACATGTAAAGAAAAGTCCTTAGCATTCCAAAGCATTTTTCTCTCTCTCAAGTGCCTGCCTCTTGCAATTCAGAATTACTTTCAATACTCCCTGCTATGAACTTAGCAAAAAGTACCTAATGAAACTCAAAGTAAAGAAAAGAATTGACTTCATTTTTCTTGGGTTATTTTCTTCCCTTTCCCAAGCAATAAATCTAGACTTTTTTTTTTTTAAAGAATACATTTATTTACATTAATTCAAAATGTCTAAAGCACAATATGCTAGAGCCCATTAACATATAATTTTAGGATTTACATATACACAAGCATATGAACAAATGTTACTTTGCTGAAACATAGGTTTTATAAATTATTCAGACATGTTGGCTTTCACATCCACATACTTATGGCAACAAACCATTATGATTTTAGACTTTCAATAAGGACTTCAGTAAAATTCCAGGAAATGTACAGAATGAAAAGAAAACCATAAGACAAGTGTAACATTCTTACACAATGACACCATGAAAGGTATGGTATTACAGAGTAAATTTTATCAATATAGTCTGTTCAGCCTGGTCTGAAATGATAAAATTAGCTAAATAATTCCTAAACATTACTTTACTTTGTGCTTTATACATAAATGTTGCTTTATTCTTTTTTCTATGTCTCTCAGAAATAAAATAGAACACTAATTACTTTCTTTAAAATAATTCAACTTTCGTTCTAATAAGTTTTTAAAGTCCATTTTTAAGAACATTAACAAGTGAAGATTTTTTTCTTATTTTATTTTAATATTTTGAAGTCTGATTTTAATGTTGGAAAGCCTTCAGGAAAAAAGGCGTCACAGAAAGAAACACACATTTTTCAAAATAATAATATTAATATTTTAATTTATTAATCCTTAATACTCTTTCATATTGAAAATCTTATTTCTCTCATACCCAATGTGGTTTATTTAAACTCTTCCTTCAACACTCAACCAAGAAAAACACTTTCTGAGGATACATATTTGTACCTTCCCACAGCAGTACTGATAGCAACATGAGGCAGCCAAATACCTATGCAGATAGGAGTGGGTCCCTGGTGAAACCCCACCTCCAAGCCAAAGACAGTTTAAAGCCTGAAAGCCAAGCCACAGGTTAAATCCTCCCACAGGATTGAGAATTGTCTGCCAGTCTGGCACACTTTCCTCTGATTGGCTCCTATTCTTCATCTATTTTACATATACCTCACCTTTCCTAATTGGTTTTTTTCACTGTCATGCCCACCTTTGAGTTGTGACTTTAACCTTTTTTGTGTACTCCTAAACCAATCAGCATGCACTCCCCATTCTGAGTCAATTAAAGGCCCTGAACCCAGCCACAAGGGGAAACTTTCTTGCCTTTGGGTACCAACCCCGTGTACCCTCTCTGCCTAAAGCTGTTTTCATCATTCAATAAAATTATTCTCTGCCCTCCTCACTGTTCAATGTCCAGTGTATTCTCATTTTTCTTGGGCATGGTACAAGAGCTTGGGAACTGCTGAACACGGGTACAAGCTATAACACAGGTGAGCTGGGGCATGCCAGAATGGTCGAGCTAGGCCTAGGCAGGGCATTTCTGCCTGGGGGTCCTCAGCTCACAAAGTGATCAAAAAGAAAAATCCTACATCAGTACCAGGTGCTTTGCCATGCCTACTTGTACCTATGGTACCTGACACCTACCCTAGTATGACATGTATCATACTATATTGCAATTGCTTGTTTAGCATTTTCTGTCTTCCCATCTAGAGTGCAATCTCCTTGAGATAGGAAGTATCTTATTTGTTGTCCTCTCACCCATACCAGCACATTTTCCAGCATGTAGAAACTCAATGGATAGTTGCTAAATAAGTAAAAGAGTGGATGTTGGTACAACTTTATAGACAAATGAAGTGATAGCAAAGATTGTCTTCCATAACATGTCTGCTATAAATCCAAATTCAGAACAATAACTATATGCTATCTGCAAATTTTACAGAAATATTGAAACACTGGAGTGGAAGCAAAAAAAATCACTTTTTCTTTACTTAATTAAACATTTAGTAATTACTATCCAAAATCAGAAACTCACTTACTGACTATAAACTAGACAGTTTGGACCTACAACAAATTTATTTAGTCATATAGCTAAAAATTATATTTCTGCAGAAATGTAGATTCAAATTCTAGCTTTTTGACATATATGATTTAGTAGAATTCTCTGAACAACAATTTCCTTACCCAGGCGTCCCAAACTTTTTACACAGGGGGCCAGTTCACTGTCCCTCAGACCGTTGGAGGGCCACCACATACTATGCTCCTCTCACTGACCACCAGCGAAAGAGGTGCCCCTTCCTGAAGTGCAGCGGGGGGCCGGATAAATGGCCTCAGGGGGCCACATGCGGCCCGCAGGCCGTAGTTTGGGGACACCTGTCCTTACCTGTGAAATAGTCAGTAAAACCTGCCGCCTGCCAAAAAGAAGAAAACTGTGAGGATTAAATTTGGCCCTTACAAAATAAAATTAAAGTGTAAAACAATCCTTACAAACAGCAAATAAAATGAAATAAATTAAACTATATCTGTATCTAATTGGTGGTATAACCACATATTAAAATAACCTCTATAAGTGACTTGAAAGCACAGTAATTTCACTGCCTGGTGGGGTATAATTTAAGGACAAAAATAACTGTAAAAACAAAAACAAAACTTTACTCTTTTTTTCACTTCTTATATTATTGGCAATAGTGTTGGTAGTTGGCATGTTGGTATTGTTATTATGAAACAGCTATTTGTCAGTTGTGGAATAAAGTAATTGAGTAATTATGTGATATTCTAGTTCTATAATTCCCAATGTGGTCTAAAATCATGATTCTTGATTTTTGGTGTAGGAGGAAGAAGAAGTTTACACAAAAGACATTAGGTTAAACAACAACAACAAAAAAACACACCGACATTAACCCCGTAGTCCTGAATTCAAATTTGAAATGGATGTATCAATAGAATCATAATGATATATGCATATATTTATATTCATATTTATTTATACTGATTTTTTATATTTTGGGCTATATATATTTTTTGACTTTATTCTCTGAAAATAATGTGAAAACAATGGTGAAATCAGTAAAAAAGAGGACCTCATTACCACCCAGGTTGTGGTCTCCAAATACTATTTTCCACTAAAAGGAAACAAAGATCATTACAGAAATGGCTGATTCCAAATCTAGAGTTGGCAATGTACAACTCTGAAACATCTTGTTGTCGCAGATAGCAAGGAAGTTCTCAATGACTACTAATGTGATATCAATAGAATTTAGGGCTTAGTTAAACTTGTACACACTGGCCACAAATGGGACACTTTTAGCTTCGATAATGATAATAATTACCATGGATTGAGAAACCGACTATGATTAAATTCATAAGTTCATAATAGTAGTAAAGACATATAATTGGTCACCTTTGGAGAACCATGAAAAGTCAAAACCAATTAATTATTTTGAATATTGGCAGATAAAGGGAAAGTACTAAGCCCTTATTCTGTGTTTTCCATAGAAATAATATTACTAGGTAAATCAAATACAGGCACACACATCACTTAACAATAAAGGTATATTCTGAGAAGTCTGTCATTAGGTGACGTTGTTGTGGAAACATCCTAGAGCGTATTTGGGGTAACCTAGATGATATGGCCTACTACATACCTAGGCTATTGAATATTTGCTATTGCTCCTAGGCTACTAATCTGTACAGCATGTTACTCTACTGAATACTGTAGGCACTTGTAACACTATAGTAAGTATTTGTGAATTTAAACATATGTAAACATAGAAAAGTTTCAGTAAAAGTACAGTATAAAAGATTAGGAATGGTACATCTGCATAGGGTACTTACCATGAATGGAGTTTGCAGGACCAGAAGTTGCGCTAGGTGAGTTGGTGTGTGAGTGGTGAAAAACTATGAAAGCCTAGAATACTGCTGTACACTATTGTAGTCTTTGCAAACACTGTACACTTAGAGCTAATTTTGATTGACAGAAGATATTAAACACAGAGCAAAATGATTAACAATTCCACAAGGAAGTAATCTGCAGAATCCAAACTGTGGGAAAGCATAGAGAAGCATTATCAACCAATCAGAAAATGTGACTTACTGAATCCTGATTGAGATTTTATTTGAAAAATTACTTTCTCTTTCAATAATAAATAACTTACTGTAATTTTTTAATGTACAAACTTTAAAACATTTTAAACTTCTGTACTATTTTGTAATAACACTTAGCTTAAAATACACACATTATACAGGTATACAAAAATAGTTTCTACCTTTATGCCCTTATTTATAGCTTTTTCTACTTTTAAGTTTTAATTTTTTAAAACAATTTTACACTGTTTTTGTTAAAAGCTAAAACATCACACACACACATTAGCCTAGGCCTGCACAGGGTCAGGATCATCAATATCACTGTCTTCCAACTCCGCATTTTGTTCCCTGTGGAAGTTATTAAGGGGCAGTAACATACATGGAGCTTCATCTCCTGTGATAACAATGCCTTCTTCTGGAATATCTTCTGAAGGGTCTGCTTGAGGCTGTTTTATAGCTAATTTTTTATTTTATAAGTAGAAGGAGTATATTCTAAAATAGTGATAAAAATACATTATAGTAAATACCTAAGCTAGTAACATAATCATTAGTTATTATCAAGTATTATGTAGTATACATAATTGTATGTGCTAGACTTTTATATGGCTGGCAATGAGTTCACACCAGTATCACTCTGTTTACACCAGCATCACTGCAAACACATGAGTAATGCATTGCACTAGGACATTAGGACAGGTATGGCACCACTGAGGTATAGAAATTTTTCAGCTCCATTATACCCTGATGAGACCACCAGTGTATATGCAATGCATCCTTAACTGATACATTATTATGTCATGCATAAATGTAATAGGTAAAGAGAACAAAAAAATCTTAATAATAGTATCCCTAATAATAAATGACCAGAAAAAAAATTGTAGTTAAGAATGTTAACATTGTGTAACCCCCAAGAACTACTAGATTTGGACAATGAGTAATTACCAATGGTTGCTGACATCACCAAATGAGAAGTAGCCAGACAGTGAACACCTTCTGACAAAAAGAATTTACTATCTTTCCAAGGCAATCATACCTGAATCTGATCAAGTCTCTGCTGCTAATTTTGATTGACAGAAAACATGCAAGGCAGAGCAACATGATGAACAATTTCACAAGGATATAATCTGCACAATCTGAACTGTGGAAAAGTCTAGAGAAACATTAACAACCAATCAGAAAATATGACTTACTGAATCCTGATTCAAACAATTGGAGATAGAATAAATAAACTGTTAGCCTGGCTTAAAAAAAGAAAAAAAAATACATGAGCTATTATGATGGCTATGAATAATTAGGTAATGGGTTAAGTCAAAGAGCCAAAAATGTTGAAAATTCTGTTTTCTTCTTTTACAAAATATATGCCTAAGGAAAACATAATTTTGATGAGAGTAGTAATTACCATGGTCAGTATGAAGCATGTGCTCATAGAAATAGTTTTTTTCTCTTACATTGCCTATGGAAGCTTTTATTAGTTATGATAATTTGTGTTTTTAATCTCTTCAGTTAATATACCCAGAGGCAATGGAATTGGAGCAGCCAAGAAGGCAGCAATAAATACAATATCATGCATGAATCCAAAAGCATTAAAAAGCAACTTTAGTTTTTGAATTTTGAAATTAAATAGGTCAAAGTGCTTAAAGAAACCTACAAAACTTTTATTTTCCTTTTTAATCACTAACCTTCCTTATCACATATACAAATTATGAATTTTAGTGAGTAAATCTTGTCTGTAAAAATAGGAGTATTGAAACTCAGATTTATAATGCTCATTTAAAATAAAAACACTATTCCAGAGTGCTGACTGTCTTCCAGAAAGTACTGTTCTATTTGCTTATGCTTCTGGGAAATCATTTTCCTGATTGTGGCACCTTCCCAAATCTCAGTGCTTTGAAATTTAAGAGTAGTTTTACCTTTGTAATAATGTATCTAATTGTAAAAATTTTATTGTTATGAACCCAGTCACCATGCTGTGCAGTAGATCCGCCAGAACCTATCTCCTCTATCTAAATGAAATTTGTACCCTTTGACCGTTTCCCTTTCTTAGCCCATACCTTCCCCCAGACTCTGGTAATAACCATTTCACTGCCTACTTCTATAAGTTCTAGTTTTTTAGATTACACCTGAAAGTGAGATTATGCAGTATTTATCTTTCCATGTCTGGCTTATAACACTTAGCATAATGTCTTCTAGATTCACCCGTGTATCACACATGACACACTTTTCTTCTGGTTTAGGGTTGATGGGATTTTAAATGTTCTCACCACAAGCAAATGGTAAGTATGTGAGCTGATGTGTGTGTTAATTAGCCTGATTTGATCATTCCACAATATATACATGCATGTAAACATCACATTACACCCCATAAATATATACAAGGATTGTCAACTTAAAACTATTTTTTAGATTTTAAAAAATTAAATGAATATTCCACACAATGCATGACTTACTATGTTTTCTTTGTCTGTAATAGGGAACGCCATTAGAAAGCTCCCCTAGTTTTAAGCTCAGATGCCTCCCGCTTCATCAGAGTAGTTTCTGCTCTAATGCTGGTGTTAGATCTTCGAAGGTTCCAATTCTGAGTCCTGAATATTTCAGGTAAAGGCGATTCTCTTTGATTCGGAGTTATCAAGACAATTTTCACTTCTTTACTCTAAAGCTGTCTTTTCTCACTGGGAGAAAAATAATAACCATTATTTTCCTACCAGTATGCCCTTGATGGAAGAAATAAGTATATACATCAGAAAGATACTAGTCTTTTTATTTTTTTCTGCAAGGAAATAACAGTACATAGTCATGCTCAGGCACTATATTCTCCTTCTGATTTGAAGTCATGTTTAAGTCTTTTTGTACCATCTCAAATACTTTCACACTAAGGGCATGGTAAACTATAATCTTTATTGGTAAGTTAAGTAATATAAACATTTCTGCAAGTACTAAGCTAGCTAACTCGTCTGAAGTTCATTACAATAATACAAGTAAATCACTATTTTTCACATTTCAAGGGATCTACTTAAAACCAAAATAAATTCTTTTTTTCTGACTCAGACAATGCTATTGTTGCCTCCTTTTAGAAACTGTAATTGAATAATTCCTCAAGAAGACCATTTTCTCCCTTATAGAATGCATAAGGAGATAAAATTTATCTTAATGAAATATATCATACATCTTTTAAACTATTAGTTATTTATTAAGACTTCACTATTTCAGTGAATTTTAAATTATTTTTGAAGCAATTCATAAAAAGAATGAAAAGGATTAACAAATATTTTAAAATTATACAACTTCTAAGTACAGAAGTCATAATTAATTGACATTATGTGCCCACAACAGTATCTGGTTCGTAGTATATACATGATATAGTGATTATAGCACAATAAAATATAATGATATATATATATATATGTGCATTTAGCTAACAACATTGTGAACTCCTAGAGGATAAGAAAAGTGCTTCATTGCTAGAACAAAATCTAGAACGTAAGAGATGAAAAGTAAATATGAAAGAAACAAAAAACATAAAGAAGCCCAACTTAAGAGAAAATCATATATTAATTTTGAGATAATTTTATAGTCATTGCTGTCTTTGACTTTAACTTTTACATGATAAAGCACTATTATTATTTTACACAAACTATTAAATTATCATAAACATACTGTGATTGTTTTATTATCTTGGATGTTTTAAACTTAATGCTAATAATTACTACCATTAGATTGAGATATAAGGAAAATAATACAATTTTACACAGAAATTCCTTTCAGATAATAGATTATTAGTGTATACAAATGTGATAAATTTTTTAGAATTACACTTTAAGTTCTGGGGTATATTTGCAGATCTTGCAGGATTGTTACATAGATATACACATGCCATAGTGGTTTGCTGCCTCCATTCCCCCCTTCACCTACGTTAGGTATTTCTCCTAATGTTATCCCTCCCCGACTTCCCCACACCCTGATATCACTCCCCTAGCCCCCCTACCCCACAACAGACTCCAGTGTATAATGTTCCCCTCTCTGTGTCCATGTGCTCTTATTGTTCAACACCCACTTATAAGTGAGAACGTGTGGTGTTTGGTTTTCTGTTCTTGTTTCAGTTTGCTGAGAATGATGGTTTCCAGATTCATCCATGTCCCTGCAAAGGACATGAACTCATCCTTTTTCATGGCTGCATAGTATTCCATGACGTATATGTGCCACATTTTCTTTATCCAGACTATTCTTGATGGGCATTTGGGTTGGTTCCAAGTCTTTGCTATTGTAAACAGTGCCACAATGAACATACATGTTCATGTGACTTTATAATAGAATGATTTATAATCCTTTGGGTATATACCCAGTAATGGGATTGCTGCGTTAAATGGTATTTCTATTTCCAGATCCTTGAGGAATTGCCACACTGTCTTCCACAATGGTTGAACTAACTTACACTCCCACCAACAGTGTAAAAGCATTCCTATTTCTCCACATCCTCTCCAGCATCTGTTGTCTCCATATTTTTTAATGGTCCCCATTCTAACTGGCATGAGATCATATCTCAATGTGGTTTTGATTTGTATTTCTCTACTGACCAATGATGATGAGCATTTTTTTAGGCAGTTAATTTTATATATATATATATATATATATATATATGTGTGTGTGTGTGTGTGTGTGTGTGTGTGTGTGTGTGTGTGTGTATGTATATATTATTGCATTTTAGGTTATGGGGTACATGTAAAGCACATGCAGGATTATTGCTTAGGTACATACATGGCAATGTGGTTTGCTGTCTCCATCCCCATCACCTATACCTGGCATTTCTCCCCATGTTATCCCTTCCCAACTCCCTACCTCCCACTGTCCTTTCCCTAGTTCCCCCCTCACAAACCTCAGTGTGTGATGCTCCCCTCCCAGTGTCCATGTGTTCTCACTGTTCAACACCCACCTATGAGTGAGACCATGCGGTGCTTGATTGTCTCTTCCTGTGTCAGTTTGCTGAGAATGATGGTTTCCAGGTTCATCCATGTCCCTACAAAGGACACAAACTCATCATTTTTTATGGCTGCATAGTCTTCCATGGTGTATATGTGCCACATTTTCCCTGTCCAGTTTATCATCAGTGGGCATTTGGGTTGGTTCCAAGTCTTTGCTATTGTAAACAGTGCTGCAGTGAACATACCTGTGCATGTGTCCTTATAATAGAATGATTTATAATCCTTTGGATATATATACAGTAATGGGATTGCTGGGTCAAATGGAATTTCTATTTCTAGGTCCTTGAGGAATCGCCACACTGTCTTCCACAATAGTTGAACTAATCTACACTCCCACCAACAGTGTAAAAGTGTTCCTATTTCTCCACATCCTCTCCAGAATCTGTTGTCTCCTGATTTTTTAATGATCACCATTTAACTGGTGTGAGATGGTATCTCAGTGTAGTTTTGTTTTGCGTTTCTCTAATGACCAGTGATGAGGAGCATTTTTTCATATGTTTGTTGGTCTCATATATGTCTTCTTTTGAAAAGTGTCTGTTCATATCCTTTGCCCACTTTTGAATGGATTTGTTTGTTTTTTTCTTGTAAATCTGTTTTAGTTCTTTGTAGATTTTGGATATAAGTCCTTTGTCAGATGGGTAGATCGCAAAAATTTTTTCCCATTCTGTTGGTTGCTGGTTCACTCTAATGATTGTTTCTTTTGCTGTGCAGAAGCTCTGGAATTTAATTAGGTCCCATTTTTCTATTTTGGCTTTTTCCTGAATGGTTTTGTCTAGGTTTTCTTCTAAGGTTTTTATGGTATTAGGTCTTATGTTTAAGTCTTTAATCCATCTGGAGTTAATTTTAGTGTAAGGTGCCATGAAGGGGTCCAGCTTCTGCTTTCTGCACATGACTAGCCAGTTTTTTCCAACACCACTTATTAAACAGGGAATCCTTTCCCCATTGCTTGCTATTGTCAGGTTTGTAAAAGATCACATGGTTGTAGATGTGTGACATTGCCTCCGAGGCCTCTGTTCTGTTCCAGAGGTCTATATCTCTGTTTTGGTACCAGTACCATGCTGTTTTGATTACTGTAGCCTTGCGGTATAGTTTGAAGTCAGGTAGCATGATACCTCCAGCTTTGTTCTTAGAATTGACTTGGTTATGCAGGTTCTCTTTTGGTTCCATATGACGTTTAAGGTGTTTTTTTTCCAGTTCTGTGAAGAAGGTCATTGGTAGCTTGATGGGGATAACATTGAATCTATAAATTACTTTGGGCAGTATGTTCATTTTCATGATGTTGATTCTTCCCAACCATGAGCAGGGGATGTTTCTCCATCTGTTTCTGTCCTCTCTTATTTCATTGAGCAGTGGTTTGTAGTTCTCCTTGAAGAGGTTCTTTACATCCTTTGTTGTATTCCTAGGTATTTTATTCTCTTTGTAAAATTGTGAATGGGATTTTGTTCATGATTTAGCTCTCTGTGTGTTTTTCGTGTGTAGAAATGTTCGTGATTTTTGCACATTGATTTTGTATCCTGAAACTTTGCTGAAGGTGCTTATCATCTTAAGGAGATTTAGGGCTGAGACGATGGGGTCTTCTAAATATACAGTCATGTCATCTGCAAATAGAGACAATTTGGCTTCCCCTTTTCCTAATTGAATATCCTTTATTTCCTTTTCTTGCCTGATTGCTCTGGCTAGAACTTCCAACACTATGTTGAATAGGAATGATAAGAGAGGGTACCCTTGTTTAGTGCCAGTTTTCAAAGGGAATGCTTCCAGTTTTTGCCCATTCAATATGGTATTGGCTGTGGGTTTGTCATAGATAGCATTTATTATTTTGAGGCACATTCCATCAATACCTAGTTTATTGAGAATTTTTAGCATAAAGGGCTGTTGAATTTTGGTGAAGGACTTCTCTGCATCTATTGAGATAATCATGTGGTTTTTGTCTTTGGTTCTGTTTTCGTGATGAATTATGTTTATAGATTTGCTTATGCTGAACCAGGCTTGCATCCCAGGGATGAAGCCTACTTGATTATGATGGATACGCTTTTTGATGTTCTTTTGCATTCAGTTTGCCAGTATTTTATTGAAGATTTTTGCATTTATGTTCATCATGGATATTGGCCTAAAAATTTCTTTTTAGTTGTGTCGCTGCCAGCTTTTGGTATCAGGATGATGTTGGTCATAAAATGACTTAGGGAGTATTCCCTCTTTTTGTATCATTTGGAATAGTGTCAGAAGGAATGATACCAGCTCCTCTTTGTATGTCTGTTTGTGAACCCATCTGAACCTGGACTTTTCTTGGTTGGTAGGCTATTAATTGCTGCCTCAACTTCAGACCTTGTTATTCGGGGATTCAACTTCTTCCTGGTTTAGTCTTGGGAGGGTGTAAGTGTCCAGGAATGTATCCATTTCTCCCAGATTTACTGGTTTATGCGCATAGAATTGTTTATAGTAATCTCTAATGGTAGTTTTTATTTCTGTGGAATCAGTGTTGATATCGCCTTTATCGTTTTTTATTGCATCTATTCAATTCTTCTCTCTTTTCTTTGTTATTAATCTGACCAGTGGTCTATCTATTTTGTTGATCTTTAAAAAAAAAAAAAAGCTCCTTGATTTATTTATTTTTGAAGGGTTCTTTGTGTCTCTATCTCCTTTAGTTCTCCTCTGATTTTAGTTATTTCTTGTCTTCTACTACCTTTGGATTTTTTTTTTTTTTTTTTTTTTTTTTTGATCTTGCTCCTCTAGTTCTTTTAATTTTCATGATAGGGTGTGGATTTTAGATCTTTCCTGACTTCTCATATGGGCATTTAGTGCTATAAATGTCCATCTAGACACTGATTTAAGCATGTCCCAGAGATTCTGGTACATTATGTCTTTGTTCTCATTGGTTTCAAAGAACATCTTTATTTCTGCCTTCATTCCATTATTTATCCAGTAGTCATTCAGAAGCAGGTTGTTCAGTTTCCATGTAGATGTGCAGTTTTGCATGAGTTTCTTCATCCTGAGTTTTAATTTGATTGCACTGTTGTCTGAGAGACTGGTTGTTATGATTTCCATTCTTTTGCATTTGCTAAGGAGTGATTTACTTCCAATCATATGGTCAATTTTAGAGTAAGTGTGATGGATGTTGAGAAGAATGTATATTCTGCGGATTTGGGATGGAGAGTTCTGTACATGTATATTAGGCCTGCTTCGTCCAGATCTGAGTTCAAGTCCTGGATATTCTTGTTAATTTTCTGTCTTGTTGATCTGTCTAATATTGACAGTGGAGTATTAAATCTTCCACTATTATTGTGTGGGAGTCTAAGTCTCTTCATAGGTCATTAAGGAATTGCTTTATGTATCTGGGTGCTCCTGTATAGGGTGCATAAATATTTAGGATCATTAGCTCTTCTTGTTGCATTGATCCTCTTACCATTATGTAATGCTCTTCTTTGTCTCTTTTGATCTTTGCTGGTTTAAAGTCCATTTTATCAGAGATTAGCATTGCAACTCCTGTTTTGTTTTGTTTTTGTTTTTTCTCTCCATTTGCTTGGTAAATCTTCCTCTTCCACTATCCCTTTATTTTGACACTATCTGTGTCTTTACATGTGAGATGGGTCTCCTGAATACAGCACACCGATAGGTCTTGACGTTTCATCCAATTTGCCACTCTGTCTTTTGATTGGGGCATTTAGCTCATTTACATTTAAGTTTAATATTATTATGTGTGAATTTGATCCTGCCATTTGATACTAGCTGGTTGTTTTGCCCATTGTTTGATGTAGTTTCTTCATTGTGTTAATGGTCTTTACCCTTTGGTATGTTTCTGCAGTGGCTGGTACTGGTTGTTCCATTCCTTGTTTAGTGCTTCCTTCAGGAGCTCTTGTAAGGCAGGCTGGTGATGACAAAATCTCTCAGCAATTGCATGTCCATAAATGATTACATTTCTCCTTCACTTATGAAGCTTAGTTTGTCTGGATATGTAATTCTTGGTTGAAAGTTCTTTTCTTTAAGGATGTTGAATATTGGCCCCCACTGTCTTCTGGCTTGTAAGGGTTTCTGCCAAGAGATCCAATTTGAGTCTGATGGGTTTCCCTTTGTGGGTGACCAGACCTTTCTCCCCGGCTGCACTTAGCATTTTTTACTTCATTTCAACCCTGGTGAACCTGACAATTATGTGCCTTGGGGTTGCTCTTCTTGAGGAATATCTTTGTGGTGTTCTCTGTATTTCCTGGACTTGAATGTTGGCCTACATTGCTAGGTTGGGGAAGTTCTCCTGGATAATATCCTGAAGAGTGTTTTCTAGCTTGGATTCATTCTCCCCATCATATTCAGGTACACCAACCAAACAGAGATGAGATTTTTTCACATAATACCATATTTCTTGGAGGCTTTGCTCATTTCTTTTCACTCTTTTTCTTCTAATCTTGCCTTTTCGTTTTATTTCATTGAGTTATCTTCAATCTCTGATATCCTTTCTTCTGCTTGATCAATTTGACTATTGAAACTTGTGTATGCTTCATGAAGTTCTAGTGCTGTATTTTTTCAGCTCCATCAAGTTGTTTATGTTCTTCTCCAAGCTTGTTATTCTAGTTAGCATTTTGTCTAACCTTTTTTCAAGTTTCTTAGTTTCTTTGCATTGGGTTAGAACATGTTTGTTTAACTCAGAGAAGTCTATTACTCACCTTCTGAATCCTGCTTCCATCAATTCATCAAACTTATTCTCCATCCAGTTTTGTCCCCTTGCTGGTGAGGAGTTGTGATCCCTTGGAGGAGGAGAGATGTTCTGGTTTTTGGTGTTTTCATCCTTTTTGTGGGGGTTTCTTCCCATCTTTGTGAATTTATCTAACTTTGGTCTTTGAAGTTGGCGACTTTCGGATGGGGTCTCTGAATGGATGTCCTTTTTGTTGATGTTGAGGCTATTTCTTTCTGTTTTTTTAGTTATCCTTCTGACAGTCAGACCTTTCTGCTGCAGGACTACTAGAGGTCCACTCTAGCCCTGCTTGCCTGGGAATCAGGGGTAGAGAACAGCAAGGATTGCTGCCTGTTCCTTCCTCTGGTAGCTTCCTCCCAGAAGGGCCCACCAGATGTCAACCAGAGCTCTCTTGTATAAGGTGACTCTTTGGGTATGCAGGGGTCATGAAGCCACTTAAGGAGGCAGTCTGTCCCTTCTCAGAGCTCAGTGCTGTGCTATGAGCTCCACTGTTCCCTTCAGAGCTGCTGGGCAGGGATGTTTTAGTCTGCTTCAGTGGAGTTCACAACTTCTCCTTTTCCCTGGCGCACTGTCTTGGGAAGGTGTGGCTTTATTTATAAGTTCCTGACAGGCTGCTGTCTTTTTTCAGAGATGCACTGCCTAACAAGGAGGGAGTCTAGTCACAGTCTCTCTGCAGAGGTGTTGCTGAGCTGCAGCAGGCTCCCCTCAGCTGCTGTGTAAACTTCTTAGTGCTTTTGTTTACACAGGTAAAGTTAAAGCTGCCTAGGTAATGGCAGACATCCTGCTCCCCCATAGAGCTCAACCATCCAAGGTCAAGCTCAAACTGCTCTGCTGGCTGTGAAAATCCCAAGCCAGTGAGATTCAGTTTGCTGGTCTCTGTGGTGGCGAGACCCATGGAGCTAGTTCACCTGCTCCCTGCCTTCAGCCTCCTTTCTCTCAGGGATATGGGCAACTCTGTCTCGCAGGCACTCCAGGTGCCTGTCAAAATGGCTGCCCAGATTTGCCCTGGAAACTCACCTTGCACCTGTCATCATGTGGGGATGTCCTCGTCTGTGGACTGCAAAGACTGTGGAAGAAGGGAAGCATCAGAACCAGAGCTCCGGAGTGGCTGGAAACATCCCAGATGACCTCCATTGGGTAGCATAGAATTATTGGTTTGAAAATGTTTGTGTATGTGTCCAAGAAGGAAACACAGAAGTTATCCTACAGGAAAGCAAGTATAAAACATCACACTTTGAGGAGCTGCTTGAGTATGAAGTGGAAAAAGACACTTTGGAGGTGATGACATTAGAAAGGCAGGAAGTTAATTCATGTAAGTTAACATTCAACATATGTGACAAAATGTCAGGAACTGGGAACACAGGACCAATTAATACTGGTCCAAATGATCAACTGGTTTGTGGTCTAGATGCCAAATTTTGAAACATATAAATTTTTAAAATCTCCGTATGTTACAGGTGCTATGATAGATTTATAAATGGGGCAGAGGATAGGACAGAAAGTAGGGAGTGTGAATTATTCCCAGGTTGGGGGGAGATTGAGAAGAAACTCAGTGGAATAAACAAATAAGTAAACAATTAAGACACAGTGAAGCTGGCAAGATTAAGTTATAAATCAGGATGACTGGATGCAACTGTTAAAGACCATGAATATTTCATAGCCTAAATGTTTTAAAATTAAATTTTCCCTTTTTGAAATTATCAAACAATGTAAAAAACAAACTCCTTCACACTGTCATTGAACTTCATTCCTTGTCTAAATATTGTCCCATTCCTGAGCCTGGCCTGAGATATGGAAATATGAGAGTGGATTGAGTGCAGGGATTGAGTGAGTGACAGATATAGATGAGATATGATGCTTTGGCTTTTAGGGTCACAAATAGCTGGAATGCTAAAATGTCTACAAAATCCAAATGTCAGGTACTGCACAGAATAGACTTTCAGTAGACAGGAGCTGGCTTCTGAAGGATGACTGAGAGCTGGCCAAGGGAAGGGATCAGGGAAAGTAGAAGAAGCAGTTACAGGCAGAAGGACAGGGTAGGTGGTGATGGAGAACTGCTAGAGAATGTGACTGTTCTCACTTTGGGTGGCTGGAGGTTGGGAAGCTAGGGTGGGAACCCACAAGAGATGAACCAAAACAATAATCAGGGTTGGAGCAGGGTTAGAGATGAAGCCAAAATAATAACTAGGGCTTTGCATTGTGTTCTCAGCTAGGCATGATTATCATTTTGAACACTCCTGGGATGTTGCAAGCAGGGGAGTGGAATGACTATATATTTATTTTATAAGTATTAATACAAGGTCAAAAATCCCTCCCTTCTTTGTCAAATTTATATTGTACACAACTCTTGTACATCACTAGTTACTGTTGCACAGCTTCTCAAAGTGTGGTATACACATACTTGGGGGTTCCCCAAACCCTTTAAGACGACCCTCAAGGTCAAAGCTATTTTCAAAATATTACTAAAATCACAGGTTTCCAAATACTTTGCAGAGGAAGCACTTCAAATGAAAACCCTCAGTTGTCATTTGAGATCCATGAAAGATATTACAGATATCTCTAAGAATACTAACATCTCTAACCTTGCCAGTATCAGATATTAGCTGGTCTTTCTTACAGCAAATGCTGTGCTCTCGCCATATAGAATTTGGTTCACAAGTAAAAGGAAGGATATACCATTCTCTTATTTTGGCTTTGGCCTCAGGAAAGCAACTCTGTGTCAGACCCTCTTTGGTCCAGGAATCTTGCTAAATACACTTGAATATACCTAGCTTTTACAGTTGAGAATTCAGAATGCATGCATACTTAACTTAGTGTGACAAACTACCAGCTCTTCGAGATGGAAAGATCCCTGAGATTCTGAGTTACCAAATCCTTACAACCCTTATGAGCTTCTGCAATATCATTCTGCCAGGTTACCACAAGGGAGGATATATACTTAAGAGAATACCTTTACACAGCATTTCTCTAAGTATGATGCATAGCTACTTGGGGCAACCCTGAAACTCTTTCAGAGGGCACTCAAGGTCAAAACCATTTTTAGAATAACACTAAAATGTGGTTTGCCTTTTGCATGTGTTGACATTTGCACTGATGATACAGAAGCAATGTTTTATAAAACTACTGGTGAGTTACAACATATCAAGGCAGTGGCAAGAATATTGTACCAGTAGTTGTAACTTTACTACCATTCATTTTTTCCATTTCCAAAGCAAAAGGAAAAAAAAGGCCAGGTTCAATTAAGGATATCCATGATTTTGTAGTAAAAAAATTACAATATTATTAAACTCAGCCTGTGAGTGCCTGGCTTTTGAATATTCTGTATGACTAAATGAGAAATACACATAAACAACTTCTGCTACATTCCAAAGCATGAGAGTTGTTGCAAGCAAAAGCTCCAGAGCTCAGCTGAGCTGAGAGTTGAGGCTTCATGTGAATGTGACAAAGCAGCTAATTTAAGCAACAAACCAAAAATGAAAGAGCAAAGGTTGCAATCAGTTACTGTGGTGATATGAGCAAGAGGCTAAAATAAGGAAAAAGCCAATTCCCTCTTTGTATTTTCCCCCTCCAGAATGGCGCACCAGTGGAGGGTTGGGTAGTTTAGCAGGGACATGGGGGTTGTCTCACTATTGAGGGAGCCTGCAGCCAAAAGCTCTGACAATTTTATGGATCCTGAGGTGAGGTAGGAGAGGGTGAAGTGAAGAGCTGGGAGTGGAAAAGTACAGGGTACTGAGTCAGACTGAGGAAAAGTATCTTCAAGTTTTCTAACTCCTCCCTGTATAAAGTGGCTCATGAAGAAGACCTCTACTGAAGCCTTAGATAAAGCCTGTATATGGAAGTCCTGGAGTTAGGAATGTGAATACAGGAAGAGCAGACAAATCAAACAGCTGAGTCCATTACAGCAACTGCTTTCAGAAACCGCAATGTCCTGACCATACACCAACCATGGTGTGGAAAAGGCAGCTCTTCCCAGTGAGGTGTGCCAGGTAAAGTTTTATAGTTGCCTATAGTCAGGCTTGAAAAAGCACACATAAGTTTTTAACCAAGAGATGGACTCCTCATTCACAATGTCAAAGGGAAAAGTCACTGAGTTGGAAGCCAAACTAGCTCCTTTTTAATGAAGCACCATTTTTATTTGAAAGAACCACTGACAGACAAAGTGGCTACTGAAACTTAGGTATTTGGCAGGTATTTTCTTAAAAATAAAGTGAGCCTGCTGCTTCAAAGAAAATAACTAATAGTCGTTATTGCCAATGATACATTTCAAGCTGTCAAGCAAAAATTAGAATTTCGTAAAACTTGTATCCATCACTGTGATTTTGATCTCTTCATAATAATTAAAGACTTCTTTGAATGAGTCCAGTGGTGATATTAATGATAACAATTGCCATAGGTTGAATATTGTACCTTCCAAAAAGATATGTTGAAGTTCTAACGCCCCTACCTTGGAATGTGACCTTATTTGGAAATAGGTTCTTTCCAGAGATAATCATGTTAAAATGAGATCGATAATGAGATCATTAGGATTGAATGATCTATGCTCTAATTCAATACAACTGATGTTCTTTTAAAAAGGGAAAATTTGGACACAGAACAGTCATAAATAGAGGGAAGAATAAGTGAAGACACACAGCAAGGACACCGTGTAAACACTAAGAATTTGAGTGATGCATCTGCAAGACAAAGAACATTTTAAAATGCCAGCAGATGACCAGAAGATCAGAAGACACAAGAACTCTACAGGTTTCCAAGGGAAACATGGCCCACTGACATCTTGATTTCTACCTTTTAGCCTCCAGATCTGTAGACAATAAGTTCACTCAGTTTGTGATATTTTATGGTAGCCATGAGAAACTAATTTGGCATATCTTTTTCATATTGTTAAATGAAACTATGTAAACTTTCAGAAGATCTCTATATTAAACTGAACTAGTATTTTCCAAATAATGATGTGTGAAGTTATAAAATTATATGTGGATAACAGATCCATTCAAGGTTACAATGGGTTTTAATGTAACAGTACAAAAAGTTTATTAATGTGGATTGTCATAATATATTATAATTAAGTTTTTAGAAACTAATACTTGTTAACTTTTGGTAAAGCATCAAAGAAGAAAATCTACAATTGCCTGAAAAATCTATTAAAATATTCCTTTTTGAACTATATGTCCATATGAGGCTACATTTTTTGTATACTTCAAATGAAATAACAAATTTCAACAGATCAACTAGAAAAGTAGATATAAGAATTGTCTTACATTAAGCCAGACATTAAATATATTTATAAAAGTGTAAAATAATATCTCTTCTCACAATTTACCTTATTTGGATAAATGTAATTTTTCAAATAAAAATATGCCAATTATGTTAACTTGTAATTTTTTAATCAATTCATCTTTTAAACTTTCTCAATTAAATTTCTAATATAGTAAAAACTGGTAAGTTAAACATAAACTAAAGCTTTTTAGAATACTTAGTAACTTTTAACAGTGTAAAGGGATACTGAGAGTTTTTTTTAATTTGAAAATCATTGCCGTAGCAAAAGTCCATTCTTAACACTAGTTGAAGTTTGGGTTTCTAAACCCTGTTCTATACCCCACCCCTATGAACTGAGCTAGACCAGGTGTGAGCCCTTCCTCTCTCTTTCTTTGGTCTACTTGTGTTTTCTGGTTCGTCTGCTAAAGAGTGAAGATGGAGACATCTGAATTCATTTACTGCATGTGTCACATGGGACATGCCTCTTAAGATGGAAAGCCAAGCCTACATGGAAACAGAATGGTGCTTGTCCCACAAAAATCCTACTCCCAGCCTCTTGACATAGTAAGCTCCCAGTTGATTTCTGAGCTCCTCTTGCCAGAAGAGGGAGGAAAGGATTCTGGGAGCCTTTCCATCACCATCACTAGCAGTACTGAATCTAATAAAGATCCCAAGACCCTCCCCCAAATCTTCATATCTGGAATAAACTTCAGCATCAGTATTTTTAATGAGCGGCCTAAATAATTCTGAAGCAGACAGTGCCTGGCCAATTGTGGAAAACACTGTGTTCTGGGTGAGAGTGCACTCTAACCATGATGGTAAAGTATGAGATAAAGGTGTTAGTAGCTCAGAGCTAAAGGTTAAGTAATTATCAAGACTAACTGTTCAATTACATCCAGAGAGAACACCTTGCCTCCTGATTTTACATAGATCAAGGAAGACATGTGCTGATTGCCAGAAGGACATAAAGACTGATCTGTTAAGTCTGAGAGGAGTTAAAAATGGATTTGCCAGTCTGGGATCCTGGCTGGAAGAGTAAGCCCTTGAAATAGATTCACTCTGAAAATGAAACTTATGCAAAATAAATGTCAATTACCATATTTCAGTGAACCTGTCCATCTTTGCTTAGCTTTCGAACTGTCACTTTCTAGGTTTCACTTCTGTAAAGCACCCATGAGGTAATATCTGAGTGTCCTTTAGACTCTTGAGAAATACACAATTCATTTAACTATTGAGTGAAACACAACCTTTGCTTCTCTTCATACAGAGGCAATAGCAGTGCAATAGCAGGTAGAGTTGGAAAATCATTGTATCCCCATATAAGTTGTGTGAATAATGATTTTTAGAAAGAATGGGGAATATCAGCATTGCATATAGTAGATGTCCATATTGGAGAGACCTTATCACAAATAAGCAAATTAACATTTTGCCTTAGAAATCAGCCTTTCGCATTACGTTACTGTCTCAGACTTTCAGAGTTGGCCTTTCAGCTTTGGGATTTACCCCAAACCCCCAGCTCTCACTCTACTCTGTTTATCAAACATATCTAAAATTAAAGTCTATGTCAGTTTACTTTGCTGACTGTTCATTTTGCCATGTAAAAGCTCTTTAGTTTAATTAAGTCCCACCTATTTATCTTTGTTTTTATTGCATTTGCTTTTAACTTCTTGGTCATGAAATCCTTGCCTAAGCCAATATCTAGAAGAGTTTACCAATGTTATGTTTATAAAATTTTTATAGTTTGGGGTCCTAGATTTAAGTCCTTAATCCATCTTGCGTTGATATTTTATAAGGTGAGAGATGAGGATCCAGTTTCATACTCCCACATGAGGCTTTCACGTTATCCCAGCATCATTTATTGAATAGGGTGTCCTTTACCCACTATATTTTCGTTTGCTTTGTTGAAGATCAGTTGGCTTCATTCTGGGTTCTCTATTCTGTTCCATTGGTCTATGTGCCTATTTTTATACCATACCGTGATGTTTTTGTGACTATGGCCTTACAGTATAGTTTGAAATCAGGTACTGTGATGCCTCCAGATTTGTTCTTTTTGCTTAGTCTTCCTTTGGCTATGCAGGGTCTTTTTTGGTTCCATATGAATTTTAGGATTTTTTTTTCTAGTTCTGCAAATGATGGTGGTATTTTAATGGGAATCATATTGAATTTGTAGTTTGCTTTCGTCAGTATCGTCATGGGATATGTTTCCATTTGTTCGTGTCATCTATGATTCCTTTCAGCAGTTTTTTGTAGTTTTCCTTGTAAACAGACTACATACAGAGTGGCAGAAAATCTTCACAATCTATACATTTGGCAAAGGACTCATATTTAGAATCTATAATGAACTCAAACAAATTAGCAATAAAAAAAGTCCCATCAAAGAGTGGGCTAAGGACATGAATAGACAATTATCAAAAGAAGATATACAAATGGTCAATAAACTTATGAAAAAGTATTCAACAACACTAATGATCAGGGAAATACAAATCAAAACTGTAATGCAATACCACCTAACTCCTGCAAGAATAGCCATAATCAAAAACTCAAAAAAAAAAAATAAATGTTGGTGTGGATGCAGTGGAAAGAGAACACTTCTACACTGCTGGTTGGAAAGTAAGCTAGCAAAATCACTATGGAAAACAGGGTGGACATTCCTCAAAGAACTAAAAGCAGGACTACCATTTGATTTAGCAATCCCACTACTGGGTATCTACCCAGAGTAAAAGAAGTCATTATGTGAAAAAGATACTTGAACACACATGTTTATAGGAGCACAATTTGCAATTGCAAACATGTGGAACCAATTCAAATACCCATCAATCAACCAGTGGATAAAGAAACTGTGGTATATACATACAATGAAATACCACTTAGCCATAAAAAGGAATGAATTAATGGCATTCGCAGCAACCTGGATGGGATTGGAGACTATTATTCTAAGAGAAGAAACTCAGGAATGGAAAACCAAACATCATATGTTATCACTTATAAGTGGAAGCTAAGCTGTGAGGATACAAGGGTGTAAGAATGACACAATGGACTTTGGAGACTCACAGGGAAAGGGTGGGAAAAGAGTGAGGGATAAAAGATTACAAATTGGGTTCAGTGTATACTGTTTGGGTGGTGGGTGCACACATCTCACAAATCACACTAAAGAACTTACAATCAAATATTACCTGTTCCCCAAAAACCTATGGAAACAAAAAATTCAAAAAATATAAATAAAAAGTCAAAATAGGATTTTAAAAGTCTATGTAAGGTCTTTTTATATTGTGCCATTGCTACCACACTGCCCTCCTTTCTTGATTACCTTCTGTGTGTTAGGTATTCAGTCAGATGGTTTGCGCCTATAATCACTTTTCTTCACCACAAATCCATAGGGTTAGTCTTGTTCTCCCCATTTTGCACTTGTAGAAGATGGGGCTCAAAGGGCTTAAGCAAATTTATCGAGGCCAAGAAGATATTTGCTGCCTGAGCAAGAAACTTTGCCCAGTTAGAAGCATCTGGTTTTTATGTCCATATATTAACACTTCCATTAGCCGGAATGTGCTTAGGTAAATTGACACCACGTGACTTCTGAGGAAAAAACAAAAAACAAAACCTGAGATCAGTTTCCTTGGCTTATAACTCCTGAAGCCTGCATTGGCTTCACCTACTTCCCATAGTAGTAAAATGGGATTTTAGTGGAAAACAAAGTACATAGCAGGATTAGTTATCTGGCTTCACTAAAGTCCCATCAAACCGTTGAGTGGAGTCAGAACTCTTCCTGCAATGCCAAAGATAGTTTTGTGGCAAGCTACTTAATCACACAGCAGCAAAATGAAAATAAGAATGGCTGATACTTTTTGGTCTCTGTCACGTACTCTGCCAATTAGCAAAAAATAGAAAGATGTTCCCCAAATGTCACATTAGGAAGAGTTCAGGAATAATTTCCACACTGTATGTGTAAATATTACTGCAGCCTGGGGACCACTGCTGACACAGAGATGTACTTGGAAATCCTGCTGGTTTTTTTTTTTTTTTAATATTTTAGATTCTAGACCCTTTTCAGTAATCCAATGTGCTATCTTTTTCAAATGAGCCCAAGAATCAAGCTTCAGAAATTAAAAGTATTCAAATAAAATAGTTTTCAATGCCATAGTTTCTAATGCTGTATTTTTTAAAATTAAATTGGAAATGCTGGTACTTACTATTGTACTTGCTTCTGTTTTTGAAGAATGTCTGTGGTAAAAAACAAACAATAACAGAACAGAGCATACATATCCTTTATATGTAAACTCAGAATAACTCAAAATCCCTCTGTCTTGTGTCATCATTCTTCAAGTCGGGACACTCAGGACTTACTGGTCTCTTTATATCTATTACCTAATCAATAAGAAATAAAACCTCTAGTTCTAACAAATTGCCATTTCAGAAAAAAAAAAAAAAAAAGATTTATTTTCTTGGCTTCTCTTTCTCATTAGTAACGTGAATGCAAGAAAGTCTGATTTATCTGGATTTTTTTCCCCACTGAACAGAAAGTAATTTGGCCAACTTAGAGTTTTATTTTTCATTGTATTGTATTTGTATTGTATTTTTTAATTAAAATTGGCCAATGGAACCTCTCCATTCCCAAATCACTGCATGTATTAAATTTCGAGGAATCTTTAAACAACCCAAGAGATTTTTATTTTTTGCAAACTGCAAGGCTCTAAGATCAATAAATGGTCTGAAGATGCAATTAATATGCTTAGAGGCCCTTTAATGGAAAAAGAGAAGATTTACTGTTAACAACCATTACTGCTCTCAGTTAAAGAAATTTCTAAGCCTGTGTTTCACTAAGTAAACTATGTAATCAGGATCATTGAGCAAGCAGTTGTGTTTTCATGATAGTTAATATTAATTAGCCTGTTTATTCTCAGTATGATTACTACCAATTTACAGATTTGGATGAAGTTCCCTGTACAGCCTATGTATGTAATTCTTAAGCAAGAACACATCCACTGGCATGGTGAGGCACTCCAGAAAAGCATTTACTTTATGATATTATGCCCTAGCTGACACAGTGTAAGTTTAACCAGCATCTCTCTGGATCGGATTCCCCTGTAGTCACCTCCATTAACTCCTATATTGCTTTTCTGTAGAGATGATAAAAATAATGACATTTAAACATATTTTGACATTTGTTTTGTCTTTTAAAGGTATTCAATTATTAGTAATTACAAATCAAAATATAACAGGATTAAGGCAACACACGAGACAGCAAAACTGGTTGTGGATGCTGAGAAGACTAACTTGAACGCTTGAAGGAGTTTACAGAGTAGTGAAGGTGATACATTTTCTATCCACATGCTGAGATGTCATAGTTATTCCTAGATGAAACTCTATATACTTTGTAATGGAGCAGGCATAATTTATGTCCCAGGTTGGAAACTCCCAGTTACAGGAACTTGAGCAAATCACTCTGACTCTCTATTTTCCAGTTCACAGTCTATGAAATAGAAATATTATCTAACATACAACATTGTTTTGACAATTAATTGGGCTGGTGTACATTAAAAATCTAGGTATAGTGCCTTACATATAATAGGTGTTGGAAGTGAACCTCCTTCCTTCCTACTACATTCAACTCATTCCAAACTTTGAACATGTTCTATAAGAGAACACATTTTCAGGTTAGTTCCTTCATCCTTGAAGGAGGTCTGTGAACTTGGATGCCAATAAAAATACATTGCATAGTCCAAGTCTTTGCTATTGTGAACAGGGCCTCAATAAACATACCTGTGCATGTGTCTTTATAATAGAATGATGTATAATTCTTTGGGTATATACTCAGTCATGGGATTGCTGGGCCAAATGATATTTCTGGTTCTAGATCCTTGAGGAATCACCACACTGTCTTCCACAATGGTTGAACAAATTTACCCTCCCACCAGCAGTGTAAAAGCGCTCCTAGTTCTCCATATCCTCTTCAGCCTCTGTTGTCTCCTCTTTTTAATGATTGCCATTCTAACTGGCATGAGGTGGTATCTCAGTGTGGTTTTGATTTGCATTTCTTTAATGAGCAGTGATAATGAGCATTTTTTCGTGTTTGTGGGCTGCATTTGCCCATCAATGATAGACCGGATAAAGAAAATGTGGCACATATACTCCATGGAATACTATGCAGCCTTAAAAAAGGATGAGTTCATGTCCTTTGCAGGGACATGCATAAAGCTGGAAACCATAATTCTCAGCAAACTGACACAAGAACAGAAAAACCAAACACTGCATGTTCTCACTCATAAGTGGGTGTTGAACAATGAGAACACATGGACACAGGAAGGGAAACATCACACACTGGGGCCTGTTTGGGGGTGGGGGCCTAAGGGAGGCAGAGGGTGAGGGGATAGCATTAGGAGAAATACCTAATGTAGATGACAGGATTATGGATGCAGCAAACCACCATGGCACGTGTATACCTATGTAACAAACCTACATGTTCTGCACATGTACCCCAGAACTTAAAGTATAATTTTAAAAAATACATTGAGTTTTCATTAATTTCATCTGGAGAACTGAAATTTTGCATTTCTTTTAATAATCACCATAGGCAACAAACAGCAATGGTATTTGCAGATCCAAGTTATCATATGACCTGGTTATCTTATCGATTTGTTACTAATATAAATGATGTGTATTTTTATATCACACTAACCTGTAGCCAAGATATAAAAATATCATTTATGTTGGGCTCAATGTTATATCTTTTTATTTAATGCATTAATAAAGAAACACATATATAATTGTGACACAAATTTAAAAGATTATTTGATAACTGTTTTTTAAAAAATATTATTGCTTCCCTTTATATTTGTTCTAACAAATATAAAGGGAACCAATTTTATATTTATATTTGTTCTAACAAAAGCCAATCCGGTTACACCAGACTTCACAAAAGGGTGATGGAAAAACAGTTAGGAATCCCCCCACCCCACCGTCACTATAGAGGGAACCTACATCTAGATGCCCCTAAGAATTGTTGCGGTAGAATCCCTGATAGAGAAGCCACAGTGTAATTGGGAAACAACTCTTCAAAGACAGGAATAGATACACAAAGTGACTGTAAAAACTCTGGGCAGATCTGAAGGATAAGACCAACAAGACAGTGCTTTAAATACTTAACAGTATTCTTGGGTGAGTTTTAGATGATCCTCCATTCTGTAGGTGGCAACTCCATTCCTCCAGTAGCTCAGGTTAACATAAATAAATAAATAAGAATCCTTGTTACCATTCCGTTTCTTTCCGCAACACCTAGCCAAGCTATAATCAAATCCTGGCTGCTCTGTCTCTAAAACGCACCCAAATTCTGATCATTTCACCCCCTTCCAGCACTGCTATCTGGATCCAAGTTATCATTTTCTCTCACTTGGATAATTAATTGACTCCTAACTGCTCGTGCTATTCCAGGCAAGACCTGAAACATTCATAGAGTTTGGGGATCACATGTTGGAGGCGAAGGATTAACAATGTCACTTGCAAAAGTGTAGAGAGGTGGTTCTCACATAATACATCCCTGGGGTTCAGAGGAGAAATGGAAATTAAAGGGATCTGAATGGGATGGATTAAAAATACAGCTCAAAATAAAAAGTGAACTTCTGCCTGTGGCTGTTGCCAGCCTTTCACATTTTAAAGACTGCAAAAAGTCAGTCAAATCCTGCTATGAAAGAAAGTAATAGGCACAGGTGAATGTTTGTTCCCAGAAATGATAATGAGTCTCTCATGCCGGGAGAGTTCTCCCAATTGTTTCTTTGCAGGTCATGAGCTCAAGACAACTGGCTTAGATTGACGGGGACGCTGGAGAAGCAGATACCAAGGTTTTCCCTGTCTGACCCTTCTTCCCTCAAGAGTCACTATGTCTCGATTATGCCAACATTAAGTAATGGGTTCTGGCAACATTTATTTTTTCTTAGAATACTTCATTAGGCATGGGCAATATGTGCTTCATTTTTAAACATCATGAGTGAAAGTGCGTGACCTGTAAATGCTTTAACAGTGAAGCATGTCAGAGCCTATAAGGAACTGTACCCATTCCAGTAAATTTTACCTTCAGATGTGGAACTGAAGAGCCTAACTCTCCAGGAGGCAAAATGCCTGGACATACTTTGGGGTGGTAATGAAATAGGGAGAGAAGTTTTAGTCTTGAATACAGAGTGGCCCTGGCATCTTTTAAAATAACTCACCAGGCATGTTACTGAGTTTTCTGCTGCAAAATATTGACCTCTGCAGGAAATCCACAAAGCTGTGAGGTTTGAGAAGCAGCATCAGGAAGGTAGAAGCAGGACTTTCCAATAGGGTGCTGATCACCTCCCCAAAGGAGGAGAGATACACCTGTGCACACCTCTGAGCTACCAGGGCTCAATAATTAAATCCAATCAATTAAAAGAAAGAAAGCTAAGTAGTGTTGTTGAGGAATGTTTGAGTTTTCACGAGGAAGGACTACCTCTAAATACTACTGCTGCTTTCTTCTCAAGCCTTTCCAGCAAATGTGAGATAAATTGCCTGAAAGTGACTTTTAGAGAGAAACTGGATATTTAAAGTCAAGTTCCTTTCTTCCCTTTCCACTTGGGAATCAGTTGTATACAAAGCGCCGAAGGAGTATCTTCTTGTACACCACAAATTGTACGAAGGCAGCGTTGTTGATGACAAGGTAAGTAGTGCTAGAAATCATGTTTTTGCTTTATTAGTAATTAAGGGGCTGTTTGATTCATGTGTTAGGCTCTTATTTGTCATTTTGTTCAAAACACAGGTAGAAAAGAGATAGCTGTGTGTACTGGGCCCCTTTGAATCCCATGTATTAGCTGTTTGATAACACAGTTCCTTCAAATAGCCCATGATTAGAAATAATGAGTGTCATAAGAAAAATCCACATGGGTACAGGGCTGTGACAGCTGAGAGAGAAATAGATTCTCCTGGTTGAATGGTGGAAGAAAAGTTTCATTGTGAGAATAAACCATGAGGTGGTCCATGAAAAGGGGAAGAATTTACACATGAGAAATCAAGAAAAAAATCCTAAGTGGTTTGACCCAAGCATATAAACAAAAGCCAGAATGCATGAGAACATACAGCAAACCATAAATATGGAACAGAGAACAGTCCAGTTTGGCTAACACACAGCAGGGCCTTGAAGACAAGATCTACCCAAGGCCATTGAATTGTATGCAGTGAAAAATAAGGAATCTCTGAGGTCACATCAGAGATCATAAATGTTGCAATCAAAGTTAATCTTTAGATACCTGGGGAACCTTAAAGAAAATCCTTATGAGAGTGCATTTATGGGGCATACATAGTAAAATTGGAACAGGAAGAAATGTAACATGGCTCCTTTATAAAGATTAAAATTTATGAAAATCTCTATTTGTTTAATATAATCCATTTCATATACTTGAATATTATGCAGTCATTAAAATGATGCTTTTGATAATTAATGACATAAGAAAATGCTAAAGATGTGTTAAATATTTAAAAGTATGAGAACAGAATTTCAATTTTCTGAAAGAAAGTAAAAGAAAGAAAAATATGGTTGGGTATATAAAATACAAAAATTGAATATGTCAGAATATAAAATGCAGTTCGTGTAGTGTTAACGTTAAATTTGTTTTATTTTTCTGAAATTCCTTATACGTTTGTAACTCCATAAAACTCTGTGTAATGTCCTTCTAAGTACAAAGTACTACTGCCTTAGGAATAATTCATATAAATCTAATTTTGGATGCCAATTAATACAATACTTACTACTATATATTTCCAGAAGTTTCTTTAGTGATAGTAGTAGAAAAATAATGTAGTACATTTATTTATGTAGTGCTTTATAATTAGCATACATTTTCAGATGGCTCCTGGGCCACTGTGTATAGTTGGCACCATACTAGTAAGTAGTAAGTAACTACGTGCTTGAAGAAACTGTATTCAAGAGAAAAATCTATGTTTCATACAGAATCCTCCTCCTAAATAATGGTGAAACTTAGACTTTCACAGATATCATGGCCAATTATTTAATTAATTGTATCAATGTAAGTTAAGAATCTTTTTAAAATTGAATTATCTCTGAGTTCCAGAAGGTAATCTATCTTCTGGTATTGAGGAATATAGTAGGAAGAGGAAAGATTTTGATACAGTATATGATTTGAATACTTGTCCTCTCTAAAATTTATGTTGAAGTTTAATCTTTAATGTGGCAGTTTTGAGGGGTGGAGTCTTTAGGACATGATTGAGTCATGAGGGTTCTGCCTTCGTGAATGGGTTAATCTATTCATAGATTAGTGGATTACTGGTTTAATGAATTAGTGAGTTATCCAGGAGTGAGAATGGTAGATTTATAAGAAGAGAAACAGAGACCTGAGCCACTACATTATCCCCCTTGCCAAGTGACAACTTTTTGTTGTCACTCTCTGCATCCTTTTTCTTTTGAGACAGAGTCTCACTGTGTCACCCAGGCACAGTGCAGTGGCATGACCTTGGCTCACTGCAGCCTATGCCTCCCAGGTTCAAGTAATTCTACTGCCTCAGCCTCCCAAGTATCTGGGACTACAGGCAGTGCCACCACACCTAGCTACCTGGCTAATTACTGTATTTTTAGTATAGATGGGATTTTGCCATGTTGGGCAGGCTGGTCTCAAACTCCTGACCTCAAGTGATCTGCCCACTTTGGCCTCCCAAAGTGCTGGTATTACAGGCATGAGCCACTGCGCCCCGGCCTGTATCCTTCTCTGGGATTTTTTTTTAAATTAATCTTATAGACCATATTTAAACAAATAGATGACAATAGCAAACACTTTTATGTTGTTTACTATGTGCCAGACACTATTCTAAGCATTTTACATATATTAATATATTTTATCCCCAGAAAAAAAATAGGCCATAGATACTAACATTATTTCCATTCTACAGATGAGGAGAAAGATTTAGATGAATAAATAACTTCTACCAGGTTATACCAGTTGTAAATGTGGGTCTCAGATTCAAATCACATGCTCCAGAGTTTATATTCTGAACCATCATCCGCTACCACCTCTCAAGGCAAAAACTGATAGGCAGAAATAAATAGGTAATAGATGCCAGATGTAAAAATACAAATTTCTTCATAGCAAAAAATCACAATACAATGTTTTTGTCATTTTATGTTTTAATTATTGTGAATATATCATTGCACTGGAAAAATTCCAAAATAAATTGTGAAATACAGAGACATAGGTGATTAAAATCGTAGGGAAGAAGGCACATTACTTGATTGTTGTACGACTGAAATTTTCAAGGAAAATGTACTCATATCTTTTCTGTGATTTTATTTCTGTCCTTGTAAACTATTTCTGATTTTTATATTACTACAAAACAAAACCAGGATTTATGTTTTATAATTTACATAGCAGCTTTATGTAGTAGTTTTGATAGTTACCTTTTCTTGTTGTTAACTTATGGTAAGGAAGAGTTCGGAGGGCCTGGAGGAATTATTGTGGGTGCTAAGTGACTCATCTGTTTATATATGTTCACATTCTATGATTTTGCTTGTAAACCTAATGTCTTGGAACTTAAAATATAAATTTTAATAACATAGTTAGACAAGAGCTTAATACTATTTACATAGTAGTCTTTGCTTCATTTTTTTTAAATCTAAAATTATGATGCAATTCAGCAGAAAGAAAATGTCTATTTGAAGTCAGGAATAAATTCCTTGACTACTCAGTGTAACAAATGTTTAAAAAGTCACATTTGTCTTTAAGTCCTTCAATTTTATTCTGTGAGATTTTTATTTAAATCATCAGTAATTATTACATTTACTTTTCCAACTCAGCTCTTTGTTTTAAATGAGTCTTGAAAAATGCAACCATAAATAGCTTTGTAAAGTTAATATAGTTTAAGACCACCTATTGGAAACTAATAATAAACATATATATTAGATGTTTTGAAAGTTATCATAGCTAATTACTCTAAATTGAGTTTTAAAAATTTCTGAATGATGTATTAAAAGAATGATGAATTTAACTGGCTCTAAAAAGCTTCCACAAGCAGTATATAACTTTTATGAAGAATAAATAAAATACACAGAACTAATAATTTATCATCTTTTTGTTTAGGAAAATAAGAGCATGAAAAGTCTTTTTCCTCTAATGAATGAGAATTTTCAACAAGAATATTCTGTTAATAGGAAGCAGTTAAGATTTTTTTATTAGCTCATATCCAATTCAGTTTTTCAGGTTTTTCCCACATATTGATAATTCCACTTCGATCTTTCTTTACCACCATAGTGATAGTACACTTGTAACTAATTGAAATTAGCCCTTAGAAATGAATATTCCTCTTTGGTCAGTAAATATGGAATTTCATACTTATCTATCTGCTTTAAACTCAAAAAAGAAATAAAAATTCTAGATCCACACACACTTTGGATAAATGCAGATAGATAAAATAAGGCAAGTTGCCTTCACCATTTGTGAAAAAGGTGTTCCTACCTGATCTGTAAACAAATAGTAATTCATTACTAGATAGCTTGAAAAAGACAAATTACCCAGAATTTATGGGAGAGTAATTTATTTTCTTTAAGTCATGTTAATGAATCTCCATTATCCAACAGTTTTACTTTACCCTCAGACCTCAGAAATTGGAACAATGATTATAGGTTTTAGTGAAAAATGGTTCCAATCTTTTTCCTTTGATTCTCTTGCATATTAGGAAATGGGATTCTCTTTGAGCTTATCTTTGCTGAGTAGAGGATTTTAGAGATGAATGTGCCATATGTTAACATTATTTCTAAAAGTTATTCTGTTACTATATTATTGCTAAATTCTGGAGGAAGAAATAAAAAGGTTAACAATTCTCAATTTAAAAGTACTCTACATTTCATAACATTGCTTTTTAAATTTCATTTTCTTTAAATTGAAATATATTTTCTCATAGAAGGGATATTACAAATAGTTTATAATAGTTTACTTGCTTCCCGGTTAAAACCAGAAAGGCTTATTCCATAATATAGCCAACCTATAAACATATAAATTTATATTATCAATAGCAGATTAAATTCACCCTTGATATTACTTTTCTTTCTTTCTTTTTTAACCAGTCAGTAAGCCCAGTACCTCTTTTAAGTAAATACCTATCATCAGAAACTCTCACATCTGTACCTGCTGAGATATGCCTATGTGTGTTTGTGATGCCAAAATCTCAGAAACTACCCAAGGGTCTATTGATAGGTGAAGTGAGCTAGATCAATGTTACATATATATTTATTTATACATAAAAATTTGAATATTCATATAATGGAATATAGTACACTCTTTAAAATAAATAAGATGTATCTACATGTACCAATATGTATATTAGGGCATAGTAGAGAGAGGAATAAAATAGTTTGCATAAAAATATGTATAACGTAAAAAAATATATAAATATAATTTAGGTAATGTTTGAAACTACCTAAAATGGTACACATTGTGGATCAATATATGTATTTGCAGAAAAAGTTTACATGCACTATGGTAAGAACGCACACTCATTTAGGATAGTGTTCCTCTCTAGAAAAAAAGAGGGGCAGATAAGTTTTAGACTGGAGGAGACAGGGTTTAAATATGTCTGCATTCTTCACTTTTTAAAAATCTCACACTTTCAGGTAGTTTATAAGATCAAAATTCAAAAATGTTAGTCTTTTTTTATTGTGTCGACATTTGCACAGATTGTACAAAAACAAGGTAAGACTGCTGGCACCTTAGCATGATTCAAGGCAGTGGCACTCAAGTGTCCCAGTAATCACAGATATGCTTTCACAGTAAAAAGTCCTAGATTCACGTCTACTTAAATGCCATTTAAGTAGAATTTAAAAGTTCGTTATATTGCACTGCAAATCTCCAGGGCATATACTTTTAATATTATGTGCAGCAAAATGGGAAGTTTGCATAAAGTGTTCCTGCTATATTGTGGAATGGGACAGCTGTCTTGAGAAGAAGCACTCGTGTGACTGAGTTGCAAGTTAAACGAACTTTACATTTTATGAACACCTTTTTTACTTGTAAGAACAATTTGCAGACACACTGTAATTGTTCAGCCTAGAGTATTATCAGACATCCTTTTTAACATAAAGGTGAGCTTCTCATTGTGAGAAAAGTAACGATGTGTTGTCAATGACAAAATTTTGCTTTCAAGAGAAAATTCAAAATTTGGAAACCTTGCATCTGCCACAGTGACATTTCAGTTTTCCAATACTTAATAAATTTTGCGATGAATATGTGATAATAGAAAAAAAATGATTTTAAAAATATATTATAATGAAATGTGTCAAGATTTGAATCTCCATGATACATGGATGTTATAAAATCCTGGTTGAGGAAAACATCCATTCAAATGGCAAAAACCGATCAATGGACTTTAATGTAATCAAGCACATGACAAATTAAGCAAAATTCTTTGATATTATTTCAGATAACACATCACAACTAACCTTTAAGAATTATTAATGGTCAAGTTTTGGTGTAGTGTCAAAGAATATTCACAACGATCTTTTAAAAAGCTGTTAAAAATACTGCTGCTCCCTTGTCCAAGTATTTATATACCCCAAACAAAATGATAAATTGCAATAAATTGAATACAGATATGAGTATCTATTAAGCTAAAAGTTAAAGAGATTTGCAACATGTAAACCAATGGTCCTCTTCTAGAGAATTTTTTTTTTAATTTGGGTAAACTACAGAAAATAAAGACTATTAAAAGTTTTTCAATGAGAAAAAAGAGTAGAAGAAAGGATAGGAAAAAAAAAAAAGAAAGAAACACTGTCCAGGATTCCTTCGCATGTGTAACTACAGGCAACATCTTGACATATTTCATTTCACACACTACGCTTCTTAGCTTGGACACCTCCCCTTAAAAAATGTTTGTTCTCCTTCCTCCTGAAGGTGTCTCCAGTAGCTGCTATCAGTTGATTAGGGGAACAGGCAGGAAATGATCCCCTTTTTCAAGCAAGGATGCACGTACACATGATAACTTCAGGTTACAGTAATAGATGATAACCATACCGAGACCTGAGAAGCATGAAAGTTGAGTATCACAAACTCAATTTAACTAATTTGTGCTTGAGCATATTAAATGAATTTAAAGCTTTACTCTGCAAATTTGCTACATATTTTTGCTACTATTCTCTTGCTATATATAGTCTCAACTTATACAGAGTGTCCAAAGAGTATCTCACACGACTCCCTTCTGGCTTTTCATACATTTCTCCATCTCTATAGCACATTGATTCTTTACTATCTTCTCCCCCGCCCCGCCTCACATATTCCTCACTTATGCTTTCCACACACACACTTTCTCTGTAGTCAGAGAAATCGTCATAGACTCCCTTTTCCCCCCATTCTTTCTAGGCTTCCAGAGGCTGAGTATGGGTGGGAGAAGAGAACTGCTGTTTTCCTTTTTTTCATAACCAAAAGACTAAGGTAGGTAGAAAAGGAATCCAGGAGGGAGGGAAGGAAGGAATGAAGACAGGGAGTAAGGAAGAAAGGAAGGAACGAAAGGAGGAAAGGAAACAGGAAGAGAAGAAGGCAAAGAAATTTTAAAATCACAGTTTAAAAAGGAAAAAATATATTCCTTTATTGATTCCTCAATGGGGAGGAGTAAGAACGGATGCTCAGTCTTCTCACACACTTGTTGAGTGGGACACTTTCCCACCTAGCAGAGGAGGGTAGAAGTTTTTTTCCCATTATCTCTTAGGTGAAGAGGAATTAGAAACTCCAATTTGATATTGCAGCCTGTGCACCAAGCAGTGTGAACTTAGCAGGAAGGTACCTTTCTCAAACATTTCCAGTCTATCATTATTATCTAGATCCTAGTGAAGGGGAGATTTTTGCAGGAGGTTGACCAAAGGTATTCTATTTCTGAACCAGTTCTCTCCTCCTCCGTGGTCTAATGCATGATGCAGCAAGCTTTTTCTTTTCCTCCACTTTATTCTTTTTTTTTTCACGTTCATTTCTTCAAACATCACTTCCCTTGCATTGAAGTTAGCCAAGGAAAGCATCCCAAGTTGCCCATCATTTTCATGAGTTGATGGGTGGCGAGCCTCGGGAGGCTCATGGCACCCCTCCTCGTCACTCCCTGTGTTCCTAGCATAGTGGGAGCCTCTTTATAGGTCCATTTGGAAGGCTATGTGTTGACACTGTTCAAAAGTTAATATAAGGATTCTTAACCTAACAATTTAACGAATTAAATCATTTATTTTTACTCTTTCCACTATGGCATTATGTTGTGCGTTCTTTGTCTGGCAATTAAATATTCTTAAAAGCAATAAACAGTACCTTCTTCCCAAAAGTCCAAAAGTACCAATTCAACTGTAGCAGCCTTAGTAATAGGCAGTAATTTTCTTTTTACTCTTTCCTTATTTGATATATATTAAAAATTCTAGTTATTTTCATTTGCACATTCTACTTGCAATTGGGGCTTACTATTTGTTCATATATTTATTGGTCATTGGATTTATCTACATATGACCTTCTCATGCCATTTGTCCATCTTCGTTGGGAAGTTCATGAATTCTTCATGTCTAAAAACAATTATCAACCTTTTTGTCATATTTATCATAAATATTTTATCTCAAATCAATTGTGCCTCAAAAACCCTTTTCAAAAACTGAATAAATACCATGTATATGGTTGTCGAGTGTTGATGAATTCTTCTTGCATAAAAAAATTATCAAGATTTTTATCATATTTATCACAAATATTTTATCTCAAATCAGTTGTGTCTCAAAATCCCTTTTCAAAGACTGAATAAATATCATGTATATGATTGTTGAGTGTTGAGTATATAAATGGTACTGAGACTTTGGTATGTCATCCCAAAGCTTTAGAGTTTGCAGCAAGTAGGTCAATTTCGCAATGATTTGCTTTCAAGCTACTTTTACTCGTTTCCAAGCTAATTAAAGTTCATCTATATTATATTGTTCTCTCTCACTCAGGTTCCAATAAACTTTTCTGATGGAAAGAAAAAGAACTGAGTAGACTTGATGATAGTTGAACATAACCTTGACTATTGCCAAGTAGGTGGTATCTCACTAGAAATATCGCCTCTTTGGGGGCGTGTGGCAGAAAAGCAATTGAGAGTTGCTGCTTAAACTAATGAAACTAACCGATAGAAGTTCTATGTGACACATCATGAACCCTTATGGTTCTTTATGGTAATTGGTTCTATAATTGCCCTTCTTTCCTATTAGACTGTCAACTCCATAATGACAGACATCTTGTTCGTCATTATATCCTGGTACATAATTGTGGAATACAGGGATGTACAGAAAATAAAACAGTCCTGTAGTGTACTACAAAATGTTCTGTTTTAGTAGTTAAAATTGGAGCAGTAGAACTGGCATTTCTGTTTTCCTCTAAGTGATTTGGCTGTGTAGCCTTGCCATGGCTGTTTGAGTGAATTAAATGTTACACGAAAAAATCTTCCAAAGCCTTAACTTTTTTTCATCTAAGTTGGAATACACATTGAGAAGAAAGTAAAAACATCTGAGAAACCTTACTAAAAATGGTGGACTTTTTTCCTCCTTGAAATGTAAATAAATGTTAAGTTCTGAGAAATGAACACAAAGCCTTGAGTTTAGACCAAAAATGAATTGCAATATACGACAGGTCCTCCGTAACATTTTGTTGTAATGTGGAATGAGAAAAATAATCAATTCCTTCTAGGACTGCTGTCTGTTTTGAGTTTGCACATTCACCTCATGTCTGTGTGGGTTGTCTTCAGGTACTCTGGTTTGCTCCTGCATCCCAAAGCCGTGCACATTAGGTGAATTGGTATATGTTTATTGTGTCAGTTGGCATGAGGATAGGTGTGTATGAGTGTGCCCTGCAATGAAACCACCATCGCCGGGTGCGGTGGCTGACGCCTGTAATCCCAGCACTTTGGGAGGCTGAGGTGGGCAGATCACCTGAGGTCAGGAGTTCGAGACCGGCCTGACCAATATGGTGAAACCCCATCTTTAAAATAACAACAACGAAAAAGAAACAGCACCATCTTATCCAGGCCTGGCTCCTGCATTGTACCCTAAACTGACCCTGAACTGGAAAAATGGGGCTGGAAAATCAATGAATGAATACAGATGATTGTAAAATAATAATTCATAAAGTATAAGATATTCATACAAATGCATTGCAATAAATGATTCTGGACAGAAGAGCTCAGCAAGCCCACCATTTTTATGATTTTTTTTAGCTGCATGGTGGTAAGGGGTGCTCTAACAATTTTTGCTTTGCAAATATTTATTCCTTGGCTTAACCCGTCACCACTACAACTTCCCTCATTCCCGATTCACCAAAAATTAGGTAAATAATTATGTTACTTGTTTTGATTAATCTTTCTTAAATGTATATATAGCTCACATTTATTTCAATGTTTAATATGATAAGTGTCTGGGATCTTTATTTAGAAGTATAGCGATGTTTTCTGTGACCATAAATATGCAGTAGAAACTTAACTCTTGTTTATATCAATTAGCCTATGGTAAAATTGGTTTCATTAAATATCGTTTTGCTTCAAGTCATAGTTGACAATTACCTATGGACAATAATAAGTGAGGATTTACTGTACATGTTTTCAGATAAGACCCATTAATTACATTTAATTCCCTCATAGATGTGCTCTAGTTACTCTGCTTTATTTATCTAGCTCTAGTGAAGTCTCTTGACTAGGAATCCTGAACATTTTTTGTTTAAGCTTATTTATTTATTTATTTATTTATTTATTTATTTATTTATTGAGATGGAGTTTCGCTCTTGTTACCCAGGCTGGAGTGCAATGGCGCCATCTCGGCTCACCACAACCTCCTCCTCCTGGGTTCAGGCAATTCTTCTGCCTCAGCCTCCTGAGTAGCTGGGATTACAGGCACGTGCCACCATGCCCAGCTAATTTTTTTTGGTATTTTTAGTAGAGACGGGGTTTCACCATGTTGAACAGGATGGTCTGGATCTCTTGACCTCGTGATCCACCCGCCTCGGCCTCCCAAAGTGCTGGGACTACAGGCTTCAGCCACCCGCGCCCGGCCTAAGCTTATTTATAAAGCATTAAGTCTGCTTTCATTTTCTTTATAAAATGGCCATTATACGTATTCTGTTACCCTTCCTTAAATTAATTATCCCAATACATGCAACCGAAGAAGGAGGCAGGGGATGATTAGGGGCCACACAGTGGAGTGACCGTCATGGTACCATGTTTGGTCCCACATGGATTGCTCCAAGAGTTCGGTTTCAACAGTTCTCCCTGAACTGATAAGACAAATTTGTCAAACTCACAAGAGACTGTTTAAAAACCAGAATGCCAGTTTATTAATTTCAGTTAGGGTGTACATCAATACCTTGGCCCATTAGTCAAGCCAAACTTTTCCTATAAATCAGGCATTCAGGAAGTGAATCTGAAAAATCATTTTAGTGAGCATAAAATAATAGATCATTGGATGTTCTTGAAAAATATTTCACTCAGATTGTAGGAAAGTCTATCAGTTCCCCACTATAGAGAAACTCTCTTCAAAGACAGAGTACTCAAGCCTGCTAAATTAATATTCCTTTCTTTCTCCTCCTAAAAGAGTGTTGCATATGCATATACATTTGGCCTGTCCACTTCTTTTTAATAGACATGCAGAAAGTGATTCCACATAATAAAGAATAAATTGATGTACATTTCTGAGTAGATTGCAACATTCTGTGTATCACTGGCACTCAAGCTGAATTGTATTTTGTATGTATTTGTGAGTAGTCACCAAATGTTAACTACTATTTTTATAGTTTTGTATATCAGTATGTATCATGGGCTTAAGATAACTGTCTACTACAATCTTTGTATAAATCAAAAATTTCCCAGGTTCATATCTGGGTGAAATAACCCATTTAATAGACTAACTGTTCTAATAAAGTATCCTTACTATTGTTAAGCAATGCATTGTAGTATACATATAGAAAATGCAGATTATGCTTTATTTCTCAGGTTTATTAACATTTTCTCCATAACTTTAATGTCCATAATATTTGTCAATTTAATTTAAATGATGGAATTATGTTATAAATCATTTGAAGAATATGTATTAAATTTGAGTCTGAATTCTCTTATAACTATAATCATGATTTGTCTTCTGCTAAGTTCATGATTTTATTCTAAGCAGGCTAAGACAGGTGAATAAAAGGAATAAAAATTACATCATTCTGCTCTTTATACACATATAAAATGTAGTAAGAATGACAGTTTAAATTCATTCAATAGGTGTCCTAAAACTATGTTTAGAAAACTGACTTGATATTCATTGATTCAAATATGTTCGTGCACTTTAAAACTGTCTTACCTAGTTTACTCTATTGCACAAGATTTCTCATGAATAAGGCAAATATTTTCAACCTGAGGATATTTCATTGTAACCAATGTAGACATTCATTGGTTGTCACTTCAGTATTCACTCCTCTTATTCCCCACCAATGTTACTCAGATTTTCCATAGGGAGTTTACTCCACCCAAGTTCTCAGCCACGTAGTTGGGGGTAAAATGAATCCCATCTCCAGCCTTTGAATTAAGCCATCTGATTTGTTCATGAATGCAGAGTTGTCCAATTTTGGACCAATAAAGAGAAAAAAAAATCCTATGAGGTGCATAGCTATGATCATTGATCTTTGTCCTTTTAGATATGATTTAAGTGTGTGAAGCTTGTGGATGCCTTAGCTATAGAGGTAGAATGTGATGTTTTGTTTACAATGTGGCATGGTAAAATAAAGCTAATTAAAATAGCCATCAGCTCACCTATCTTTTTTCCATGATGATACATTTGAAATTTACTCTTGGTTGTTTTAAAATATATGATACACTGTTATTGACTATTATCACCCTGCTATGTAATAGATCTCAAAACGTTTTCCTCCTTTCTATCTAAAAATCGTACCCTTTGATCAACATCTCTCATTCCCTTTCTTCCCACCACACTCCCCTAACCCACGCTCCAGTAATCACCAGTCTACTCTATTTCTATGGTTCAACCTTATTAGATTTCACATGTAGGTGAGATCATGTGGTATTTGTCTTTTTGTGACTGACTTATTTTACTTAATATAATGTCCTCCAGATTTACCCATATTTTCCTTTATTTAATTATTATACTTTAAGTTCTGGGGTACATGTGCAGAATGTGCATATTTGATACATAGGTATACCTGTGCCATGATGCTTTGTTGCACCCATAACCCATCATCTACATTAGGTATTTCTCCTAATGCCACCCTTCCCTCAACCTCTACCCCCAACAGGCCCCAGTGTGTGATGCTTCCCTCCCTGCGTCCATGTGTTCTCATTGTTCAACTCCCACTTCTGAGAGAGAACATATGGTGTTTGGTTTTCTGTTCTTGTGTTAGTTTGCTGAGAATGATGGTTTCCAGTTTCATCCATGATCCTGCAAAGGACATGAATTCATTTTTTTTTATGGCTGCATAGCATTCCATGGTGTATATGTGCCACATTTTCTTTATCTAGTCTATTATTGGTGGGCAGTTGGGTTAGTTCCAAATCTTTGCTATGGTGAGCAGTGTGCAATAAACATCTGTGTGCATGTGTCTTTATAGTAGAATGATTTATAAATCTTTGGCTATATACCCAGTAATGGGATTGCTGGGTAAAATGGTATTTCTACTTCTAGATCATTGAGAAATTGCCACACTGTCTTCCAGAATGGTTAAACTAATTTTTACTAATAGTGTAAAATCATTCCTATGTCTCCACATCCTCTCCAGCATCTGTTGTTTCCTGACTTTTTAATGATCACCATTCCAACTGGTGTAAGATGATATGTCATTAAGGTTTTGATTTGCATTTCTCTAATGACCAGTGATGAAGAGCATTTTTTCATAGGTTTGTTGGCTGCATAATTGTCTTCTTTTGAGAAGTGTCTGTTCATATCCTTTGCCCACTTTTTGATGGTTTTTTTTTTCTTGTAAATTTTTTTAAGTTTTTTGTAGATTCTAGATATTAGCCTTTTGTCAGATAGATAGATTGCAAACTTTTTTTTCCCATTCTTTAGGTTGCCAGTTCACTCTGATGATAGTTTCTTTTGCTGTGCAGAAGCTCTTTAGTTTACTTCAATCTCCTTTGTCTATTTTGGCTTTTGTTGCCATCAGTTTTTGCGTTTTAGTCATGAAGTCTTTGCCCATGCCTATGTCCTGAATGGTACTGTCTAGGTTTTCTTCTAGGGTTATTATGATTTTAGGTTATACGTTTAAGTCTTTATTCCATCTTGAGTTAATTTTTGCATAAGGTATGAGGAAGGAATATAGTTTCAGCTTTCTGCATATGGCTAGCCAGTTTTCCTAACACCATTTTCCCATTGCTTGGTTTTTCAGGTTTGTCAAAGATCCAATTATTGTAGATGTGAGGTGTTATTTCTGAGGCTTCTGTTCTGTTCCATTGGTCTATATATCGTTTTTTGGTACCAGCATCATGCTATTTTGGTTACTGAAGCCTTGTAGTATAGTTGGAAGTCAGGTAGTGTGATGCTTCAGCTTTGTTCCTTTTGCTTATCTTGGCTCTGTGGGTTCTTTTTGGTTGCATATGAAACTTAAAGTAGTTTTTTTCCAATTCTATGATGAAAGTCAATCGTAGTTTGATAGGGATAGCATTGAATCTACAAATTACTTTGGGCAGTATGATCTTTTTCATGATATTGATTCTTCCTATCCATGAGCATGGAGTGTTTTTCCATTTGTTTGTGTCCTCTCTCATTTTCCTTGAGCAGTAGTTTGCAGTTCTCCTTGAAAAGGTTCTTCACATCCCTTGTAAGTTGTATTCCTAGGTATTTTATTCTCTTTGTAGCAATTGTGAATAAGAGTTCACTCATGATTTGGCTGTTTGTCTGTTATTGTTGTATAGGAATGCTTGTGATTTTTGTACATTGATTTTATATCCTGAGACTTTGCTGACGTTGCTTAACATCTTAAGGAGATTTTGGGCTGAGATTATGGGGTTTTCTAAATACACAATCATGTCATCTGCAAACAGAAACAATTTGACTCTCTCTTTTCCAAATCGAATATCCCTTATTTCTTTGTCTTGCCTGATTGCCCTGGCCGGAACTTCTAATATATGTTGAATAGGAGTGGTAAGAGAGGACATCCTTGTCTTGTGCAGGTTTTCTTTTTTTGTCTACAAAGTCCCTCTCTGTCCCCCAGGCTGGAGTGCAGTGGTGCTATCTCCGCTCACTGCAATTTCCGCCCTCCAGGTTCAAGTGATTCTCCTGCCTCAGCCTCCCGAGTAGCTGGAATTGCAGGTGCCTGCCACAATGCCTAGCTAATTTTTGTATTTTTAGTAGAGACAGGGTTTCACCACCTTGGCCAGCCTCCTGACCTCGTGGTGCACCCCTCGTGGCCTTCCAAAGTGCTGAGATTATAAGCGTGAGCCACCATGCCCAGCCTGGTGCCAATTTTCAGTGCTTCCAGTTTTCTCCCATTCAGTATAATATTAGCTGTGGGTTTATCATAAATAGCTGTGGGTTTGTCATTGGTTCTGTTTATGTGATGGTTCATGTTTATTGATTTGCTTATGTTGAATCAGCCTTGCATCCCAGGGATGAAGCTGACTTGATCATGGTGGATAAGCTTTTTGATGTGCTGCTGGATTCCGTTTGCCAGTATTTATTTTACTGAGGATTTTTGCATTGAGATTCATCAGGAATATTGACCTAATTTTTTTTTTTTTTTTTTGTGGTATCTCTGCCAGGTTTTGGTATCAGGATGATGCTGGCCTCATAAAATGTGTTAGGAAGGATTCTCTCTTTTTCTATTGCTTGGAATAGTTTCGGAAGAAATGGTACCAGCTCCTCTTTTTACCTCTGGTGGAATTCAGCTGTGAACGCATCCGAATCTGGGCTTTTTTTGTTGGTAGGCTGTTAATTACTGCCTCAATTTCAGATCCTGTTATTGGTTTGTTCAGGGATTTGACATCTTCCTGGTTTAGTCTTGGGTGGGTATATTTCACAAATGACAGGATTTCCCCCCTTTTTAAGGTTGCATATTATTCCATTGCATGTGTGTGTCTGTGTGTGTGTGTGTGTGTGTCTGTGTGTGTCTGTGATATATAGTATAGGATAGTATTTCATTTTGTATGTGTGTGTATGTATATAGTGTATGTGTGTATATATATATCATATTCCATTGTATGTGTATGAATACAACATATATATATATATACACACACACATATACTATAAAGTGACTGATTTTTTTATGTTGATATTGTATTCTGCAATACAGTATATATATTATATATATACACATATATATATTTTTGTGTGTTGATATTGTATTCTGCAATACAATATATATGTGTATATATATACATATGAAGTACCCATCAACAGATGAATGGATAAAGAAAATGTGATATATATATATATATATATTTGTGTGTGTGTTGAAATTGTATTCTGCAATACAATATATATATATACATACAATATATAGACAGCCCCATGCTGTGGGCTGTCTCTTCATTTTGTTAATTGTTTCCTTCACTCTGCAGAAGATTTTTAGTTTGAAATCATTCAATTCATCTATTTTTGTTTTTGTTACCTTTCCTTTTGGGATCGTATCTCAAAAATTATTGTGCAGGTCAATGTTTTGGAGCTTTTCCCCTACGTTTTCTTCTAGTAGTTTTACAATATGAGGTCTTATATTTGAGCCTTTAACCCATATTGAGTTGATTTTTGTACATAAGAGTCTAATACTTTTTTCATGTCAATATTCAGTTTTCCCAACACCGTTTATTGAAGAAACTCTCTTTTTCCATTGTGTGTGAAACATCAGTGGACTAACAATGCAGGGGTTTGTTTTTGAGTTTTCTTTCTGTTGCTTTGGTTCATGTGTCTGTTTTATACAAATAGCATGGTTTTTAAATAACAATTGCTTTATGTTTTGATATCAGAAAGTGTGATACCTCTGGTTTTGAGGTTTTCTGCTCCACACTTTTTTGCCTGTTTGAGGTATTTTGTGGTTCTAGGTAAACTTAAGAATTTTTTCCCCTTTCTTTGAAAAATAACATTGATATTTTTACAGGAATTACATTTAATCTGTGAATTGCTTTGGGTAGTATGGACATTTTCACATTGTCAATTCTTCCAGTTCATGAACAAGGGTTATCTTTCGGTTTATTGTGTTTTCTTCAGTTTCTTTAATCAGTGTTTTATAGTTTTCAGTGTACAGGTCTTTTACATTCTTGATCAAATTTACATCTAAGTATTTACATTTTTGTTGCCATTTTAAATGGAATTGTTTTCTTAATATTTTTTCAGATGATTAATTATTTATATATAGAAAGCAACTGATTTTTGTATGTTGGTATTGCATTCTGCAACTTTACTGAATTTGTTAATCAGTTCTAGCAGTTTTTATGGTGAAGCTTTATTTGTTTTTTGTCCAGCAGGGGAATTACCATGTAGTTCCTAAGTATAAAGCTGGCATAAGTAAAGGCAGATTGGAGAGAGAGAATCCAGATGTTAGTGATATTGTTTAACAGCTGAGTAAAGCTTCATCCAGGGCTGGTTGTACCGCTGGATTTTTGGGATATAAAGCCAACGTATATTTACTTCATTTGTTTATTTTAGCTTTTTGGGTTTGTTTTCTATTCCATGCAGCCAAAAGATTTCCAAGTGACATAGGAACTGACACATTTGATTTCAATATTTCATGGAGTTACTATGTATCAGTATTTAAGAAGAAACAGAGTAGAAATTTATGTCTGAATTTAACAAATGTTTATTGAGTACCTATTTATTCCAGGGAATGTAGTAGTACTGAGGATACAGAGAGTAAACAAAACCTGCCTGGTTCCTGTTCACAGAGTGTTCTTCTTACATCATAGCAAGCAAGAAGACATTTAAATTACACATTAATGCATTCATCTTAATTTTGAAAGGGCTTTAAAGAGGAGGAACAAAATCTCATGGAGGTTTATAACAGTGAAATAGATCTGGTCTGGTGTAAATTAGCTTCCTAGGGCTGCCATAATGAGCATCCCCATACTGCAAACAGCAGAAATTTATTCTCTCACAGTTCTGAAAACTAAAAGCCTGAAATCCAGGTGGTAGCAGGACCATACTCCCTGTGAAGGCTCTGAGGAAAAATCCTTCTCTGCCTCTTTGTAGCTTCTGATGGTTGCCAGCAATCCTTGACATTCCTTGGCTTGTAACTCTATCACTCTGATCTCTTCCTGTGTTATCATATGGCCTTCTTATTTGTGTGTTAGTCTGTCTCCAAATCTCTTTCATGATGGGTTAGGAGTTCAACATATCTTTTTTTGGGGACACGTTTTAATCCACAGCAGGGGTTTAGGGAAGACTTCTCTGAGGAGATTATCTTGAGTTGACATCTAAGAATGAGCCTGAATTTCTAAGGAGGGAACAATGGGAATGTGTATACCAGCTATATGTTGCATTTATTGTTCTTCCATTATTTCTGTCTTCATCCATCATTACTCCTATATTATACTTTCAGTCTTCTATCCCCAACATTTAATAAGAAGAAATTGTGGAAGGGCATCTCCTAATGATGGTCATGATGGCATCTCTTGGGCGGTCACAGAGCTAAATGATAAATGAATCCTGTATGTGTTTATATTTACTAAGAATATTTTTCTAAAGCTTTTGTTTAGAATGAGATAGGATTAGTTTTTTTACGCACCTATGCATTGTAAGTGGTAGAGTAATTTGTAATATCTCTTTTGTTCTTAAACATAAAACTGTATTTAATGGTGATTTTAATTTTGGAAGAAATACACATATAATCTGTATTTTACCTTGATTTTCACTGATACTGTTAAAGTATTAGCATATAAAATTTGTTAGTTGCAGGAAGCACTTTAAAATTTTCTCTACTAAATGTTCTAAAAATAAAATTTCAACATACTGCTATTAACATTTCCAAAGGAACTCTGAGTTTAGCCACTTAAATCAGTAAGTATTTTTGTCAACTAAGAGCTTTTATTCAGAGCACAATCTTTCCATATAGCCTTTCATCCTTCTCCCTTACCCCTAGGAACTAAATTCATTTTTTATCTTCCACAGATTATTTGTATATTGGGTTTATTCAACACTTTACTACTTACTGACCATCAAAAAAATAAACTAACATCAACTTTTAGAAAAAAGCTAGGAGTTAGTATTTCTTATTTTGTAACAAAGAGAACAGATGAATTTTTTCAAGTATTCAAATAAATTTCACTATAAACACAAAAACTTTTTTAAGTCATGAAACACAAATATTTAAAAGATCATATGTGCATGGAATCTCACTATTATTTATTAAATCAGGTATTTTACCACACTCATTTTGCTAAGTTTTATAACGTTGCTTCATGCATGGAAAGGTGAGGCCCAAGGTTGCATAGCAAGTAGATAGGTTGAACTAGGCAATAAAAATTTAAGTTTGACTATGAAACCTGCTCAATTTTCCCATAGAACTGATGTTTATGGTTCCTTTTGAAAAAACATAAAAAGTGACCTTCCCAGTCTTTAAACTTGAGAAATTTACAATTGTCTCATCTGAGTTCCCTTCTCTAGAAACTAACCATCAGGCTGCCCAGATAGTATCAAGGAGCTGAAACTTACCAGATCACTGCATCTAGAAAATAAGAGCCAAACCTCTTACTCAACATGATTGTTTATTAAATCACCTGCTTTCTGTTGACCAATTCTTCCTTACCACTCCTTAGTTCCTCTTTTTCTGCATGTAGTTACATTTTTGCTACAAAACCCCTAATTTTAGTCAGACAGAGAGATGAATTTGAGACTGGTCTCCCATCTCCTTGGCTGTAGCACCCAAATAAGCCTTTTTCCCTGGCAATACTAGTTGTTTCAGTGATTAGCTTTCTGTGCAGTGAATAGCAGGACCTGCATTGAACCTCTGGTATTTTGGTAGCAATCGTCTTTAATGAAAACTTAATTTTTCATTCATGCTATTTAAATTTTTATCAGTCTTATATATAGAGAAAATAACAAACACTTAAACTTTCTCTCTTTTTTTTCTTTTCTTTCTTTCTTTCTTTTCTTTTCTTTTTTTTTTTTTTTTTTTGTGTCAACTTTGCCCAGGCTGAAGTGCCCTGAGGCCTCAAACTCCTGGGCTCAAGCAATCCTCCCACCTAAGCCTCATAAGTAGCTAGGATTACAGGTATGCACCACCATGCCCTGCGCATATATTTTTTTTTCTTTTTCTAGAGACAGAGTCTCACTATATTGCCCAGGCTGATTTCAACCTTCGGGCCTCAAGCAATCCTCCTGCCTCAGCTTCCCCAAGTGCTGGGATTCAAAGCGTAAATTACCATGCCCAGCCTACTTAAATGTTTTTAAAAGTATATATTATCTTCTCTTTAACCTGATAATCAGTAGTTCTTAGGGGATTACTTTGTTATGTGCTCTCATAAAACTAATGTTCCAGGAACAAGTCTTCCTCCTCATTAGTAATGAGCATATTCAGCCCGCTACTATGTAAAACACTGGACTAAATGTTGATATCATTGAAAGCACAGAAAACAGCCATCAAGGGATTTATAATCTTTAAAGAAAGTCAAGACATATAAGGTTATTATCTAACTTAAAATTCTTAATTTACTTACTATTGTCTCTAGGATAAGGTCTAACCTCCCTAAAAGACGGCATAGTCCAGCCTCATCTCAGCCATTCAGCCTTACTCTTTTCCATGAATATGATCCCTTTCTCTTATCCCAAGTTCTAATATATAACCATAATAAAATTCAGGCTTCTGCACCTCTGTTGCTATGCTCAGCAGTATCTTTGGGACTTCTAGCAATCATTTGATCAGGTTTGCTTTTACCATCCTTGACTAAATTGTGAGCTACGTGAGTGTAGGTATCACGTCTTCTTTGTCCACTTTGTTAGTACTTGGACCATAGAATATATTCAACTGTTTATAGACCAAAAAAGATATAAAAGATCTGGTTGGTTGCTTGGTTGGCCAGTCAGTTTTCTAAATAAATTCATCCTTTGAGAAATATATTTTATATAAGTAAGTACAATGTTTCTATAATCATTTCTACATTAGGGGAAAATTTTCAATGTGTTTTTATGGCAAAGAAGACTTTTTAACATTGTTACAGATAATTTTTTAAACTAATCTATATAATAAAAGAGACCTCATTGAAAGTTTTATGGACTGATCATGCAACTTCAGACTCTGAATTAATTAAAAACAGATTTATCTGTTTCTTCTAACTCTTCATCCCATGTAACATTCATTCATAAACACTAAAGTATTTAATTGATCTGTGAATTATATTCTCTCATAACTGTAAGTATGCTAGTTAATAATGATATGATAGCACAATGCAATTCCAACTTCAGAATTTTTTTGGTGAAACCAAACTGTAAAGTTTTAAATTACTCTTTAATGCTTTCTATATTTTCTAGATATTGGCATTGTGTTTCTTTTAAATAAAGGACTATGATATGGCCAGGCATGAGGTGACCAACTTTAAGTTGCAATAGTCAATATCTCTAACAAATGTTTAAATGTGATTACTCTGCCTTATGCTGAGATATCAAAGTGTAAGAACAATGCAATTGACACCAAATATTTTTTATATCTGAGTGTGAGAGATTACATGCAAAACATGCTACTCAGTTGTGAAACTGGCTCTGGCAACTTTAGATCACTTCCCTCTTTGTTTAAGAGGAAGAAAGAGACCACCTTTGGAGAGAGTCCTTCAAATGCTAAATGCTTCCCTTTCACTTCAAGCTAAGGTAAGAAGAGCCTGGAAAGTAAAGAGACCAAGAGAAAGTAGTTTGGGGATAGTTGTTGGTATGTTGCATGTATCTTCCACCCTCAACCATTCCCTGCAGGGGGAACATAGGTGTCAACTGCCAGAGGGGCTTCACAGAGATCACTCTAGGAGCCTGATGAGTGTCCAATGGAATTTCAGCCTGAAGTCAGCAAGGAAAACAAAGAAGTAGTCGGAAACAGTACCTAACAAAAAATGGAGCAAGGAAGCATGAATTTTCTCTTGGGCCAAGCTAATCATTTGGAAAACAAAAGCCTGAGGACATTGCCAAATAAAAGGACTTCTGCTCCAAGAGGATTACTTTTCCAGAGAGCAAAGGAATCCCAAGAGGGATCATCTGTGTGGACTGGAAAGTCAGAACAACAGCAGTGTAGGGAGAGCAAAAAAATGGCCATTATAAGAGAGACATTTCCCTGGACCAGGAACACCACTGAAAGATCTCTAGAAAATAGAAAGTTTTAAAAATTGCACTCATGAGAAAAAGATTCAGCAGCTGTGCATCAGCCCCCAAAGAAACAGCCAAGGGCCACGCAATATGGTGCTTTCTCTCCTCATGCTTTCTTTACTTGAGCTCAATCCCAGTGGGATAAAAAAAATGCTGCCTAGTAGACGGGGGACAATTATAAAACTAGGATTAAAGAGGGGGGAAAATAAAAAATAAAAACAAGAAACTCCAGCTCCCTTGCCATCACTGCAGGCTCCAAGGCCTGAGAAGGGAAATAGGTGAAACTTTAAGTTGAGAGACTTTAATGTATTGCTTATTACACCAGAACAGGCATTGAAATTGCTGAGATGAGGTTTGTTCTTGTGACTAAAAATGATAAGAAAAACTATGGAGCCTGTCAGAGATATTTTGTAGGAAAGAGAAAGAATGAATGTATGTGGGCTAGTGTCATACACAAGTAGCAAAAGTAAAAAAAACAATTCATACTGCCAGTAATTACTAAGTAAAATAATTACATATTAATCAATCTTTACTGTGTCCCAAATAGTGCTAGGTAACAGATAAATAAATAGCAATATCTATATCTGACTATCTTCCCTTCAAAACTCTTGGAAGATGGTATTATTATATGCCTTTACAGATGCAGAACTAGAGTTGACTTGTACACGTTATCCAGATATTACCATGCAGAGATAAAATTCTCACACATGCTGCCTCCATACTTCACCCCAAGTTCAGAGTGGTATGAAGTGATGATGTAAATATTTCCATCCCATTTCCAGCTCTGAAATGACCTCCAGCAGTACATATGATAGACGATTGTATATCTAATAATAACTGTACCTACATTAAGCATATGCACTAGGTACATTATATATTAACTCTAATACCCAAAACTCCACAAAAGGACATTGATTTTATTTTGCAGATTTACTTAACAAGTTTGAGTAACCCAAGTGAGATTTTACAGCTAGTAAGATTTCACAGTTTTAAGAACTGTACTCTTTCTATAGGGTTAAGATAAATTTTCTGACATAGGACATAGAAGCTACAGATATTGTCAAACTGCAGATGTTGTCAATCAAGTTTAAATGACAAAATTGCCAATTTAATGATATGTTTAAATAGATTAAATAATTTTCATATCTTTAACACCTGAGCTATATGGGGTAACTATCATTATTTATAATCTACTGATAACTGAGGCCCCCCATCCAGACTGAAATATTCATAGACAGAAAGTGAGTTAATGACAGGGATCAATCTGGAAAATATCCTGATTTCCCTGTCTTGTTTATTTCACAATTTTATGCATAATAATGGAGGTTATTGGATAAATGTATATAGGTACCCAGACAGTGGTTGTCCCAACTAAAATGGTGAGAAAAAGAGTATTTAAATTTCCTTCCCCAAAATAGTAGGAGCGAACTGTGTAGTTGTAGCTAACTCACTCTAAGAACATAGGCAATGAGAGTCTGAATACAAAAAATTACAGTAAAAAATTGCAGGCTATTTACCAGTTGTCAGGTAAGGATTAGGATAAAATTTGTTTACAATGCTTAGGATATAAAATATTTTCACAGCAATTTTACTTACCGCTTTGTTAAGGAAACATTTTTCTGGACCGTTCATAATAAAATTCCCATATAGCAAATACTTAGTGTCAAAATACAAAATTTTGTATTCAGGACTATTAACAGCTGCCTTATTTCTGTTATAATTTTGTAGAACAGAACTTATAAACCACAGTTATTATAAAGCCAATCTGAGAATTGAAGCTTAAAAAGTCAGAAATTACCTCTGTGACTTAATAGTCATCATCTTTATTTGCCCATTATTTCACTGTACTTTTGCACAATCTACATTTAAAAGCTGAATTAGCTAGATACACTTGTGTTAAGGAATTTTGTATCTATACGTATGAAGGATAATGATGTGGAGTTTCCTCCTTCTATAATGTCTTTTTCTAATTCTGTATCAGGGCAATGCTGTCCTCATAAAATTAAGTAAAAATAGTTTCCAGGTATTTTATTTCCTGAGGAAATCTGTATCAATATGTGTTATTTTTTCCTAACTGTTTGATAGAATTCACAAACAAAGCCATCTGGCCATATGTTTTTTTGTAGGAAGATTTTGAATAAGTAATTAAGTTTCTTTACTAGATATGCAGTTACTCAGATTGAATATTTTATGAGTAAGCTTTTGTAGTTTGCGTATTTCAGTAATTGTTCCATCACATCTAATTTGTTGATTTTTTTTACCATGTTTTGCTAAGATTATGTTTAAGTGTTTTGCAGGATCTGCACTGATGTTTTTTTCCTTCATTCCATATGTTGGTAATTGTGTTCCTTTTCTTCCTGACTAGCAGCTTATCAATTTTATTGGTCTTTTCAAAGCTTTGGGTTCCACTGATTTTCTTATATTGTTTTTTATGCTTCCCATTTTATTAATTTTTGGAGTTTTTATGATTTCTTTCTTTCTTCTTACTTTGATGAGTCTGATTTTTTCTAGTTTCTTAAGATAGAGGTTGAAATAATTTATTTTAGATCATTTTCCTTTTATAACATAGGTGTATAGTGCTGTGAGTTTTCCTCTAAGAGTGGCTTTATCTGCATACCACAGATTTTGATAAGTTCAATTATCTCAGGCTCTCCAAAAGCAGTTTTAAAAATAAGATTACATGTTCAAGAGATTTATTGAAGGGAGGATATGTTTCAGAGGAAACATAAGACCTAGCAAAATTTCAGACTAAAATACATGTGTGGCACCTGTGAAAGGAGAGAAGGAAGGAAGAAAAGTTGGTTAGAAAGAACATAAAACTGCAATAGAGCTCCGTAGCAATCTCAGCAAGGCTGCTGAAGAGCCTTAGTGAAAATACTGCCTTTTAGAGGAGCTTTCATTAAGCAAGATGGTCTAACTATATCCCCACCATGTTCAATAATAGCCAAAGAACAGCACAGGAAGAGCGAAGCCTGAGAATTAATGCTGCCAGAGATTCCAAAAATATTACTTAATCACACTCATCATTCGGTCTCCGAGTCACAAGAGGTTCATGGTCTTTCTCCACTGTCCATTCAGTCAAAGTTTCCTTAACCCTTAGCCATCACTTCTGAAGATCTTAGTAGCTTATCCACTCCAACTTCTGCTGATCTTTATAGCTTACTCACCAGGGCATTCCATCTACCTAACAGTAGCTTACCCTAACCCCCACTCCTGAGGGGTCTAATTTACAAGATAATTATCAGCTTTTTAGGATGGCATCACTGTATGTGTTCACTCACATTTACAACTGGGCAAGGAGTACCAAAAGGGACCTCAGTGGATCACGTTGGTTCCACAGGTATTTTCCCTTGTTCCCCACTGTAAAAGCAGCCTTACTTCTCCTGCTAATCAGGGTTAATCACCCCTGTCAGTATGCTGACTTCTTGACATTTGGTTCCTAGAAACAAGGAGGCAAAAGTGTCAAGGCAGTATCTGTGCCTTATAGTTGAAACATATCTATCCTATGTTCCCATATCAACAGGACATCCTCTTTGCAGATGAGGACTTTTAACCAAGAAGATCCTAGAGTTGCATCAATGTGAGACACAAAGCCTTCCAAATAGGTCATTAGGAGTAATAAGTGAAGCTCCTCTTGCTTCAATCCATTGGTTTCTAGACCTATAAATCATTCCTAGTGGGAACACAGAGCCATAGGAGTCTTTGATGTAGTACATGTATTATGAACTAAAGGATGGCACCTTACCATTGCAGAATATTGGCTTGAAACTTGTGCCTCATTCATGACTCCAGAGACTATTTTAATGTTCCATTGGACAAATTTTTTCTGGATGGCCTTGCATATTATATTTTAAAAATTAATCTGAATCTTACACTTCCTTCAGTATGAAATTAATCATGCATTTACATGTAATGATATGTAGGATTCCTTGACTATGTATCAGACATTCCACAGGCTCCCAGATGGTGATGCTGGCTGAGGACATTTTCCATGGTCACCACCACTAAATTCTTAAGAATGAAGGCATCACCTTTCATTGGAGATTATTTATGCACCACATTCCAGCTGCAGAGTGGATAATCCAATCGCAAAACTCAATCTGTTGCATATTTTCTCAGACCTTTACCAGTATTTCCTGTGTCAATTTAGATATCCTAAGAAGCAGATGTCAATATAGAATTCGATACCCAAGAACTTTCTTGGGAAAAACATCTGTAAGCAATAAAAAGGAGAGGGAACAGGAGCAAGTGTGGAGAACATTCAGAATATGATGGAGAAAAATGAAAAGAGTAAGAGAAGAAAGAAGAATTGGATAGGAAAAACCTCAGACTCATCAAAAATTCTGAGAATATCACAGCAAAGCTGATAGGGAGTTCCAGAGTAAACATTACTCATCAAAGTAATTAGAAGAGTTTCATATTGGGTAAGAATAATCCAGTTTATGCTCAACAATTACTGATATTCTCATGGGACTTGAGAACAAGGGGAACTGATGTAAATATGCTGATTCTCATGCTGTTTGCTAAGCTATGGGTAATAAAGTACTGTGTCTAATCTAGCATTTAAGAAACTGTGTTAGGTTTCTTAAATTTAACACAGCTTGTTAAATTAACAACTTGTTTAACTAACTTGTTAAGTTGAAAGCAAAGCAAAAACTGAGATTCTTCTCAGTTCTCAATAGTTTTCTCTTAAAAGCTGTTCCAAGAGGCACACTCTCATGGCTACCACAGTTATACTTTCAATCACTTCAGAGTATCCTTTCCTCTGTAATTTCTTCTTTGATTGATTCATTCAGAAGTATGTTGTTTAATTTCCAAATATTGGAGGATTTGATGGACATCTTTGTGTTGCTGATTTTTTAGTCTAATTCCATTGTCATCAAAGAACACATTTTCTTTTAAATACTTTTAAATTTGTTCAGATTTGTTTTATGACCCAAACTATGGTCTATCATGTAAACCATACAGTATCCCAAATGCATTTCAAATGAATGTGTATTATGCTGCTGTTGAGTAAAATGTTCCATAAATATCAATTTGGTCCAGCTATTTAAGTCATCCAATAACTGTACGGATTATCTGTTCGTTTATGCTATAGCTTACAGACAATGGAGTGTTGAAGTCTCTACTTATTACTATGGAATTTCCTATTTTTTGCTCAATTCTACTGTATGAGATGTTTCTGTATGAATTTTGAAGATCTGTCAGTGGGTGCATACATACTTAAACATTTTATGTCTTATTGGTAAATTGAGGTCCTTACATAATATCTCTTTTTATCCCTTATTTTGATTCCTTTCTCCAAAATTTAGTTTGTCTAATATCAGTATAAATATTTCAGCTTTCCTTTGATTAATAGTTATGTGGTAAATCTTTTCTATCTTTTTACTATCAACTTATATATCTTTATATTTAAAATGGTGCTCTTCTATACAGTTTATAGTTGGGACTTGCTTTTTTCTCCAACCCCACCCTCTCTGTCTTTTAATTAGAATTTTTATACCATTTACATGTAATGTAATATACTTATGCAATTAAAATGTAATATATTATGTGTTTTCTATTTGTTCTATTTGGTTTTGTTTCCTTTCTCCTATGTTTTTTGCACTGATACATTTTAAATTCCATTTATCTCCATGAATGTCTTATTAGATATACTTTTTTGTTGTGCTTTTGTAGTTATTGATCTAGTCTTTAAACTATGCTTGAGAGGTAATATGATTTTACCTTTGGCTGCTTTTTGAAATGTTTATAATTTTTCTCTATCACTAGTTTTTAGCAGTTTGATAATGATATACCATCAATTGTAGTGTAGTTCTCCCTGTTTTTTTTTTTACCTACAATTATTCTGATCTATCTATGCAGTTTCATCTTGGGGTATTCTGGCACAGCAACCTTTGCCTCCCTAAACACCTATCTTTGTTTCCTCAGTTCAATAAGCATGCAGAACTCTGCCCAGATTCCCCAATTTTAAACTGTGGTGTTGAAACTCTAGGCAGTAAGCTATGGGCAGGTAATAGATATAACCTCATTTGTTTCCCTTTGTTCAATAATCAGTCATTTCATTTTCTCTTTCCTTTTTAATGTTTAAAAAACATGTGTCAGTATTTCATCTATTTCTCTTGTTTCTAGAAAGGCAAATCCTATAGCCATTAATTCTTTGTGGCTGGAAGCATAGATTATGCCTACTCAGGATGTATTCAGTAATATAGAAATGCATAAAGTAAGAAGTAGAAATATTCATCCCTTTTTTTATGCTTAGGTACATATTTAGTATGTATTACTTGAAATTTTGTTCCTATGCAAAACAACTTCATGTGTACAGTTACCTTTTTTTTTTATAAAAATGAGACTAACTGTGGTTTTCTTTTGAAATTTGTTTATTTTTCTTAACAAGGAACGTGGGTAAAATTCTATTTCAGTATATATAGCTTTACTGTCAAAATTTAGATTGTTGAGTTGTATTTTGTTTTATCTCTCCCTCAATTTACATACCTAATTCTTTAATGTATTGCATTTTAATATTTTTTTATTTTTTTCTCTATTACATATTATGGTACAGTGTACATTCTTGCCTTACTATTTACCTTTAGTAACATACACCTGAATTTTCATAAGAGAATATTTTAGATGTGCTATATCAAAGACTAAGTAAATTTAGATTTTTAATGAACGTTGCCACCCTCACATATTTTCTCACACATCTTCCAAGTACATTGTCTTTATACTTCATCTGAATAGAAGAATGGGTTTCTAGAATTTTAAAAGCACTTTTGTTGCTCTTTGCGTGATTAGTTTAATCAAAACCAAAGAAATTTAAATGTTGTGATATAGCCACAAAGTCTCTATCATCATATAGTCATAACTCATGTTTCAAAAATATACATGCATAGGTTTAAATGCATCTAAGATCACTGATTCTCAACATGACTTTAGAAAGTCACTCCATTTGTGCCATTCAAAATCACAATTCAAAATAATTGTGAGTAAAAAAAGACTCAAGCATGTGATAGAGAAATTGATTCACATTCTTGAAAATCTTGTTTCTATAATGCTATGTAACTGCTTTATATTTAGGTATGTGATTCTTAATATATTCCTTTCCTTTTGTAGAATGTGTTATTTTACCAGAACAGCATGTCTTAATATATTCCTTTCATTCTAATAGTACCTTGTACTATAAGTTCAGTTTTTATTTTATCCTAGAGCACTATATATAAATTTGATCTTTCACCCTCCATGCATAACTAATTCCTTCATTAGGCCAACTAGAGTTCAAGTCTAAACCACTAAGCTGAATAAATGCCATGCTAAATCACTTCTTACTAGTGTCCTTATGGTAGGCAGAGAGAGAAAAAGAGAGAGAGACAGAAAGCATGCCAACATCTCTTGGATTTTCAAGGTCTAGAAGAATGATCAAAGAAGATAAAACATGACACCGATATTTTATGAAAGCTGCTGTGATTTGTTTCCTTGTCAGCTAGGGGTTATCTCTGCTTCATGCTCAAGGTGGCAATAGGGAAGCATAAATAGAAACCATCACACAAATAATTAATTAATATATAGTGAATTACAAAAATACATGAGTTTAACTCATATCCCCATAGATATTAAAACTTCATTTCTTCATTTCAACAATTTTCCAAAATATCTTCAAATTTTATGGCAAAAATTTTATGTCAGCCATCTGGGACATTCGCTCATTCGGGAAATATTTATTAAGCATCTATGATAGTTCAGACACCATTCTGAGCACCACTGAAACACATCAGTGACAAAACACATAAAAATCTCAGGTCTCATTAAGATTTTATTCTAATGAAGGGAGACTGACAGGAAACAAAAATAAACAAGGGAATTGTATCACATTTGCATTAGAAAGAATTCTAAGATGTTAACTAGTGACCTTTGCCCTGTGTGATCCTCTGCCCTTGAGTTGAGATAGAACCTGTGAATGTGATGAAATATATCACTCCTGTGATTATTTTACCTTATTTTTGTATTTTTGCTGAGGGAAAAATTAACTGCATTAGTGTATATCTTGATACATGCTTATGAATGTAATATTCATGTGTCTACCACCCAGGTAAGAAACAGATCAGTTTCATTACCTTAGCATGCACAATTTTGCTCCTTCCCAGATATACTCCCTTCCAAAGGTAACCCTATTCTGACTGTTATCAGGAGATTAGCTTTGCCACTTTTTAAGTTTCACATATGTGTGCTCTCTTTTATCTGTTTTCTTTTGCTCAACATTAGTTCTCTAAGACTTGTTTATGTGTAACAGTCATTTATTTTTCTTTGATTTTACTGCCTAAAGTCCATACTTTACTCAGATTTTCTTAATTTTTACCTAATGTCCTTTTTCTGTTCTAGGATCCCATCAAGGACACCACACTATCTATGCTCATTATATCTCCTTAGGCTTGTGGCTGTGTCAGCTTTCTAAACTTACTTTGTTTTGAATGAACTTAGCAGTTTTAAGGAGTAGTGCTCAGGCATTTTGTAGGATGCCTTTCTACTGAAATTTATCTGATGCATGTCTCATAATTAAATAGTAATTATGAGGTTTCAGAAGGAAGACCACACTGGTCAAGTGCAATTTTTATCTGATCTTATCAAAAGTAAATATAATCACATAATTTGTCACTCTTGGTACTAACCTTGAGCACCTAGCTAAAGTAGTCTTTGTCGAATTTATCCACTGTAAAGTTACTGTACCCCATTTCCGTACTATACTTTTTGTCAGGGAGTGACTATGTATGTCCATGCTAAAATAATGGAAAGTTATGCTCTGCCTCTTTGAGGATGGACTAACTATATAAATTACTTGGAATTCTCCTCTATAGGAGCTGTCTATTCCCCCTAATTTATCTATTTACTTATTTAATCATTTATATTAGCACAAAGTCTGTATATTTACTCTATACTCTGGATCTCAATCCAGTACCTTTTTGCTCAAATTGTTTCAGCTCCTGTGTCTCTTTGACATTCTCCCAAGAATTTTTATTTTGCTTTTTTTCTTTTCTTTCTGAGCATTTCTTTCTTTTTTTTTTTTTTTTTTTTTTTTTTTTTAATTTCAACTTTTATTTTAGGTACAGGAGGTCCATGTTCAGGTTTGTTACATTGCACCTAGGTAGTGAGCCTTGTGCCCAATAGGCAATTTTTCAATCCATGTCCCCTTTTCTCTATACCCCCATACTAGTGTCCCCAGTGTCTATCATCATCATGTTTGCGTCCATGTGTGCTCAATGTTTAGCTCCCACTTATAAGTGAGAATATTTACTATTTGCTTTTCTGTTCCTTAATTTGCCTAGGATTATTGGCCTCTAGCTCCATCCATTATGCTGCAAAAGACATGATCTCATTTGTTTATGGTGTGTAGTATTCCATGATGTACATTTACCACATTTTCTTTATCCAATCCATCATTCATGGGTTCCTAGGTTGATTCCAGGTTGTAATGGTTAATATTGAGTGTCAACTTGATTGAATTAAAGGATGCAAAGTCTTGTTCCTGGGGGTGTCTGTGAGGGTGTTGCCAAAGGAGATTAACATTTGAGTGAGTGAACTGGGAGAGGCAGACCCATCCTCAATCTGGTGGGCACAATCTAATGAGCTGCCACTGTGGCTAGAAAAAAGCAGGCAGAAGAAAGTGGAATGAAGAGACTTGCTGAATCTTCCGGACTTCATCCTTCTCCCTTGCTGGATGCTTCTTGCCCTCAAACATCAGTCTCCAAGTTCTTTAGCTTTTAAAATCTTGAACTTGCACCAGTTATTTGCCAGGGGCTCTCAGGCCTTCAGCGACAGAATGAAGGATATACTATTGGCTTCCCTACTTTTGAGGTCTGGGGACTTGGACTGGTTTCCTTGCTCCTTGACTTGCAGATGGCCTGTTGTGGGACTTCACCTTCTGATAGGATGAGTCAATTCTCCTAATAAACTGCCCTTCATATATATGTACATCCTATTAGTTCTGTCCCTTTAGAGAACCCTAACACACATGTGTTTGCTATTGTGAATAGCATGGCAATGAACATATGAGTGCATTTGTCTTTTAGGTATAATTACCTATTTTTTGTGGGGGTGTATATACCCAGTAATGAGATTGCTGGGTCAAGTGGTAGCTCTGTTTTAAGTTCTTTGAGAAATCTCCAATCTGCTTTCCACAGTAGCTGAACTAATTTACATCCCACCTTTTCTCTGCAGTCTAATCAGCATCTGCTGTTTTTTGACTTTTTAATAATAGCCATTCTGACTGGTGTGAGATGGTATCTCATTGTGGTTTTGATTTTCATTTCTGTAACGTTTAGTGATAATGAGCATTTTTTTATGTTTCTTGGCCACTTGTATATTTTCTTTTGAGAAGTGTCTCTTCATATCTTTTTGCCCACTTTTTAGTGGGGTTATTTGGTTTTTGCTTGTTGATTTTTCTAAATTCCTTACAGATTCTGGATATTAAACGTTTTCAGATACATAAGTTGCAAATATTATGTCCCATTTTGTAGGCTGTCTGTTTACTCTGCTGATAGTTTCTTTTGCTGTGCAGAAGCTCTTTAGTTAAATTAGATCCCACTTGTCAATTTTTGTTTTTATTGCAATTACTTTTGGGAACTTAGCCAAGAATTCTTTGGCAAGACTGATGTTGAGGAGAATATTTCTTAGATTTTCTTCTGGGATTTTAATTCTTTGAGGTCTTATATTTAAATCTTTAATCCATCCAGAGTTAATTTTTGTACATGCTGAAAGGTAGGGTTCCAGTTTCATTCTTCTGTATATGGCTAGCCATTATGCCAGAACCATTTACTTAATAAGGAGTCCTTTCCCCATTGCTTGTATTTGTTGGCCTTGTTGACGATCAAATCGTTGTAGGTGTATGGCTTCATATCTGAGTTTTCTATTCTGTTCCACTGGTCTATGTGTCTGTTTTTGTACCAGTACCATGCTGTTTTGGTTACTGTAGCCTTGTAGTGTAGTTTGAAGTAGGATAGTATGATGCCTTTGGCTTTATTCTTTTTGCTTGGGATTGCATTGGCTATCTAGGCTATTTTTTAGTTTCATATAAATTTTGGAATAATTTTTTCTAATTCTGTAAAGAATGATTGATAGTTTCAAAGGAATAGCATTGAATCTGTAAAGTGCTTTAGGTACTGTGACTATTTAAATTATATTGATTCTTCCAAACTATGAGCATGAAATGTGTTTTCCATTGATTTGTGTTGTCTCTGATTTCTTTCAGCAATGTTAGTTCTCATTTTAGAGACCTTTTACCACCTTGGTTAGCTGTATTCTTAGATGTTTCATTTTCTTTGTGACTACTATACATGGGCTTGTGTTCCTGACTTGACTCAGTCTAGATGTTATTGGTGTATAGAAATGCTACTGATTTTTATACATTGATTTTGTATCCTGAAAAATGGCTAAAATCTTTAATCAATTCTAGTAGCCTTTTGGCAGAATCTTTAGAGTTTAGTAAATATAGAATTGTATCATCAGTGAAGAGCCATAGTTTGACTTCTTTTTCTTACATTCTGGCACAATAAGAAGCTCCAGGCTCATCTCATATATTTTCACCTCCAGTCCTAGAACTGGTCATTTCTCCAGTAATTCCTGAATCCTTTTATTGGAGAATGGCATTAAAAATGAAGATATGAGTACTAGATATGTTCATGGTAACTCGGGTGCCATTAATTTTAGTCCCTGTCAGCTGACAGAGCAAGGAAATATATATTTGTATACTAACCCATTGTACATACATATCTATAAATATTTCTACATGTAAGCGTCTGTGTTAGTTTCTTGTTGCTTCTGTAACACACTGCCACAAATCTAAACATCAAAAATGTATTATCCCTCTAGATCTGGAAGCCAGAATTCTAAGATAAGGTATCTTGGCTGTCATCCTTCCAGATGCTCTAGAGCAGATTTTTGTTTTTGTTTTTGTTTTTACCATTTTATGTTATAGAGGCTGTAAGTTCCTTGGCACAGGTTCTTGGCTCATGGCTCCACATTGCACTTACTTTCCATTGTCACACCTCCTTCTCTGACTCTGACCCTCCTGTCTCCCTCTTGTAAGAACTCATGTTATTACATTGGGTTTGCCTGAATAATCTGGGATAATGTTCTCAACTGAAAATTCTTAACCACATTTGCAAAATCCCCTTTTCACATAAAATAATGTATTTACAATTTGTGAGGATTAGGATATGGATTTATTTGAAATACCATTATTAAGCCTACAGTGAGCTAAATTATGCCCCTCCAAAATTCAGATGCCTAAGTCCTAATCCCCAATACCTCATCATTTGACCATATTTGGAGATAGGGCCTTAAATGAGGTCATTAGGGTAGACTGTAATACAATCTGACTAGTGTCCTTATAAGAGGAAGAGATAGCAAAGGTTCATACACACAGAGAGAAAGACCATGTGAGGACATAGAAGAAGGCAGACATCTGCAAGCCATGAAATGGTGTCTCAGAAGACACCAAACAGGCAGAAACTTTGATCTTGAACTTCTATCCTCCAGAACTATTAGTAAAGTAGTTTCTAACATTTAAGCCACTCAGTCTGTGGCATCTTGTTATAGCAGCCCGAGAAAATGAATACACCTACAATACCACATGTATCTATATTAAGCTAAGCATCAGTTCATACTGATTTCTCACACTCTAATCTGTTACCAACCTGTCTCATTCTAGCCTCCTCTGCTTACTCATCTACAACCTCACATTCCAAAAGTGGGAAACGTGGCTCCCAGCATCCACCATCCATTTACATAATTGTTTAATTCCAATATATATGTGTGATGGTATCAGAATTATTAACCCATACACCTGTGGGAACAATTTTATCCACTAGAATATAATGCTTAGATATAGTTTGGCCATTACTTTTACAGACTCCACACATTTCCAAAGCTACTTATCTCAGCACATTTTACCCTTAACCTCCATAATTAGATTGAGATTGTTTTGACACCCTCTATATTCCATCCCTTAACTTCTTAAATTATTTTTTAATGTCCATACATTAGGTATTACTCTATAGCTGTAAGGTCCTATAGATTTTGACAAAAGCGCAATGTCATATATTTATTATTACAATAGTATACAGAATAAATTCACTACCCTGAAATATTCCCTGTGCTTTACCTTTACAACATTCCCTCCCTCCTCAAAAAAATCCTAGCCAATATTGATCTTTGTATGATTTCCATTGTTTTGCTTTTTTTATAACACTACATAATAAAATCATACATTATATAGACTTTTTATACTGCCCTGTTTCACTTAGTAATATGCATTTAAGATTTATTCATGTCTTTTCATGGCTTGATAACTCATTTATTTTTATTACTAAATAATATTACATTGTATGTATGTACATTGTTTATTCATTGGCTTATTGAATGATATCTTGGCTTTTTCCAATTTAGGGTAATTATGTTTCTATAAGCATTCAAGTGCAGCTTTTTACATGGACATAAATTTTCAACTAGTTTTATTATTGTTGTAATGCTAGCTTCACAGAATGAATTAGGAAGTGTTCCCTCTGCTTCTATTTTGGGAAAGATATTGTAAAGAACTGGTATCATTTCTTCTTTAAATGTTCAGTACAACGCACCTGTAACACCATGTGAGCTTGGTGCTTTCTTTTTCTGAAAAGTTATTAATTATTGATTTAATTTCTTTAGGAAATATAGACCTATTTAGATTATCTATTTTTCTTTGCATGAGTTTTTATAGTTTGTATCTGTCAATGAATTGGTCCATTTTATCTTAGTTATTAAAGTTCTAGGCATATGTCTCTGTGCTGTGACCTTCATAAGTGCATCGATAATGCCATAACATTTTTCCACCCTTAGGTGACATGCAAAGTCTCGAGGGAGCAGAAGTAAGAGCAGTGTGCTTAGCTGAGCTGAGAAAATGCTCTGTTATAAGAGGTAGTCTTCCTTGGAGAGTAAAATTTTGTTATGTAGAATGCCCTGGCTTTCTGGACAATGATTACACTACTCCTCCTCTTTCCAGAACCATAAGGCGATATTTCTTAGCTCTTCTCCATGAAAACTTGGAGGAGTTCCTGAAAGTAATACCCATAAAAGTGTGGGGATCTCCACAATGTGCAAACCGAATACAACAGCATATCAAAAAGCTTATCCATCATGATCAAGTAGGCTACATCATGGGGATTCAAGGCTGGTTCAACATATGAAAATCTATAAATGTAATCCATCACATAAACAGAACCAAAGACAAAATCCACATGATTATCTCAATAGATGCAGAGAAGGCCTTCAACAAAATTCAACAGCCCTTTTTGCTAAAAACTCTCAATAAACTAGATATTGTGGAATATATCTCAAAATAATAAAAGCTATCTATGACAAACCCACAGCCAATTATCATAATGAATGGGCAAAAGCTGGAAGCATCCCCTCTGAAAATGGCACTAGACAAGGGTGCCCTCTCTCACCACTCCTATTCAGCATAGTATTGGAAGTTCTAGCCAGAGCAATCAGGCAAGAAAAGGAAATAAAGAGTATTCAGTTAGGAAAAGTGGAAGTCAAATTGTTTCTATTTGCAGATGACATAATTGTATATTTAGAAGATCCCATCATCTCAGCCCAAAATCTCCTTAAGATGATAAGCAACTTCAGCAAAGTCTTAGGATACAAAGTCAATATGCAAAAATCACAAGCATTCCTATACACCAATAACAATCAAACAGCCAAATCATGAGCAAAATCCCATTCACAATTGCTACAAAGAGAATAAAATACCTAGGAATACAATTAACAAAGGATGTGAAGGACCTCTTCAAGGATAACTACAAACCACTGCTCAAGGAAATAAGAGGGGACACAAACAGATGGAAAAACATTCCATGCTCATGGTTAGGAAGAATCAACACAATGAAAATGGCCATACTGTCCAAAGTAATTTATAGATTCAATGCTATCCTCATCAAGCTACCATTGATCTTTTTTACAGAACTGGAAAAAACCACTTTAAAATTCATATGGAACCAAAAAAAAGCCTACTTAGCCAAGACAATCCTAGCAAAAAGAACAAAGCTGGAAGCCTCATGCTACCTGACTTCAAACTATACTATAAGGCTACAGTAATCAAAACAGCATGGTACTGGTACCAAGACAGAGATATATGCCAATGGAACAGAGCAGAGGACTTGGAAGAAATGCCACACATCTACAACCATCTGATCTTTGCCAAACCTACCAAAAAAAAAATGGGGAAACGATTCCCTGTTTAACAAACGGTGTTGGGAAAACTGGCTAACCATGTGCAGAAAGCTGAAACTGGACCCATTCTTTACACTTTATAAAAAAGTTAATTCCAGATGGATTAAAGATTTAAATATAAGACCCAACACTATAAAAACCCTAGAAGAAAACCTAGGCAATGTCATTCAGGACATAGGCATAGGCAAGGACTTCATGACTAAAACACCAAAAGCTTTGGCAACAGAAGCCAAAATAGGCAAATAGGATCTAATTAAACTTCAGAGCCTCTACACAGCAAAAGAAACAATCATTAGAGTGAACCAGCAACCAACAGAATGGGGATAAAATTTGCGAACTACCCATCTGACAAAGGGCTAATATCCAGAATCTACAAAGAACTAAAACAAATTTACCAGAAAAAAACAACCCCATCAAAAAGTGGGCAAGGATATGAACAGGCACTTTTCAAAAAAGACATTTATGCAACCAACAAAACAGGAAAAAATGCTCATTATCACTGGTTATTAGAGAAATGCAAATCAAAAATACATTGAGATACAATCTCATGCCAGTTAGAATGGAGATCATCAAAAAATCTGGAGGCAACAGATGCTGGAGAGGATGTGGAGAAATAGGAACACTTTTACACTGTTAGTGGGAGTGTAAATTAGTGCAAGCATTGTGGAAGACAGTGTGGCGATTCCTCAAGGATCTAGAATAGAAATACTATCTGACCCAGCAATTTCATTACTGGGTATATACCTAAAGGATTATAAATTATTCTATTATAAAGACATATGCACACATATGTTCATTGTGGCAATGTTTACAATAGTAAAGACTTGAAACCAACCCAAATGCCCATCAAGGGCAGACTGGATAAAGAAAATGTGGCCCATATACACCATGGAATACTATGCTGCCATAAAAAAGGATGAGTTCATATTCTTTGCAGGGACATGGAGGAATCTGGAAACCATCATTCTCAGAAAACTGACACAAGAACAGAAAAACAAACACTGCATGTTCTCACTCTTAAGTGGGTGTCAAATGATGAAACACATGGACACAGGGAGGGGAGCATCATACACTGGGGTCTGTTGTGGGGTGGGGGGCTAAGGAAGAGATAGCAGGGGGTGGGGATGTTGGGGAGGGATAACATTAGGAGAAATATCTAATATAGGTGAAAGGGGGATGGAGGCTGCAAACCACCATGGCGTGTGTATACCTATCTAACAATCCTACAAGATCTTCACATGTGCCCCAGAACTTAAAGTATTAAAAAAAAAAAAAGATGTTAATCTGTAATGGGTAAAAAAATACACTTACTTAGAAGGATAAATTCTAGTGTTCAATGGCACAGTAGGGTGACTCTAGATATCAATAATTATTATTTATTAAATAGCTGGAAGAGAAGAATTGTGTTGTTCCCAGCACAAAGACAAGGTAAATGTTTGAGATGATAAATATCCCAATTGCCCTGATGCATCATAACACATTGTATGCATGTGTCAATATATCACATGTACCCCATAAAAATGTACAATTATTATATATCTATAAAAATATACATTCTTCAATAGTAAATGAGTAATGGGTACCCAGAACAAAAAAGAATGTTAACTTGTATGTGGCAGATTCTATTTGTCCTTAGTGTAAAGGAGAATAATTCTCATCTATTACTATCTTTTCTTATAAAAGGCTATTTTTACCAAATTTAGTTGACCTACTTTTTACCATCATCTAATTTCTACTGAACCCCCTCAACACACACATGCATGTGCGTGCACACAGACGCACACACACACACACACACACACTAATAAGGCTTGAGAGATTTTAACATGCTACTTAAAGACCAGCTTCTGAACTTTTACTGGAACTTATCATGATATCAGCAAGACAAGGTGAGCATTTCTTTATTGAAACCAGGACGATCTTAGAGTCAAGGAAGTCAGTTCAAGACTTGTTGTTATCAGTCCATAGAACATATAGGAAATTGGACTTCATTTGAATTTTCTTGAGATAGTTTATGATAGTCAAATAGAGTAGATTTTTGGTCTTTAGAAAATTTCATTTTGACAAACTTATGTAGTATGATAGACATTAAATGAATCACATAATTTTTTAAATAACTGAGTTTTTGTAATTATTAGTATAATGCTCGTTAGATATTTGTAAATATAAACCTAAGTTTTTTCTGATTTTTAGTTTCTTCAATGTTAAACTGGTACAAGAGGTAAGAAGTAGAACTAAGTTAACTCTAAATATTCTTCCTGGTCAAACATTCTATAGTTTTCACTTTCCACTTAAATTTATATCCACTGGAACAGAGAAGAAGGGAATGCCCATAAGTGTAAGAATAATGCAAATGATATAAGTGACAGAGAGTACATGACATGTTTGGGAGACAGAGTCAAGTGATCTGATTACAATAGAGGGTTTATGTTGAGATTAGTACAAAGTGCAGCTTGAAAGGTAGTTCACAGCAGAATTAGAAACAGCTTTGGACAGTGGGCTAAAAATTTTGTGTATCATTCTACAAATAACGGAAAACTATTTCAGGAATTTGAGTTAATGTGAGCATAATAATAATTTAAAAGGAATGATCTAGTGTTAACTATTACAAATGAATTAAAAGTGAGATAGGTTGGAAGAAGAAAAATCAATAGAAGGGATATTTGCAAAAATAGGTGTGAGCTAATAATAGCTTCAGCAAGGTGATGTCATGGAATAGCAAAATCTCATAGAGTAACAAAAGCTTCTAAAAATCAGTGAAAACTGGCTGATATATCAAGCAAATGAGAAGAAAGTCAAAGACAATTCCAATTTTATGTTGGGAGAATTATATTTTTACTTTGTTCAACATGGGAAGCTCTTAGAGAAAATGGAAGATATGAGTTTAGTTTTAGAGGCTTTTAATTTGAAGCATAAATAGGCATAAGAAAGGAAATATGCTGTTTGCAGTGAAAAATGCAAGCCTGGATGAGATGTCAGAGTTGTATCCATTTTAATTTTAAATAAAACTTCACTTAAAGAAATAGACAGATAAAACATTAAGGTTTTGATTTGATCATCACATTAAAAAAAACTGAGGAAACCTAGTCATTTTTATTACTTACCATGTTTTTAATTTATACTCAGACATATTAGTTATATTCTCAATTTACTCATGTTTCTTTTATCCATGTGCCTTGCTGGAATATTTTAAGCAATGACTTCTGATTTGGCAGAGCTTAACTCTGTAAAGTGAATGTTTATTATCAAATAATAATTTTTACCATTTAATTAAGTGTTCCCACTTATACATTGAACAGAAATGAGAAGTGCTAGTTTTCCTAGCAAAGGAGGTCTCTGAATATACTGTGCTTACTAATGCCGAAGTAACTGATTCAAAGCAGTGGGAAAAACTTTTGTTTTATGGCATTGATTGCTTAAGTTCCAATCAAAGCAGTTAATTTAATATATTTGTGGTAGCACCACAGTATGATCTTCTTCCAAGTTAATATAATTTCTTTTTGCATGTTAAAGAGCCTCAGAACATGTAAGTGCTTAAGTCCCATAATTAAACCAGCCCCAGTCTCCTTACCTGTGAAATGAGAAATTGATGACAGCTAAATTCCCTTTCAGTAAGTACATTTTATTATATATAAACCCTACATCATTGAAAAAAAAAAAACAAAAAGAGCTTATTATTGAATAGTTCAGGTGTACTAAAGAAATGTGCCGAAAGAAAAAAATTTCAAGAAATTCTAAAATCATGGAGTGTCCTCACTAATATCACCTGGAATTTATTTGATTAAATTGGTGCGAAAGTAACTGTGGTTTTGCCATTGAAAGTAATGGTAAAAACCACAAAAAATTTTGCGTAAACCTAATACACGAAGTTTTCTATCTAGTAAATGCAAAGAGTTCCATGGTTGCCGTAATAAAGTTGGGGGGGAAATAGCAGCAGATATCCTAAGCCCCATCTCAGTTGACACAGCCAGCAAATCTGTAGTATAATCTAGCAAGTTGACGTGTAGTTAGCAGCACAGGCATCACTTGGGACCTTGTTAGAAATGCACACTCAGACTCTATTCCAAACTTGCAGAATCAGAATCTGCATTTTGGCCAGATTTCCAGGTGATTCTTATGCATATTAAAGTTTGAGAGACAATGATATATAATACCACTCAATGTACATCTCCCAAAATAGGGAAATTCATATCATCAATCTGTAGTGATCCTATCTGTCTTATTTGTCTTCAGTTAATTAAATTTTATGTTACCACCCACTCTAATGTAACACACTTAGTAAATGAAAATGTGTAAACCTAAAGAGGTCTTTCATGAAGGAAATAACTTGAATTAGACTTCACTTAAGAATGATATAGAGCATTTATGAAGACCTCCTCCACCGTAGCCGAGAAATTTGGCTTAAAATCTTAATTGAAGTCCTTTATTATTTGTAGCTTCATTCACCAGGGCAAAAGCAAAGCAAATCCAGAAAGCTCTACAGAAGATCCCTATGTTCTTATTCATTTTACAATAAATGCTCCACTCCTATCTGCTGTGCAGATTGCTTTAAGTCATAAACAAATGACAATTTCCAACTAAGCTTCATTAAGCTTTATTAACATATAGGGTTGCATCTATACTTGAAAACTAGTAATCTGAACTGTTTGAAAGGGCATGTATTTGATTTGTTATGAACAAGAGAAGAATTAGGCAATAAGAAATAAACTAACATTTCTTGAGCATTTACCCTCTGCTAAGTGCTACAGTAGCTGTCTTATATAAAGAGAGTCTCTGAGCTGTTAAATTTGAGATTTGTTCTCTAATCATATAAATGTGGCATTATTATGATCTGTTAAAACTACACAAACACAGATTCTTAATCATTTGATGACACAAAAATTTATGTTTAAAACTTGGCTTTATTATTGAATAGCAACATGTCAAGCCTTTCTCATCTCCCCAATTAGGCATTATTCAAATATATCTAAAAGTAAGGCTGAGGTGATCTTGTTATTATAATTTCCATAAAAATGTATATCTTAGCTCTTAAACAAGCATGGAGGTCTTATGTGGACTTTTGTGATGATATTGTTTACCTGATTGTAGTCCCTGGAAGTATCTTGGGACTATAATTAAAACCATTTTGCTACCTAGTTTTACCATCATGGAAGACATCATTCAGTCATGCAATGTTTCACCATTTCATCCTGTGCATACCTATTGATTGCCTCCTATTTGTCATACAATTTTATCAAAGCAGTCTGAAAATAAATAAATAGACATTGTTATAACTATTAATAGTCATAAATTGTGAAAAGTGCTATGAAGTTAAAAAAAAAAAAAGCACGAGGCTATTATAGAAAATAATTAGGAGAAAGAGTTCCTCTTCTGATGTGGACAAGAAAGATCCAACCAGAATAATCCTTATGAAGACAACAGCTATAGTCTCTGGACAAAAATATAGGCAGTCCCCGTATTACCTAAAACCATGTTAAAAGTCATGCATATCAGAACCATGTCATTGCTTTATATAGTTCTACAGTATCAGCTAATGTGCAAAGAGAAGACACAGTTACAAAATTCACAGGTTTCCATTGACACAGTACTGTGCATAGCACAGACTGCCTTTATAACAAAACAATCATCTGAAAGCACCATCGAGTGAACAAAAGCAAATGGATATCGGGGGTGGTCAATTCTTTAAAATGGAATAACACACAGTGTTTTACCTTTTGAACAGCTCTTAGGCTAAAGGAATGCTGCAGTAGGCACCATGCAGAGTGGATACAATTCCTATAGAAAATCTGCAGATTTTCTGACTCAAAGAAACAAAGGATAGAGTTCAAAGATACCACAACTTGTGAAAAATGTAGGAATAATCCCCAGAAAGAAGAGACACAGAAAAAAGAAAACTCAAGTTCTCTTTACAAGCTGTTCAGAACCCTAAATCATGCATGCATGCAGCAGACTACAGAAGCTAACTAAGAATGAAATAACTACACTGAGATTTGAGCTGCTGCAAAAAAAGATTGTTTGCAGTTTGACTGCAACCAAGTTAATTACCTGCTGATACAAGCAAATGAAAAAATCAGCACTCTTTGGAAGAATTTAAAATAGGTTATTTCCAACATTATATACACAGTGTTCAGATAAAATCCAAAATTACTCAGGAAAACAAAAACAAAATGTGACCCATTCTCAAGAAAAAAAAAATGTGGACACTAACTCCAAGACAATCAAGGCATTGGCATGAGCAGACAAAAATTTTGGAGCAGCTATTGTAATTATGCTCAATGACATTGGGAAGCTGAGGCAGCAGAATCACTTGAACCTGAGAGTGGATGTTGCAGTGAGCCAAAATCATGCCATTGCACTCCAGCCTTGGCAATGGAGTGAGACTCCATCTCAAAAAAAAAAAAAAAAAAAAATATATATATATATATATATATATATATATACATATATATATAAATACACATATAGATATGCTCAATGACATAAAATAAAATATTCTCAGTAAAAAATTAAATACTAGTACTTAAAAATGAAATATACAAAATAAAAAGTCACAGGATAGGCTAAAAAGTACAATGAAGATGGCAATAAAATGAGACAGCAAACTTGAAGATATGTAACTATAAAGAATGCAGTCTGCACCTGGCATGGCGGTTCACACCTGTAATCACAGAACTTTGGGAGGCCAAGAGAAGTGAATGGCTTGAGTGGCCCAGCCTGTGAAAAATGGTGCAATCCTGTTTCTACAAAAAGATGCAAAAATTAGCGGGCCATAGTGGTGCATGCCTGTAGTTTCAGCCACACTGGAGGCTGAGGTGGAGGAATCACTTCAGCCCAGGAGGTCAAGGCTGCAGTGAGCTGTGATCATGTCACTGCACTCCAGCCTCTACAATTGAGAAAAACCCTGTCTCAGAAAAAAACAAAAAACAAAAAAAGTGTAATCTAAGGACAGACTGAAAAAACTACCAGGGCCTCAGGTTCCTATGGAACAATACCAAATCGTTTAATATACATGTAATTAAAGTTTATTAGGACAAGAGTAAGAAACTGCAATAGAAATAATATTCTAATACATAGTGATTGACTATATCCAAAATTTGGTAAAACATATATATATATATTTACAAATTACAGATTATAGACTCTTATCAGGATAAAAGGAAATGATACTAGAGAGAAACTCAGATATTTAAAAAGAGAAAAGAGCATAAGAAATAGTAAATATCTGGGTAAGTATAAAACACTATTGATCGGGCCAGGCACGGTGGCTCAAGCCTGTAATCCCAGCACTTTGGGAGGCCAAGACAGGTGGATCACACAGTCAAGAGATCGAGACCATCCTGGTCAACATGGTGAAACCCCGTTTCTACTAAAAATACAAAAAATTAGCTGGGCATGGCAGCGCGTGCCTGTAATCCCAGCTACTCAGGAGGCTGAGGCAGGAGAATTGCCTGAACCCAGGAGGTGGAGGTTGCGGTGAGCCGAGATCGCGCCATTGCACTCCAGCCAGGGAAACAAGAGCGAAACTACATCTCAAAATAAAAACAAAAACAAAAACAAAAACAAAAAAAACCCACTATTGATCTCTCTTTATTTTTTAAAATGCATATTACTGTTTAAAGAAAAAAGTATAACACTCTGAAATGCTATAATTTGGATGTAATTTGTCCATTCCAAAACTCATATTGAAATTTGATCTCCAGTATGGCAATGTTGGGAGGTGGTGCCTAGTAGGAGATGTTTGGGTCATGGGGATGGATTTTTCATGATTGGCTTGGTACTGTTCTCCAGGTAGCAAGTGTATTTTCACTCTTGAGAGACTGGATTAATTCTCATAGGAATGGATTAGTTACCCTGATAGTGAATTTTTATAAAGGGAGTTTCCTACTCATGTTTGGTCCCTCTTTATAGGTGTCTGCTTCTTCTATGACCTTCTACCATGTTTTGACCCAGTATAAAAGCCCTTACCAGAAGCCAAGTAGAAGCCAGTACCATGTCCTTGAACTTCCCAGCCTGCAGAATCATAAGCTAAATAAACCACTTTTCTTTGTAAATTACCCAGTCTCAGGTATTCTGTTATAACAACACAAAATGGACTAAGAAATCAGGCCTACACCATAAAAGGAAAAATATATATAAAAGTTTTATCATCAAGGTTAAGGTGGGGGAATAAATTGATCTATATGTTTGAAAGATTTATATGTTTTACTCAAAGTGGTACAATATAAACTCTAAGTAGACACAGAAAAGTTAAGACTATATGTTATAATTTCTATAGCAACCATTAAACAATAATTCAAAGACATATACCTAAAAGTCAATATATTTAAGATTCTAAAAATATCCTATGACTCACAACAAAAACAGAAAAGGACAAAGGAGACAAGTTGAAATTAAATAACAATATAGGAGGCATAAATCCAACTATATTAGGAATTACATTAACTGTTAATGAACTTAACATCCCATTTTAAATATAGTGATTTTTAGAAGACATTAAAAAGCAAGACCCAAATATATGCCAAAAGTTGTTTCTTCGAGAGTATCAACAAAATGTATTCACCTCAAGCAAGACTGTTTAAGAAAAATAAGACAGAGAGAAAATCAGAAGAGAACACAAATGAGAAAATAAAGAAAAGATTAAGGCCATTTGATAGTGAAAAGGGAGTCCATTCTATAAGAGAATGTAAGAATCCTACATGTTTATGCACCTAATAAAAAGCTTCAAAATGCATTAAATAAAGACCGAAACAAAAAGAGAATGCTACAAATCTACTATTGTAATAGGCAGCTTCTGACATGGCTCCCAATGATCCCATCTCCTAATGTTCATGCCCTTGAATGTGGGCTGAACCTCATGACTTGCTTCTAATAAATGCAATATTGTAAAAGTGATGGGATGTGACATTTGGGATTAGGATACAATGTCTTGCTAGAACTCCCTATCTCACCAGCACTCTTACTTCTTCTTTCTATTCCTCACTTGTTTAAAACGACTGCCAGGTTGGGAGATGGTCATGTGATAAGGAACCAACTGGGCAACAGCTCTTAAAAACTGAAGCCTTGGCCCAACAACCCAGGAGAAACTGAGTCCTGCCTAGAAGCACATATGTAAACCAGGAAGTCAATCCTTCTCATCAAGTCTTGAGAAGACTCAAGACTTGTGAGAGATCCAGAGCCAGAAAACCCAGCTAACCCAGAATCCTGACCCATAGAAATTCTGAAATAATAAATAGGTGCTTTATGTCACTACATTTTAGGGCAATCCACTCTGTGGCAATAGATAACTACCATAGCCATTACAGGTTGAAGGTTTCAACACACCTTTTTCAATAATTGATAGAATAAACAGAAAACTCAGGATGTATTACAGAAGACTCTAAAAATATTACCAGATTTCCCTAAATGTAATGTATACACTTCATTCAATAACAAAAGAAAATACTTTCTTTTCAAGTGAACACAGGTTATTCATGAGGATAGATCCTATTCTGCACCATAATATAGCCCTCAATAAATTCAACAGGATTGAAATCATTCAGAATAGGTTCTCTGTCCACAATGGAACGGGAAATCAATAGCAGAATAACGTCTAGAAACAACCACCCAATGTACAGAAATTAAAATCACATTTCTAAATAAGATTGATCAAAAAATGTCACTGGAAACATCAGGAGGAAAATAAACTCAATATAAACGAGAAATAGCAAATCAAAATGTGAGAGATGCAGCAAAAGCAGTGCTTAGAAAATTATCACATTTAACTGTAATAATAGAAAAGAAGAAAGCTGTCAAATCAGCTATCTCAGTTTCCATCATTAAAAAAGCAAGTAAAAGTAGAGTAAATTAAACCTCAAATAAGCAGAAGGCAGGCATAAAAAGTATAACCAATCAAAGAAGAAAACAGATAAAAGAGACAGTCAACAAAAAACAAAAGCTGATTTTTTCATAGATAAATTGATAACCTCAATAAGACTTACCAAGTATTTACCAAAGAAAAGTAGAAATATAGATAGAAAAAGATAAAACTGATCATGTTTTTACCCGAGATAAAAGTAGAAACTTTCAAAAATACTCATGCCAAAATATTCATAGCAGTTTTACTCATAAGTGTTAAACCCTGTAAACAACTCAAACGTCTATCAACATGGGAATGGATGATCCAGTTGTGATATATTTACACAATGGATTGGAACTGAGCAAAGAAAAATAAACCAACTATTGATACACACAATGACATTGATGGATTTCACAGATGTGATGCTGTGCTGAGAGAGACACAAAAGCATACAATATTGTATAATTCCTTTTACACAAAATTCTAGAACAGTCAAATCAAATCTGTAATGGCAGATATAAAACAGTCATTATCTCTAGGTAGAGGAAGTAGGCAAGGATTTACCAGGAAAGAGCACAGGGAATTTTCTTGGTGATATATATCAGTGTCTTCAAATTGATAGGTATGGGTTACATTTCTCAAAAAGTCAGATTGTGCACTGAAGATCACAAAGAGCTAGGGAGGAAGGGAAAGGCAGGCAGAAATGTGAAAAGTGGAAGGAAAACAGAAGAGAGAGAGAAAGAGAGAGAGAGAAACAGAGAGAGACAGAAAGACTATAAATGCACGAAAAAGAAAAAAAGAAAAAAACTGGCCAGGTCTTAGGGGAAAAATTTAACCTGGATCCGGGATAAAAGCCTAGAAGAATTACAAAACAACATCAACTTTGGGAAAAATTCAGAAGTAAACACTAAGATAAAAAGAAACAGCCTTTAGAGAATAGATAGGAACTTCCAGGGATGAGTTGTCTGAGTTATTTACTGTATTTCTAAGCACATGTAATTGTGTTTTTCTGTGTAATGTCCATTTTTAAACTATCACGCTGGCTTTAAGCATGTATATGTGCTGCAGTAGAAGCCAAGTTAAGATTTTTAGAACCAGTATGCACAGAAAATATGGTAGTCTGACTTACCTACTCACATAATGTAGTTCTAAATTAAAATTGTCATAATGAGACACTGTAATATGAGTGGATATATCTTCTTTGTAGAATGTGCTTTAATATGGATAGAGGGATGAATGGATATGTGGAAAGTTCAGCCACAGGTCAGTAATCACTGCACCTGGATAATGGGTACTGTTATGTATTTTGAATTCTCAGTAAAAGAAAGCTAAAAAAAGAAAAAAAAGTAGTAACCATAAAATAAGTATGCTAATTCCAAAGACATTTTGATTTACTTTTCATAAGCGACTTGGAAGTTTAAAAAGAATCTTTTAAGTATTTTAGTGCCCCCGTTGCTAATGTTGAAAGCCCATGCATAGTGCACCCACTGGGTTATCCTGTTCCGGTTAGACTGAGGATTGCTGGTTTTGCTTGTTTTATATCAGGAAAGTTTCACAGGTTTAAGGTCCCCAGGGGGAGGGGCAGTAAAAATAAAAGTGAAGGGAATGAGCCAAATCCTTCATCACTGCCCAGTAAGGATCATCCCAACTAACAGGAAAGTGACTGGAAATGTCTTCATGTTGGATGGAGTGGAGGTAGCGGTGAAGCAGGTCCTAGTGTATTTTTCTTTCTATCCAGAATGTCAAAATACCATAATTTGGATATTTATTTTAGAAACAAAAACTCAGGTGGTAAATCTGGATTTCCTGAAGATTAGATATTGTAGACAGCAGCTCTTTGATATGACGTATTGTTAAACAAATGTGCTTATTATATACTGGGTATTCAATAAATATTTTTGGTTGTTGAAATATTTGTTCATTTTCTTTGAACAAATATAAACCATTTTGTAATATGATAGACAAATAATTGAAAAAGTAAATCAGCTTAAAATTTTAAATTACCAAAAGTTGTAAGAACACAGAAAAAAATAGCAAAGAGAGAAAATCTTTTGTATTCAATTACCTCCAGAGGTATTTTTAGAAGTTTCCTAATATAAGAAATAAAATTACATTACCCAAAATAAATAGTAACTACAGTAATCCTGTCTGGTTAAGGTAGAAACTTAAAACAACACGCATACAAATAAACAACAAATTGATTTTGGTTTATTTTTTATTTATTTATGTATAAATACAGAAAGAAAACTTCTGTTATCACTTTATAACATTATAATAAACAACTTTAATGCTGTACTAGGACTATATTTAAATATTCGGAAACTCATAGAGATTAACAACAAATAGAAAGCAAAGAAATTACTCTTTCCTATTTGGGGCACTGTCATGTCAAAATAGCAGTCTATTTTCAGTTAATCAACAAAGCTATCAGCAAGGATTTCTAGAATACCTACAAGATGCTGTGAACAGTACATCTGGTATATTGGATTAGAAGTTTACAATCTTGATGACTAATACACATGAAATGTTTAGATAATAATATAGCACATTATTTATGAATAGGTTTTAAGATAGTGTTTCCATGAGTAAGTCTAATATGAGCTCAAAGAAAATGAGTATCACTGGGCTGAAGGATACACTTTGAATTTTGGTGGGCGTGGTGGCTCATGCCTATAATTCCAGCACTTTGGTAGCCCAAGGCAGGCAGATCACTTGAGGTCAGGAGTTCAAAACCAGCCTGGCCAACAAAAATTAGCTGATCGTGGTGGTGGGCACCTGTCATCCAAGGTGCTTGGGACACTGAGGAAGGAGAATTGCTTAAACCCAGGAGGCAGAAGTTGCAGTGAGCCAAGATCACATCTTTGCACTCCAGCCTGGGTAGAAGAAAGAGAAAGGGAGGAAGAGAGAGAGGAGAGAGAGAGAGAGAGAGAGAGAGAGAGAGAGAGAGAGAGAGAGAGAGAGAGAGACGAGGAAAGAAGGGAAGAAAATGATAGAGAATATTTATTATGGAATACTTTATGTACCATAATCCTTAAAGTATTCACTCTACCTCACTCCACTTCTACTATAAAACATGTAAATTGTTTTTATTTTCTTTGAAATAAAAAACAAAAGATTTTAAATTATCCACTATTTCTTTTGTATATATCTTAGAGCAGGGTCTCCCTTTGTCACCCAGGCTGGATTGCAGTGGTGAGATCATAGCTCACTGTAACTTTGAACTTCTGGGTTCAAGTGATCCTCCTGCCTCAGCTTCCCAAGCAGCCAGTACTATAGGCGTGCACCACCATGTCTGGCTATATAAAATACTTTTTAAATGCTTGCAGTCTTTTACTGTAATCATTTAAGACACAAATATAAATGAAGGAAGTTACAATTATTTTTCTTCATTAAATTAAAGAAGTGTCATTACAATAAGAACTAGACTGCTGTGGTATTGATCACACAATTTAAATGAATACCTTTCCATGTACATAATTCTGCCATCAAAAATGTTTTTGATTTGTTTGTTTTAAACAGATAAACCAAAAGGTACCCCAATGGCAAAAGCAAACCATACAAGGTATCCAGTTCATCTTGTTCATATAAATCATATAAAAACATGATCTGTCAAAGGAATTCATAAGCTCAAAAGAATTATTTCCATATACTGCATAGTGCCAGAGGTATTTCTTTAATTTACCTTATTTAATCTTATAAACATCTTCCAACCACCTTCTACATGAAATAAATGTGCTTGGTTCTCTAGGGAAGAAAAAATAATAGAATATTTTTCATCATAAACACTGTCCTTGAGAATCTTAAAATGCTTTCTGAGATACGTGCATATAAAAATAGCAACAATTTTAAAATCAGGAAGTTTTCATATATGTCTACTGAGCAGCAAAGACAGAGCTGACCACAGATTAAGAACTGGGTACAAATTAAAGCTTTTGGCTTTTGGTTATGATAAAACATGTAAAATCCCTGCTATCCCTGTTTCTTTCAGCTGATTGACATAAAAAAGGGGGAAGTTAGAGCAATACGTAAATGAAAAAGCATTGAAACGAGGTAAAATGTTCAAGCTGAGCTGTTGATACAGGTCAGGGACAAAACAGAGGAACGATCAAGAGAATCACGTGTGGTATTTGTGGCACATATAAAATACAAGCATCTTAATTAACAAAGAAAATTTGCATATTACTAGAACAATCATTACCTCATATAAATACACTTTGAACTATCTCAAAATGTATCCCCTAAAGACTAAAATACTCTATTTCCCAACAATAAGTTTCAATTATGGATCTACCCACATATTTACTACACAATTTCAAAGATGACAAATTGGTTAGTTTAGCTTCATCCTCCCTCCTTTTATTGTTTTAGTTTTTCAGAACACATAAGGCTTCTCTGCATCAATTAAATTATATGATATTTGCTGTAGGAATTAATTTTCAAATTAAAATGTGTGCTTGTTAACATTGTTCCTGATGGTCTACAAGAGATTTGGGCTGTATCTACTTGATATGTAAAGAATAATTTCAGTGGAAAAAAATTAAATCAAGCAAACTGATTTTATATAAATTGTTTTGACTAAGCTTTTCACTTTGTAACAGTCTCTTTGTTATTTTCTTAAAAAAATATTAGGTTTTATTTAGAAATCATCACAGAAAAATTTGACATTTTCCTGAAATAAGTAGATAGCTATTCAGGTAATTAATGTGCAATAAGTAGTAGGGGTTTTCTGGTCTTTAATTATTTGAATTAGTCATCTACATTGATCAAATGTATTTGTCAATATTTGCCATTGAGATTTCTGATTTATTCAATACAATCCTTGGTTACATATCAAGATATTCTGTATTCTTGGACATGGACACACACACACGCACGCACACACACACACACACACACACACACACACAGACATTCAGCCAAAAAGCAATTAAGAGTAGAGTAAAAACAGTTTTAGCAGTAAAGTGAGTAAAGCTGTAGATTATAAGCACCTTCTAAAAAGCTACTCTCCAGGTGGCTTTTTCCTGCTGTGGCTTCACTGTGACAGTACATTAAAGTTTCAGTTAAAACATTTGTGTTTTGTTTATGGTCCATTGAGAAAATAAATTCTCCCAGGAGTAAAGGGCATGCTGGTGTGATGCCATTGAGAGATGTGAACCACGATAATATGTATTTAATGAATTGCCATTATAAGGTGGACTCACAGCCATTTAGAATGTCAACAGATTTCTTCATTCTAACACTAGGAAACAAAATACACTTGACTGCTTACACCAGTTCTGAAGCTAGGTTCTCTCCTTCGGTTCGAGAAGACCGTGGAAGGCCGTGGAGAATGGAAACAACATTTCTCCTAAGGTTGTCAGCCAGACAGGAAGATCAGCAGAGGAGACATCACAACAGAGTACCGTAATAGGCACTGCCAGGGACTGCTGAGCTTGGAGGTCCTGCTCATGTGCGGGCGGCTTCAGTCTAGCTAAGGAGACACAGCATAGGTGGGATGAAGGGAAAACTACCTTTGTTCTCTTAGACTTAGCGATTACCCCCTAACAGCTGACAGGGCCATGTCTTAATACTGAATTTCGTAGGCAAATGCATATTAACCTCATATAAATATACATCTTTAAGTGATGCAAAGGATACTGAACGGACAGACACCCTTGGTGTTTTTTAATACAAACACATACTTGCATCCCCTCAGGTTTCATGAATACTTAGGATACATTTTGCACATTTCAAGAGAAGTCAGAACATGATGTCTGTCTTACATTGCTGATGAGTTCCACAATGTGGGTATCCAGAAAAGCAAGGGAACAGCAAGGGGTTGCCGATTATCCCTGGGAGTCCAGGTGCAGTCAGGGCTTCTGCAGGAAAAAAGGAGACACTGGAAAAAAAAAAATTGAGAGAGACAAAATTCACCTACTTCATAATTCTGCCTAGAGCCCACCTTAGGCTCATAAGTTGGTAGTGCTCACAATGAAAAAAAATCGGACTATTAAATTCCCAAGCCACAGCTCAGTTGATCCATTTTCTTGATCAGTGTTAAACTGTGAACACACTTCTCATTCTTGAAAGCTAACCAGCTGGTTGGGGAAGCAAAACTTATGTATATTTTGTGTTTTTCAAGACCTCATTCTTCCCTGAAACAGTCTACATCGAAGGGTTATAAAAGTTTCTAATTGAAAAAATAGCAATGCCTTTATTTTTCAACTCTTTTGAATCTATCTTCTTTTTACTTTTGTTATATGAGTCATTTAAATATTCCAAAATTTTTAATGCCTCATGCCCCACCAAACTATTAACAGCTCATAGATAATAGTAACTATCTCCATTTGATTTAAACCACATATATACTCTATATATCATTACATATTAAAACATAGGTACACACAGTTTTACTATTAATATAATATAATGAACATCCTGATTTTACTTATGGCCATTATCAGATCAATGATAATTTTAAAAAGCAAGAAATTATAAGAGCAAAACAATAAACATCAGGAATGCCCTTTCCTTGATAATGATAGCTTAAATTAGTACAAACCATAAATGTTTGTGCATAATCACATTAAAAATATTTTTCCCTACATGAAGGTATTCTGACACAAACTGCTAGTGACTGTTGAGTCACTGAAATTGTAAAGCATTTCTGAAACATGTTATAACCACCAAACCTAAATATATCTCTAATTAAAACAAATCCTGCTATGAGTATGCAGATCAAAAGAAAAGTGCTCTTGATATATTGCTGTTCAATTTAGCCCTCCACCTCTTTTGCAGAAATCTCCCAGGAATGTGGCAAAGCCATTAGAGTCTGCCACATACTAAAGCTTCTAGTTTAACTCCAATAGCATGTGTAAAATCCAGGATTATAAATCACTGTTATGATCTATGCCCAGAAATCCATCTAGACCTATTGTTTAGGAGAAGTATTGGAAGAAGATATACTGAGCAACATCTAGAGTTGACAGATCAGAAACTATAAATAATAGTTTCAAAACAATGAGTGAAAATTTTCAATACTTCTTCATTCAATGTGTATTATAGAAAATTAGGGAGAATTATCACACTCTAAAAAAATGAAGTCCCGGCTGGGCGTGGGGGCTCACGCCTGTAATCCCAGCACTTTGGGAGGCTGAGTCAGGCAAATCACAAGGTCAGGAGTTCGAGATCAGCCAGACCAAAGGGTGAAACCCTGTCTCTACTAAAAATACAAAAATTAGCCAGGCGTTATGGCACGTGCCTGTAATCTCACCTACTCAGACGGCTGAGGCAGAGAATCACTTGAACCTGGGAGATGGAGGTTGCAGTGAGCTGAGATCGTTCCACTGCACTCTAGCCTAGGCAACAGAGTGAGACTCTGTCTTTAAAAAAAAAAAAAAAAAAAAAAAAAAGAAGTCCATAAAGGTGCCTACTTCTGATTATTCTTAGACTCCATAAAAATGTATGAAAAGATCAGGAAAAATCTGAAAGTGCTTTAAAATATATTATCATTATTTTGTTCTTTAAATATTGCAAGCCTTTCTCTTCATTACCTACTTTAATATACCAGTGCCTTTGCTTTCCCGTCTGTCTCCCTGAATTTCAGTGTTAGTTTCTTCTTAAAAATGTACATACCATGGCTATTTCATCTCATCATCATGTTTACTATTACATTATACTGATAGGTCAGTCTACTTATTTCTTCCAGTGGGTCTTTTACTTTTTTAAAAAAAATGAGATCAGTCAGCACATCCTCTGCAGAACTGACACCTGGTGTCGTTGGTTTGCTCACAATAAGAAAGTCTACAATTTCCTAAATTTTCCATGCAGCAAAATTTGGAAAATCTTAGCTTTCACATGAAAGTTGATCCTCTTTTTCTTCTCCTTTCGTTTCCTTCTCTACTTTCTTATCTTGTAACTTCATTCCCCCTCCTCTCTTCCCTCTCTTGACTGCTTTCTCTTCTGCCTTTTCTCTGATCAGTCTTTCTCTCACACAATTTCTCTTCTTTTTCGGTTATTAGAAAGCTGCTGGAGTTTCTTATCTACACCTGAAGAGAAGCTCCCCAAGAGTGTTCTTTCTGAGAACTTTTGCAATATAAAACAATCCCCATTTACTATTTATGTGCGTATGGTGCAAGTGTAAGAGAAGAGCAAGGCTAGACATAACTACCTTGGCCCTTCAAAAGGTAGGAGGGTAAATGGCAGACTGAAATACAGGGCACAGAGGCAAATGAAATGATTTTAACATAGAACAAAAATTAAGTAAAAAGAAAACAAGTGTATCTTTACTTTCTTTGTGATAACTCACAGCACCAAAATAACAAAGGTTTTAATCTGCAGTCATTTAGTATATGTATCTTGTCTCTACAACTAGATGTAAACTTAGAAGACAGGTACTGGTATTAAACTTCTCTGTATCCTTCAAAATGTAGTGTAGCTCTTAATATACACCAGGTGAAAAGGGTTTGAATGGCACAGTCAAATCATTATGAAATTGGTGACTACTTCAAAAACATGGGCTAAAAATGCTTGAAATTATGATTTAAGGATTTAAACAATGCAACTGGATATAAATGTGTGCATACACACAACACATTCCCCCCAAAAGAACGAAAATTATATGAAAACGTGGAACTGAAAACATAATACAAGAGAAAATTATATCAAGACACACATATAGTAAGATAAAATAATTTTCAATTTTAATTCGTAACTTAAAAATAATCAAGAATGTATTTTCAGTAACCCAAGTATCTGGAAATCGATTACAGTGAATAAGCAACCTGTGAGTAGCTGTGCAATTAATATTTATAGTGAGATATTGACTTATTATGTGTACTTGGATAGGTCATGTTATCTTACTTATGCCTCTGCGTCTCTGAAGTGACAATATTATTTGCCTTTTCATCCACCTCCTCTGCAAAGATGCTCTGCAAATAAATGAGGTAATGTTTGGGGAATGTTTGCAGCTTGGGAAAGAAACCCACTGCATACATCTAAGAATATTCTATATTCAAGACTGGTATATTTTGCCTCTGTTTTAAATTGAAATTGTACTGTTTTGAGTTCTTGGGTTCTGACCAAAATCTGGGTCAACATAGAGAATAATTATTTTTAATTTTAATTCTGAGGCTCTGTTCCTACCTCCTGCACGTGTGAGGGAAAACTGTAGGAAATAAACAAAGCACATAAATCAAGCTTTGGAAGAGACAAATCTCTATCTGGAAAGATTTTTTTTTTTTTCAATGACGAGCGTGCCCACTATTTCTCTAGAGGAATATTTCGTTCCAGGAAGGAGGATAGTGCATTCAGTGTGAGTGAGTGTGTGTGTGTGTGTGTGTGTGTGTGCTGTGCGTGCGCGCCCGCGGAGAGAGGGGCGGGGGAGGCGGATGAGGAGGATGAGATCATAGTTTCAGGATCCTCAGGAAACCCTGGTACTGGCAGCAGCCAGCCTCTGCTGTGCCCACATGACCCACAACTCTGGCAGCGGACCCGGCACTTCCAACATTATTAAATAATAAGAAAGCGGCTCCTACTCCAGGCTCAAACCTCTCTGCAGACCAATGGACACCTTCTAAGAGTTTGGCGACTCGGTGACTGGAGCGCCCGTCCATTCCAAGGTGTGTGCACGGCGTTTTCTTCCTTGACAGCTCTGGAGTGGGGGAGGGCGTGGGGGTGTAGGGGGTCCGTGTACCGGGCGAGGAGTGGGCGCGAGGCCGAGCTGCCGCGCGCTGCCCCCGGCCGCCCGATGCGGCGGGGCGGGAGGTGCACATGACGCGCAGCCCCGGCTGCGCAGGGACCGCAGCCGCCCACGGCGCCGGGGCGCGGGCAGAGGAGGCTCGGCGCCGGAGCAAGGGCAGGCGCCGCGCACCCAGCAAAGTCAAGAGTGGAAGCGGGCGGAGAGCGCCGGCGGGGGCAGGGATTCGCCTCAACGCCCCCTCGCGGGGTTCCCACCTGTGCGCCGGCGCCGGCCGCGGCTAGCGCGAAGCATGTGCCGGGCGCCGCAGCCAGGACTGCGGCGCGGCGCCTCCCCGGGCGGCGGGCGGCGCCTCGGGCCCGCGGGGCGGCGGTAGCGGCTGCTGCAGGATGTCCGGCCTGGGGGCGCGGGGCTGCGCAGGTAAATCGCCGCCGCCGCCGCGAAGGCCCCGCTGCCGCCGCGGCGCCGCTCCCGGGGTGGCGATGGCAGCCGGCTCCCTCGCGTCGCGGGTTGAATGGTTTCTGTTGCGGTCGCTGTCCTCTTGGTCATCCTCGCGGGCTGAGCTGGTGGGAGGTGGCGCGTCTGCCTCCATTAGGGATGACACTCACGTCGGGGAGCAGTCTTTAGGGTATTGACCGGAACATCCGCGAGGGGTTCCCTTGCAGCCAGCGGCGTCCTGGCGTGTTGCGATGCACTGCGGTGCCCGGGCGGATGCCTGAGTGGGAGTGGGCTCCTGGCTCCGGGGACGGGGGCGGCGGGGGCAGGTGGGCACGGGGGTGAGTGTCTTTGGCTTTTATAGCCTGTTGCCCACCTGGAAGTTTTCTGCTGGACAGAGGGCGGGCGGGAGGTTCGTTCTGGTATCCGGAGTGGGAGGTGGAGAGAGGTGTCTGTCAAAAGACCAAAGCCAAAGAGAGAAGAGGGGTGGCGACAGCAGGGCTAGGACTCAGTGGTACCTCTCCTGCGACTTGATGGTAAAACTTTGCTGTTTGGCAGCCTTGGGGTATGGCTTTGGGGAAGTAACTGTAGAACTTGGCGGTGGGGGATGGCGGGGTGGGGGTGGGGGTGCAAATATTGGATGTACACTAGCAGTGAAGCTTACTATGTTTTAGGTTCATTCTTAGTCTAAAAAAATTCTTTTGAGTTGATGTTTATGTTTTCCTGTTATCTGTCATTATCACTTGGCATTTCAAGTATTTGTGTTTCCTTTTGAACTTGTATTGTTGAAGTGTACACAGTTATTGATCTCTTTTAAAAAAATAGGTTTTTTTTTCTTTTGCTTATTCCAAAGGTAGAAACTTTAGGGAAAAAGTGCTTGCCACATGTTCCACGGTTCTATATGGTTTAGATTTATTCACTCTCTTAATTCTTACAAAACCAAAGGGATAGGTAATGTTATTAAACAACTTTTGCAGGTGAGAAAATCCAGGCACAGAGAGGTAAAATAACTTACCCAAGGTCGTACATTTATTAAGTATCAGAATCTAGTTGGACTTTTCGTGCGCTCCTAATCGACTCGTTGTACCTAAAGTCTTGTGTATTGACCACATCTTTCTATGAAGGGTGAGCTTTACAGCTATGTGCTGCATGTTCAGATCAATTAACTCTTTTTCTACATTTTTCTCTTAGTCTAACTTTCAATTCTAAAATTATGGTAAATGACATTTGAGTAGTTTCTTTTCACCATAATTAACCAAGTATCCTTCAATAATTAAAGTTGCATTTCACAGCAAAGTTGAGATTTTCAACGGTTAAGATGTATCAGCAAAGTAAATTATTATAGCAGATGGTTAAAGCTATATGTTTGTTTGCACTTAATTTTAAATTTCCTAGGTTATTTGTCTATTCTTTGTTCAAATCATGGCCCTCGTTTACTTTAGAACACCATCTTGCAGATTTTTGAGCAAGTTTAATTATATTTAATCCAGTCACTCTGACGAAAGTTGGGCAGTTTTTAAAGAATTATGCAATTCTCTTTCGACTATCAGTGATTAAAAGCAAGCTGTATTTTAAGGGCATTCGAGTCTGTCATGTCATTTAGCCAATTGTATGTACTTTATACAGAATTGTGTAGCAATGACGACTGAAATCAAATTTTCTCATTAGTTCTAAGTTGAAATACTTTAAAAATCTCCACTTGCTTTAAATGAACGATGATGTGAAGAAAGGTCTCAATGGGGCGAGTTCCAACTTACTTAGAGAATTACTCTCACATATTTAGAGAATTGCTCTTCATTTGAGCTTATCATTGAGCTTTCACAGTATTCATTTTATTGGGCAGATGTCTCTCTTAAGTCTTCATCTGTTTTTTTTTTTTCAAGTAAATTTTAATTGCTTCTTCACATAACGAGTTTCAAAATTATTTTGACATTCATAGATTTCCTTTAATTCTCATCTTTCACTTTAATTAAATTCAATATATATATAATTTCAAACTCACACTTAACATTGTAAGTAAAAAGAGACTAGAATCCAACTAAATGGCACAGAAACATGATCTGTGGATATGAGAAAAAATATTTGGCTCCTCAGTGGTTAACCAACCTCTCCCCACAACACACACACACACACACACACACACACACACACACACACACACTCAGAATTATGGCTACATCTTTATTTTGGGATGCTAGAGTGCGGTCCTGTGGTCAGAGTGGTTGTATGCCATCAGGCACAAGTGTTTTTGATACTGAAATTGAATTTGATTTTTCCAAGTCTATTTATATGTAGTGTTGATTGTTATTAAAACATAAATTCTGTGATACATACATATAGCCTTTCTTAACTCAGTGTTCCAGTTTTCTAGCTTGTTACTTATTTTAGAGACAGCTTGCTACTTTTATCTCACTTGGTACTTTTGACATGACCTTTTCCTTTAAAGTCCGACACCTCTAGTTTGAAAGAATTATACTGTCTCTGCTTCTACAGAGCCTCTCTTTTCCAGGTGTAGGGTGCAGAAGTGGGGTTCAATAGTGAGCAGAAAGATCTGTGAGCTCTGACTGCACAGGGAACAAGCTTTAATAAAATAATTATGCCAATAAATGATTACGTGCAAGTTGAGGTAAATTACCTGAATGAAAGAAGGAGTTATATGAGAGTATGTATTGAAGGATTATGGACTAGACATGGAGGTCAGAACAAGATGCCTGAAAAGTCACATATTTGTGGAGGAATGACATGTGAGAAGGTGTTTACTAAGCACAGTAATATTTTCCTAAATGTTTGCATGTTAATTTTCTGAATTATGTTCTGAATCAGAGATGTGTGTCACTCTGGTTATCTCTTTACTTCTCTGTTCACTAGAAGATATATATTTCCCCTCATTATCCACCCATGGACAAGGGGAGGTTTACAAAACTATCAGTACTTTTTTTTTTAAAGCACATGGAGCATGTGCTACTTTTATGTGGTTACTTGCCTATTTGCAAAGAGTTATTTAGGTTTAATGTAACATAGTTATTTTATTTATTTTCCTTGGCAACTACTTTCAGACTTTCAGTTTGGGATGGTTTGTTGTTGTTGTTGTTGTTGTTGTTGTTGTTGTTGTCGTTGTTCTCAAAGTGCCAGGATGTCTCAAAATAGAACTTTAATTGATTTATCACACAGTCCCTGATATTGTCTGAACTACCAAAAAGAAGAGAAGAGGTTCCATAGTAATGGAGATGATATCCAATGTTGAAGATGCTGGGGAAATTCATATTAACGAGTTCAAGCAAATATAATAGTGACTCAATTTATTGAACACATACTGTGTACTGAGCATCATTCTGTGGTCTATATATAAATTAAATGATGTATTCTTCACAAAAGCCATGTGAGGTTTGCAAGTCATTATCTCCATTTTATAGAAGGAAAAACTGAAACACAAGGAGGAAAATGACCCTGACCACTGTCGCATAGTTAGAGATGGTCTTTAAAGCAAAGCGCTCTGATTCCTTAATTCATGCTATTAACTATTGATGTATAACATCTGGCTCAGAAACGTACGGCTGCATTAAATTTCCATTGCTGTTGAAAATCGTAATACCTCCTAATCTCATGTTTCAATTATTTTTTCTTTAAAAAGTATTGGAAAAATAGACCTTCCTTTATATGAATACTTTTTGCCCCATATTTTATAGGTGAAAAATATAGAAAACATGAAGGTATATTAATGCCTAGACAAAACCAAATGACTAACAGATTATGAGAAATGTTTCACTATATTGTGTATTTTTTAGTTCAAAAGTGGTAAATTGAGCAACATTTCAAACTATTAAAATTTTTAAAATCAAAAGTACAAGAGTACCTATATTAGCATTTCAAATGATCAGGAAACTATCTTTAACAGCTAAAGGTTTTTTGATAATTAATTAATGTAAGAATTTTAAGGCCAAGGTGGCTCATGCCTGTAATCCCAGCACTTTGAGAGGCTGAGGCGGGTGGATCACCTGAGGTCAAGACTTTGAGACCAGTCTGGCCAACATAGTGAAACCCACCCCCTACCCCACCTACTAAAAATACGAAAATTAGCTGGGCATGGTGGCATACACCTGTAGTACCAGCTATTCCGGAGGCTGAGGGAGGAAAATTGCTTGAACTCAGGAGGCAGAGGTCATGTACGGAAAAGAGGATATAAAGTGTAAAATAAAATCACCTGTTGAATTATCTTGGTAAAATTAAAAAGACGCTGTTAATTTTTATATTGGTGTCTTTCAACATAAAGCAATTGTTATGATTAAAATTATGGGGAAAGCTTTAGTAATTTTAATTTTATTCAAATGATCTTAAGCTGAGTCATGTGGCACTTTCCACTAGCAAAGTGAATACTGATTGGTTAAGTATGATAATGCGTAAAAAGATCTTTGCACAGTGTCTAATGATAAATGTTAGTCAATGTTATTTCTCCCTGAAAATGATGAGTAATATGTAGTGATATGATTAGTAGCAATATTGACCATGAATTACAATTCATATATTGTGAACCACAATTTATATATAGTAAATATACAAATGTGTGCACATCTTCTTTGAAGCTGTTGAAATTGCTCAAGGCAGTGCATTTATTTTCTGTGACTCATGTACTCCTATGAAGAAGGTGATACATCATTTCTCTGTATGCTTAGCTTTATTTAAAACTTGATATTATGGAATGACTTGTAAACTATTGCTCTGATTTATACCATAAAAAAGATATGTAAGACTTGATTTTTTTTTTTACTTTTTCTAGTGTGTATGAGTTAGAGTGGAGGATGCCATTGAGTACATCAATGAATTAACTGGAGTTTCTAATTTAATTAACTGGAGTTTCTAATTTAATGTCATAGTGCAGTGTCCTATTGCAGAGTTTTGCGTGTTTAATGTAAATATAAATGTATCAGTCAGTTATAATAGTTTAGGTTATGCTATAATAACAACTCCAAAATTTCAGTGACTGAAAAGAAGAAACATGTATTTCTTGATGATGCTATACTCCCACATTGGCCAGTGAAAGACTCTATTCTGTATCATCCTCACTCAGAGACCCAATCTCCAGAACATCTTCATCTTTCACTATGGCACATGGGAACATGGTGAATCACCACTAGTTCTTAAACTCTTTCACCATGAAGACTTTAAGTGGTCTTCTACCACTTCTACTCATATGTTATTGGCCAAATCAGGTCATATGGTCATGCCTTACCTAAAGATAAAAGAGAAGGGTAATCCTATGAGGTGCCCAGGTGGAGAAAAATAGTAACATTAGTAAAAACACCTACTGATTACCATGTAAAATTAGAGCTAGTTACCTTTAATAACTTCATCACCTAAAAATGATTTATTACTCAATGCAAAAGACTCATCAACAACTGATCCTCTCACTCTTTTCCAGTGAGAGTTGTATTTAGTCAAGGAATAATAAAAGCAATGGTTTATTTTTGAGTGAATGCATATGGTAGCCTATTTGACAGCAAGTGAAAGCCAAGCACAGTGCCAATACCTGCCCACAGCAACCAAATATGGTTTTCTGAACAGATTTGATAGTATCAACATGCTACAGAAATCAGAGCAGCTATGTGTGTATCTTTTCTTGTCACCTACCCCAAAATAGACGAAAGGATAATTTCTGCTATCACACATTGTTATAAAACGTATACAAACATACAAATCATACTATACATTTATTTTGCATTGCCATACATAATCTGCATAATTTGAGTATGTTCAATTAATATTTTTAAGTAAACATTTTATTTTGAGATAATTTGAGATGCATATGCAGTTGGTTGTAAGGAGTAATATAGAGATCCTGTGGTCCCTTTACCCAGGTTTCCCAGGGGTAACTTTTTGCAAAATGATAGTACAATATCACAAGCAGGATGTTGACATTGATACAGTGGTGAACAAATTCCAGCACCAGAAGGATAATTCCTGTTGCTCTTCTATGGCCACACCAACTTGGCTTTAACCACCACCCACCTCCAACCCCTTAATCCCTTGCAATCATTAATATATTATCTAGTTCTACAATTTTGTCATTGCAAGAATGTTATATAAATGTAATAATATATTATGTGAACTTTTGGGATGGTTTTTGCACTCAGCATAATTTTCTATGAAAGAAATCTGTTTTTTTTTTTTCCAATTTTTTGGCTACTACAACTAAAACTACTATAGACATTCATGTAAATATTTTTGTATTAATGTATACTAAGTATTAATTTCTTTGCGATAAATACCCAGAGGTTGCATGTTTACATTTATAAGAAACTAACAAACTTTTCCAGGGTGCATGTGCCATTTTACATTCTCATCAACATGGATGAGAAATTAAGTTTCCTTGTATCTTCACTAGCATTTGGTGTTATTACTCTGTTGTATTTTAGCCATTCTGATAAGTGTGTAGCAATATTTCATTGTGATTTTAATTTGCATTTCCTTAAGACTAATGATGGTGAACATGTTTTCATGCACCTATTTGCCATTTAAATATCTTTCTTGATGAAATGTCTCTTCATTTTCTATTTGGATTGTTTGGGAGTTTTTAATGCTGTGTTTTGAGAATTCTTTATGTAGTCTCAGTAATAGTTCTTTAAAAGGTATGTGGTTTGCATTGGGAATATTTGTTTGGATTTATTTTGATGTTTCTTATTCTTTGCAAACCTATTGCATAGATTTACATGTAAATAACTATTGAAATTATAATAGATTGATTCCTCCCACTTTGTTGTTCTTTTTCAAAATTGTTTTAGTTATTCTAATTCCTTTGCCTTTTCATGTAAATTTTATAATTATATTGTCTATATTAACAAAAACATCTTAATGAGATTTTGATAGGAATTATGTTAAACCTGCTTAGCAGTTTAAGGATAATTGATATTTAATCCACACATGTGGCATGTTTCTCCATTTATGTAGAACTTCTTTGATATCTTTTATCAGTGATCTATAGTTTTGGGATATATAAGTCTAGTACATATATTACTAGACTTACATGTAAGTAATTTTCAAGTAATTTCAAATAATAATATATTTTTAATTTCAGTGTTGAGATATTAAGTGTAAATGTATTAACATTTAATTGATTTTTATGTTGATCTAGTATCCTGGGAATTTCCTGAACTCACTTATTAGTTCTATGTAAATATATATATATATATATATATATATATATATATATATATATACCTCTTTTTTTTTTTTTTTTTTTTTTTTTTGAGACAGAGTTTTGCTCTTGTTACCCAGGCTGGAGTGCAATGGCGCAATCTCGGCTCACCGCAACCTCCACCTCCTGGATTCAGGCAATTCTCCTACCTCAGCCTCCTGAGTAGCTGGGATTACAGGCATGCACCACCATGCCCAGCTGATTTTTTTGTATTTTTAGTAGAGACGGGGTTTCACCATGTTGACCAGGATGGTCTTGATCTCTTGACCTCATGATCCACCCGCCTCGGCCACCCAAAGTGCTGGGATTACAGGCTTGAGCCACCGTGCCCGGCCCTTTTTTTTTTTGAGACTGAGTCTTGCCCTGTTGCCCAAATTGGAGTGCAGTGGCACGGTCTAGGCTCACTGCAACCTCCACCTCCCCGATTCAAGCAATTCTCCTGCCTCAGCATCCTGAGTAGCTGGTATTACAGGTGCCTGCCACCACACCCAGCTAATTTTTGTATTTTTGGTATAGAGGGGGTTTCACCATGTTGGCCAAGCTGGTCTTGAACTCCTGACCTCAGGTGATCTGCCTGTCTAGGCTTCCTAAAGTTCTGGGATTACAGGTGTAAGCCACAGTGCCCATCCAGTTCTATCTTTTTTTAACGGATTATAATTGTATACATTAATGAAGTACAATGTGATGTTTTTATATATGTATTCAATGTGATATATTGAATCATGCCAATTAACAGATTAGCTATGTAGACCACCATCATATCATCTGAAAACAGAGACAATTTTATTTATTTTTAATCTATGTGTGTTTTGTTTCTTTTTCTTGTCCTATTGCACTGGTTGGAACTTCTGGTACTATATTGAATAAAATTAGAGAGTGCAAGCATTTTTGCCTTGATGCTAATCTTCAATGGAAGGCATTCAGTCTTTCTACATTAAGTATAATGTTGTCTGTAAGTTTTATGTAAATATTCTTTATCAAATTGAATAATTTTATTTTGATTTCCATTTTTTCCTCAGTTTTAAAAAACATCACATATAGGTATTTTTTTTATTTTTGTCAAATATTTTTCTTCAGCAAATAATGTGATCATATGATTTTTCTTTAGCTTCTTGATATGGTGGAGTACACTGATCAATTTTTAACTATTGAACCATCATTGCATCCTAACAACTCCATTTATTTATTATGTATGATTAATTCTTTGTATGGATTACTGAATTGATTTGCCAATATTTTGTTAAAGATTTTTACATCTATATTGATGAGGAATATTGGCTTGTAGTTTTCTGTTTTGGTGCCATTTTTGGTATTAGTATCAGGATAATACTAGCTTTATAAAATGAATAGGGATGTATTCCCTCTTCTATTTTCTGAAAGAGGTTACGTAGGATTTGTGTTAATTTTTCTTTAAACATTTGGTAGAATTCTCCAGTGAAACCATCTGGGCTGGGAGATTTCTTCTTTAGGGCATTTTTGTTTTTAGTTATGGGATTCAATTTGATTAATATCTATATTAGTGTGCTAGGCCTGACATAAAATATCACAGACTGGGTGGCTTAAACAACAGAAATTTATTTTCTCACAGTTCTGGAGGTTAGAAGTCCAAGGTCAAGGTGTTGGCATATTTCATTTCTTCTGAGACCTCTGTTTTGGCTTGCAAATAGCTGAGTTCTTACTATGTTTCTGTGTGATCTTTTCCTTGGTGCTCAAGCATCCTTGGTGTCACTCTGTGTGTCCAAATTTCCATTTTTTGTAAGGACACCAGTCAGATTGGATTCGATCCCAAATGCATTCTAGCAGCTACATTTTAATTTAAGCTGTCTTTAATCTTAATCACTTTCTTCAAAAGTTCTCTCTCTAATAGAGTCACATGTTGAGGTCCTGAGAGCTAGGACTTCAACATGTGAATTTGTGGGTGACACAGTCATGATCTGTTTCATATTGTGTGATTTACTAGAGTTTAAGTTAATGAGGAATTGTTCCATTTCATCTAAGTTGTCAAATTTATTTGTGTAAAATTACTCCTGATATTTTGTATTTTTCTTTGGATGTCTTCATAGTCGTTAGTGCTATCCCATGTTTCATTCCTGACATTACTAATTTTTTCTTCTCTCTTCTTTTCTGTCAATTTTGCTAAAGGTTTGTAAATTTTATTTGTCTTTTAAAATAACACATTGTTTCATTAATATTTCTCTATTGTTTTTCTGTTCTCCATTTCATGAATTTCTGCTCTTATAATTATTTTCTCCTATTTTTCTTGAAGAAAGAGAATATCTTTTTCTATGTTCTTGACAAGCAGCTAAGATTATTGGTTGGAGATTTTTCCTCTTTTCTTTTTTTTTTTTTTTTTGAGGCAGAGTCTCGCTCTTGTTACCCAGGCTGGAGTGCAATGGCACGATCTCGGCTCACCGCAACCTCCGCCTCCTGGGTTCAGGCAATTCTCCTGCCTCAGCCTTGTGAGTAGCTGGGATTACAGGCACATGCCACCATGCCCAGCTAATTTTTTGTATTTTTAGTAGAGATGGGGTTTCATCACGTTAACCAGGATGGTTTCGATGTCTTGACCTCGTGATCCACCCACCTCGGCCTCCCAAAGTGCTAGGATTACAGGCGTGAGCCACCGCGCCCAGCCCTCTTTTCTAATGTATGCATTTAGTGCTATAGATTTCCCTCTCAGTTCTGCTATCACTGTATCATATACATTTTGTATATTGTATTTCATTTTAATTTAGTTGAATGTATTTTTAAATTTTTCTTGAGATTTCCTCTTTGACCTACTGATTATTTGGAATTACAGTATTCAATTTCTAATTCAGTTTGAAGGTTTTTTTCTGCTTTCTTTCCATTATTGACTTTTAGTTTGATTCTATTGTATTCAGAGAATACATGCCATATGATTTCAATTCTTTTTATTTGTTGAGGTCATTTTATGTCCCAAAACGTGCTGTAACCTGGTATATGTTTCATGAGCACTTGAAAAGAATGTGTATTTGGCTGTTTTGCGGCAGAGTGTTCTATAAATGCTGATTAAGTCATGTTGGTTGATATTACTGTAAATTTCTGATATATCTTTCCTGATTTTCTGTCTAGTTTTCCTATTAATAAAAAAATATATGACGTCTCCAATTATAATTGTGAATTTGTCTGTTTCTCCCTTCACCTACCACTTTGGTTTTACATATGTTATTACAGTTCTATTATTTGGTGCATACATATTTAGAATTGTTATGTCCTCTTGGTGTATTGACTCTATTATTATTACATAATGACCCTCTCTGTATCTGGTAGATTTATTTGTTCTGAAGTCTACTTTGTCTGATATTAATATAGACACTCATTTTTCCTTTAATGGGTGTTTGCGTATGACTTTTTTCATTCTTGTACTTTACACTGGCCTATATTTTATATTTTATTTGAGTTCCTTGTATACAAAATATAGTTGGCCATATTTTTAAGCCACTCTGCTAATATCTATCTTTTAATTGGTATATTTAAACCATTTACATTTACTGTAAATATTGATACAGTGCTTTAGTGCTAATCTGCCATTTTTTTTTTTTTTTGTTATCTCTATTTTGGGTTTCAAGTTTTTCTCCTACCAACCTGTTATTTACTTGAGCATTTATAGAGTTCCACTTTTATGTGTATAGTGTTTTTAAGTGTATCATTTTATATAGAGATTTTTTTTAATGATCACAATGAGTGTTCCATCATATACACATAATTTATAACTGGCGACTGCTGTTGTAATTTTATCAATTTGAATGAAGTATAGAAATCTTACCTCCCATTACAACCTTCACTTATAATTGTCTTAAATATTTCCTCTAAATACATTTGGAACCACATTAGACAATGTTATAATTTTTGCTTCAACAAGAAAAGAAGGAAGGTCTATTGCATTCATTCATATTTTTTGCTTACCATGTTCTTTTTTCTTGATGTTCTAACGTTTCTTCTTTTATTGTTTCCTTTTTGTTTTAAGAACTTTCTCTAGCCATACTTTGTGAGCAGGTCAGATTTGCTGGTGACAAAATATTTTTGTTTTCCTTTAGCTGAGAATGTCTTGATTTTTTTTTTTCTTTCTGAAAGATTTTTCCGGGATATTAGGTTCTAGGTTGACAGGCCTTTACTTTGTTGTTGTTGTTGTTGTTGTTGTTGTTGTTGTTATTGCAGAAAGGTGATTTTATTTAGGTAGAGAAAAGAGAAGGAAAGGAGAAGAGAAAGACTGCCACGAAGAGTGTGGAAGGGGATTCCAGAGGGAAAACCCCAACAGGCCTTTTCTTAAAGCAACTGAAAAATGTTGTGTTACTTCCTTTGGACTCTGTGTGTTCTTGAGACGATCTGCTGTCATTCTAATGGATTTTCTCCTTTGATGAAGTGCTGTTTTTCTCTTGCCGTTTACAAAACTTTTTTGTCTTTAATTTTCATAAATGTGACTATGATGTGTCTTGGCATGGATATATTTGAGAGTTTTTGGCATTCAGATTTACTCAGGCATTTAAATCTGTAGGTCTATGTCTTCTGTCAAATTTGGGAAGTCTTCAGCCATTTTTTTTTTAACACTTTTTCAGCCTTACCCAATTTTTCCTTTCCTTTAGGTCTCCAAGACATGAATGTTAGACATTTTGTTATTTTCATGCAGTGTATTGATTTCCTATGGCTGCTGTAACAAATTACCATACAGTCCATGCCTTACAAAAGTGCACATTTGTGGTTCTGAAGACCAGAAGTGAAAATCAGTTTCATAGGGCTAATGTGAAGGTGTTAGCAAGGCCGCTTCCTTCTGGAGGTTCTAAGGAACAGTCTGTTTCTTTGCTTTCTCTAGCTTCTAGAGGCATCTGTATTCTTTGACTTACAATTCCTTCCTTGGATCACTCCAATTTCTTTCTTTATCTTCAAATCTCCTACTTACTTTTCTGTAGCCAGATTTACCTCTGCTCTCTGACTCCCTCTTTTAAGGACACCATGATTACATTTAGGACCCACCTGGGTAATGCAGGCCACTATCCCTATCTGAAGAGCTGTAATACCATATCTACCAAATCTCTTTTTCCATTCACAGCTTCCAGGGATTGGAGCCATTATTCAGCTTACCACACACACGTTTCTGAGGCTCTCTCTTTTTTTATTCTCTAATCTGTTTTCTCTCTGTTACTCAAACTGAATGATTTCTATTTTACTGTCTTGTAGCTTCCAGATTCGTTTCTGACATTCCCATTCTGCTATTGAACCCACCCATTTATTTTTATATTTTAGTTTTATTTTTCAACCTAAAATTTATACTTACTTTTTCCTCATATGGTCTGTTTCTTGGTCAAAGCTTTCTGCTTTTTCATTTGTTTCAAGCATGTTTATAATCATTCAATGAAATATTGTAATGAATGCTTTAAAAACTTTGTCAGATAATTCTAACATCTCTGGGATCTTGTTTGTGGCATCTGTTGACTATCATCTTCGTTCAGTTTGAGATCTTCCTGGTTCTTGGTATGATGAATGATTTTCAATTCAAACTTGGCCATTTTCTTATATGTTATAGAGACTCTGAATCTTATTTGAACTTTCTGGATTTAGCCAGGTTCCACTAATATCACCTCAATGAGCATTCATTCCAGGTGGGGATTCCTAGTTAGGTTCCTCACTCAGTCTCCCTTGACACCTGAGGAGACTTTACATTACTGTGGGATAAAGTGGGAATCCAGGCTTCTCACGAGATCTTCACTGATACTTCAGCTATCAAGGGTAGAAGTGCCTGTTTTCTGTTGTTCTCCATGTGGTCTCTCCACTGACACACTATGGGGGGACAGAAGAGGTGTCCTAATGACCTCCAGGCCTTAGTGACAGTCCTGACTCACCATTAAGCCACCTGTGACACCATCCCAGCAGAGAAGGAAAAAGGAGACTCAGTACTGCAAGGTAAGTGTGGAACTCCAGGATCTTTTTATAGTTACTATTGACAATATAGTGGAGCTAAGGACTGGGGGGGTCTTTATTACCACTGGTGAAAATGAAAGTCCTAGCTTTTTACTTGGCCTCTTATGACATCATCACAGTGGGGATGGGAGAAGTTGGGGCGTCTTGTTACAGCTTGGCAAGTGTGGAAGTGTAGGTCTCCTAAACAGCTTGTGTTGCTGTAGGTGTGGTGGGGCCACAATTTTTTCTGTCTTCTGTGGCTATAATAGAGCAGTTATTGCCTAATTTTTTTTTAAATCTAGCTCTGCTACTCCTTTCCTGTTCCTTATGCCGGAGAGAGTATGGTTTTGTTGGCACACTTTTCAAAGTTGTGTCTGATAGCATTCCTAGGTTTCCAGCTTCTTTAGCCCCAAGTATTGGATATGTGAGGCAACACACAATTCCAGGGAATTCACTATCATGTCATTCCTTGAACTCGGAGGTCCCCTGGCTGATCTGACTGCTTTTCTCCAGCTTTCAGTGCCTTTGTTTGTTTATTTTGTGTATAAAATACAGGGGTTTTAGTTGTACTTAGTAAGAAGAGTAGGGAAAAGTGCTTTTTTTTCCCATCTTCACAGAAGCAACAGCCCAATCCGTACATTTGATGCAAGCATAAACTGAAAAAATATCACTCCGCATTGTTTCTCAGAGGATAAATCTCAGAGGGTTACTGCTGATCTGCTTCTAGATAATCAACACCTGACACATCACTGGCATAAGTGAGTCCTCAGGTGATGGTGCATAGATGGGTTCACAATACAGTCCCTCAGTGTGGGATTCATGGACCACAGGCAGGTACTCTTACTCCCACAAATCAATGCTCTCTCCCCTCCTGAAAAGCCATTACTGTAGGCCGTGGCATAGTTGGAGATTTCCTTCACTCTCATAGGTGTCTTTCCTGGCAGTTCACACCATCCCAGCTCTTGCTCTACTCTCACTAAATGCTCTTTATTTCCAAGAATATCATCCACCTGAAATGCAGTTTTGGACCAGTAAGTGCATGGGAAAATGTTCCTAAACTAAGAAATAGTGAACACAAAATCCATATTTAAATTCTAACTGAGGAGAACCTCTTAGAAAGCATTCTTATTAATTTCTTTTGATGTAAAAATTATGCATTAAAAATAAATGTATTGATTTGTCAAGTTGTTTGATCACTGTTTGGTAGGTTAAGTACAAAAGATGGAGCTAAGAATTCTCTGCTTGAAACCAATATGCTGAGAAATGAGAGGTGAAACGTAGGAGATCACAAAGAACAACAGTCTAGGGAAATGCATGCAAAAGTCAAATCAAGTTATTGACATTGTAGCCAACCTTGAAACTCTCACTAAACTAGAGCAATTGTTCTCAAAGTGTTGGCCTCAGCAGCATCAGCACAACCTTGGAACTCTTTGTTAACGCAAATTTTAAATCTCTATCCTAGACCTACTGAATCACAAACTATGGGGATAGATCCCACAATCTGTCTTGTAGCCAGCTCTCCAGGGGATTGTGATACACACTAAACTTGGGAACCACTGCACTAGAGTAACCCCTCCAACCTCTGCAAAATATGCTAAATTTATGCTGTCAGTGACCCTTGACTCATCAGTTTCGGTTTCTGGAAAATGTATTTATTGTATTTAACATTTTGTGTGCTTATATTATAAATATGTTTTCAGGTAAACATAGTAAGGAAATTAAAAATGCATTACCTAAAACTGTCTCCTTGGTTAGTTCATATTAATGATTATATAGTTATTTTCTATCCTTAACCCAGATCTACTCCATGTCTGATTTTGTGGTTGACATCAAGAGAATGAGCCAGGCCTGCACTTCCCTCCCTTTGTTCCTCCCAGTTGCCAAGTCATACATTAATGGGTTTTGTAGCTGTTTTTATGTTCTTTTCTAGAGATGACACCCATCATGAAGGCATTTGGAGGCGAGAGTGGGGGTGTCTCTGCATTATTTGAAGAAGATGCATTTTAGGAGATCTTGTCACACCATATTGTTAGAGACAGATGCATATGCGGATGTCCAGATTAATCATTGTCATTACCACATCAGCTCCACCATGGGGGATTCACTGTTTACTGTAGGCTGGCATTTTTCTCTGGGGTCATGTGGGATTAACGGGAATCTTGGCTACAAGGCTGCCCTGAGGAAAGAAAAGCTGCATTTCTGTATAGATACTTTATAATTGAGGTATAGTTCCAAACCCCAGGATAGGGTAAGACAAAATCAACAGGAAGTAAAAGGTTAAAAGGTTTTAAAATGTTTTATGATGGTACTAAAATACAAATAGATGCAGCTTTGAGAAGTAGTCTGTGGCTTCCAGTCCTAAATATGGTTCAGTTTTACTGTATTTTAAGGACAGCATTTTATATAATTTTATACTTTCAGCTAGCAATTCACTAAAACTGAGAGGGCATAATAGATATTCACATAGTATCCACCTCTTCTGATAAATAATATTTCAGCTTTTGGATTAGGCGTTGCATTTTACTATGTAGAACTTTTAAGCTGAATGTTTTAGTTTCTGTAAATCATATGTTTCAATTACATACACCCTATATACACTTTTTTTGAAGATGTTCTGTGTAAGCTGAGGAAATCTGCTCTTCATTTAAAATGACACATATTCTGCATTTAGAAAAATATTGTTTTCTATCCTTTCACTGTTCCTCATCACCAATTGTCTTAGACCCTTTTTATTTCTTCTGTTTCATTTAAGCATTCAATTTGATACTATTTATCATTTACTCATTTTGCTTGGGCGTTTAAATGATTGTGACTCTGCAATGTTTTGGGGATAAATTTTTTCCAAACCTTCATTATACAATGTTTGTCCAATAATACCATTTGGGCAGGTTGGAGGAGCCATTCCTTTAAGAACAGATTTTTAAATGATGCAGCAGGTGTTTCCTCTTACATAGAGTCATCCTTTCTAAAATGAAGGCCCTTAGCCATGGCAATCCTCATCAGATGTCTTCTTTCTTATAATCATTACTTGGTTGACATTTTTTAAATGTGGTAATTAAATCGCTACCAAAATGTTTCGATAGGAAGTGCACGCTGTGTCTTCCGTGGGTAGTGGTCCAGATTTTCTCCTACTGTGTTTGTTGCTATTTATAAACACACAATGTGTCAGGTGATACTTTTTCCAAATGCAGATAAATTCTGCCTCCTCCTTTTAACCCAAACACTGTAAAAATGTTTACCATAAGAGTATATACAAAATAAAAATTTTTGCTAATGCTGCAAAATACCCTTTAGGAAGTGATACATGAGTCAGATTGATTGAAAATTTGATCAAAATATGAATCATTTTAAAAATAGGAAAACATTTCAAAGCATCTAGCTGTTCTTTTTTCATTTCCCTTAGTGTCAACATAGTCTTAAACCTTTTTTTTGTTTCTGCTTTTTGTGTGCTTGTTTGGGGTTTAAGTTTTGTTTCTGTTTTATGCCTTATTTTCCAAACATAGGATGTAACAGTTAAAAGTTCTCTAAGTACCTCTAATATTTCAGATTGAGGTGAGATATGAAATTGGGAGATGTCCCATATTTCTACAAATTGAATCCTTGTATAGACAAGGAAGAAAAACAACTGAAGAGAAACCAAAGGAAATGATATTCTATTACCAGTCTTCTAGGAGTGGTTATAAAAGCAAAATAATCTAACTTCACTCAGCCAAGAGTAGTTTAAGGGATAAAAACAGTCCTGTGGTTTCATGTGAGTATGCATAATTTGTTTGTGTGTCTGTGTGTGTGTTTGTGTGTTTTTTAAGGTTAAGCTTGGTCACGAGTGGAAGAAGGTGACAAATATCAGCATTTCACTTCTTTGTTTTGACTGCTTCTGCCCATTTATGAACAGATGCTAATCTATGCCAGTTACCCCTGCCTTTTTCCTACAAATGTATCTGTTCTTTCCATCTGTTTTGTTTTTGTGTATTTTCTGTTTCTGAGTTTTCATCCCACAGTACCCCAGCTAGCATCCAGCATCTAGTTGGATGGTCATGAAAGCAGATGTGCTCCTAGCATAGTGAAATTACAAACATTTTAGTTTCTTGCTTGTGGTTCTCAAAGCTTTCACTTAAGTCCATGACAATACTGCATATTTCAGCTTTCCCTCCTCCCGGTTCCATCAGTCATTCCATATTATTTACTAGGAGTCAGCATTTGTGGCAGAACTAGTCTTTGGCATAACTTATGCTTGCCACGCCTTCTGTGAGCCCCTGGGGCTCAACGTGACTATGACACCAGCCATTTTTATTAGTGCTTCTCAAAATATATTTCAAGGACCACCTGCATCAGAATAATTTGGGGAATTTGTTAAAAGTACTGGTATCTAAACCCCATCCTAGAGCCACACACTGAATCAGAATCTATCTTTATGACGCTTTATGACTTTAGAATTTTATTTCTATTTATTTACTTTTTGACATGGAGTCTTGCTCTGTTGCCAGGCTGGAGTGCAGTGGCGTGATCTCAGCTCACTGCAACCTCCACCTCCCCAGTTCAAGTGATTCTCCTGCCTCAGCCTCCTGAGTATCTGGGACTACTGGCATGTGCCACCACACCCAGCTAATTTTTGTATTTTTAGTAGAGACAGGGTTTCACCATGTTGGCCAGGATGGTCTCAATCTCTTGACCTCATGATCTGCCTGCCTCGGCCTCCCAAAGTGCTGGGATTACAGGTGTGAGCCACCATGCCAGGTGTAACTTTAGAATTTTAAGGCTAACAGTAATGATAGAGGCTAGTCCAGATCTGCATTGGCAACTTTCTAAAATCAGAATGCATGGATCTCATCCCCAAGTTTTTCACTTAAATGGCCATGTGTGTTTTAAACATGCAACTGATGGTAACAACCAGAAATGTGCTGTAGAAGTTGAAAGGTAAGAATGGAGATTGCTATTGCTAGAGAAGCATTACCTTCAATGAATTCATCAAAGTCCATGGATTTATCTTCATTTATAAATTCAGAACCCAGATCCTTCTCTGAAAGGTGAAGTCATATTAAGCTTATAGAGACTGAGCTATAAATAAGAATACCAATTTGCTTAAGTACAGTTAGAATTATTGTTACTAAGATCAGCATGAGTAGGACATTCTTACCCTACTGGCTGATCCCCATGGAAAGAAAAATTCTTGTTAAGTTTTCTCTTGAACCTGAGTCAGACTAAAGAAAGTTACTCGAAAAAATGGTGAATATCTACTTAAGACTTAACTGTCATGAACAATTATAAACATTTCATCTGTATTATCTTAATCCTACTCAGTAACCCTTTGTGCTAGTATTATTAGCTCTAATTTCTAGAAAAGAGAAATATAGGAAAAGGGACTCTATCTAACTTGCTTAATATGACAGAGTCACCAAAAGTTACAGCTGAAATTCTTGGGCTCTATGACTGAGTTATTAGTAAAAAAAGAAGCTAACTAGATAACTTGAGAGTTGTCTGGGCCTTAGCATCTAAGTAAACAATCAAATGGGGCCAGCATAGCTTCTAGTTGGTGAAGAAGAAAGAAATGTGCAAACTGCCACTCACATGGATAGGATGTTTTCAAGTCATGTGTAACTAGAATGAATAGCCCCTGGGTGGATCAAGAGTGATATCATGGTCAGAACCTTGTGGTTTATCTAACTGACCTCTTCATTGTGATTAAATGAAAGATCTACAGAATCAGAGTCTGCTCTCAAAGTTTTATTTGTAAAAATAAATCACAGTTTATAGAAATAGCTAGAATAAATATTAATATATAATAATAGAGGCATACTTAAATATATAAGGCAAGTATGCATATATCAGTTTCTTGAATGTTCCCAAGTACTTAGGTCACTTTGATTCAGAAAATCTGAGTGAAATTGGCTTGAACTTCCACTAGCTCCAACTCAAGCATATTTTCTGTTATTTTGGGGGATTTTTGTGGCACTTACATTTCTCCTGTGACTCTGTTCTGAGTCTCTGCATCTAAATGCCCAATCATTACTCTCAGTTTTATTTCCTTAGCACGGGGCCAATTTAGGGCACCCTGCTGGTTATGCCCTTGATTCTTTTAATCCCAGAAATCCCACTGGCTCCAGGCTGTGTGTTTAGGAGACTTTGCTGTAGGTTTAGGCAATGGAGTTATGTTATGGAACAGAAATGTTAGATATCCCTAGTACTGAAACTCCCTCAACCATTTCTTTATATATATATATATATTTACATTTTTAACTTAAGCTTCAGTACCTTACTGTTTGAGAAATGGGGTTATTTATAAGTGTACAAATTCATCTCAAAACGGCAGGTACACACTAGTAAATCATTTCTGGCTTTCTGTTTTCCTTGGTCTGCTAGAAACTATCAGATTGTTAGCTACTATTGAAATGTAACCCTTACTCTCTCAGAAAGGAAAAGTGAATGGCCCTCTCATCTATGAAATAAATGTCTGCCACTAGCAGTCCCTGAACACCCCTCAGCATAAACACCAAAAGATCTCTTTTTTGTTGGTGAATCCAGCAAACGGATGGCACAGTGGCAGTGTGTGGTATTGCAGCTGATATTATGGGATTCTTTTAAGTAAGAGTCCAACCTTACCTCCACAGTGGTGGTGGTGGTGGTGTTCTCTGGAATGTATGCGTGAGAATTACATATATTGCTGAGCATGGAAAACTTTAGTGCCCTAGTCATGAAAACATGGTATATTCTTGAGTTGATATCTTTCAGAAAAAAATCATTTCCAATGCTTACATAAGCATTGTTTGCATCTTGAAGGTTATAGTTTACCAGATTTTGCATATTAAGTCAAAAATAAAAATAAAAATTTTCCACTATGTTGAAGAGTATCCACTGCATTATGGAATACAAGTTAGCCAACCAGTATAGCAGAATACTGGCTTCACAAAAGATATGACCACTGCTGTAATCAAGATGACTACAGTGAATAAAATTTACTCGCATGAATCTAATAATCCATGGAAAATTTTAGGTAGTTGCCTAAGATTGATGGTAAACCTTAAAGCAGAACTGTTTTAGATTGTCATGCATTTTCAAAGACATAGCTTTTAGAGCTCAGTTTATTTTCCTGAAGACTTTTGCCTCATATCCATTAAAACTGTCAAGGTGCACATTACTGTGAGCTGGATTTGTTATGCTAATTTCCATGTCCATGAATCCGGAAAACACTGGCTGAGCTTGATAGAAATCTATAAGGCAAGCACAAAACTTAATTAATAACACCTATATGCTAATAGTAAATTTGATATACAATAGTTGCAAAACTAAATAGTTATGGTCATAACATGTGCCAGTCTTTACCTAGTGATAGACTAAGAGGAAAATAAGGCAAATCTCAAATCCAAAAATAGTATTTTATTGATAACATCATTTTCTTTAGCACTACCTAAAATGTTACTCTTGCTCTGCCAGATACAAAGCTGACAATTGAATGATTTGCTCTAAATTATCATTTGAGAAGCCATCAGTCTACCGCAAGGTGACATCTCAGCTATCTAGGCGACCCAGTGTGGGACTGGAGGAAGGTGAAAGCATCTGTTCATCAGTGTCTATATAAAGGCTGAACCACACTGATCAAGTGGAGACACCACTTTCTTGTCCTCAGGGAGCTTACATTCTACTTGGGAGATGCAACTAAGAAACAATGAAACAACATAAGATAAAGAAAAAGCTGTGTTATATGAAACTTGAGAAAATATCTAAGCATTCTGAGAAGTAGGAAGGCTATGAGGAGATATGTGACAACGTTTTAGAGGCTTTCTTTCAACAACTGCATGAACGAATAGATTTTACCATTAACTACAACCTGCACCCTACCTCAAATTTCTTCAATAGAAACATAAATAGAACTTGAATCCTATTTGGATGCTTCCAAATTGTGAGTTCGTAGCATATTTGGATAATGACTCCTGACAAGACAGATTTCCCTGCCTATAGGAAACTGGGAGAATTAACCAGAAAAAATAAAATCTGGTTTAAATTGTGCATAGATGTTCTAGTGGTAAGAATTTACTCCACAGTGGTTATTTAAGGACCCTAAAAAATTTGGTCTTAGTTATCTGTTATTTTATTAAGCTGAAGGATAAATTTCCATCTTTACAAAAATCTGTGATTTTATTATCTTTGTCCTAATTCCACGTCAACTCTGTGTGTGCATGTGTTTGTGCATAAATATATGCATAAAACAGTGGTTCAAGCTTTTAGCATGTGTAAGAATTATTACCTGGTTGAAGGGGGGAGCTTTTGAAAACACAGATTGGTGGGCCCCACTGTCAGACTTTCTGATTTAATCAATCTGGACTAGGTGCCAAATATTTGCATTTATAACAGGTTACCAGGTGATGCTGACACCGCTGACTCAGGGACCACATTTTAAGAGTCATTGATGTGACACGTAAGGCCCGTGGTGAATCACAGTGGCTTTATTAAAAAGTAAATCATTTAAATGCAATGTCTAAGGCAGTCTTAAGAAGAAATGTGGTACTGAAGTATGGCCAAATGACTGTGTCTTAGTCTGTTCAGACTGCTATAGCAAAATATCATAAGCTGGTGGCTAAGAAAGAACAGGAATTTATTTCTCACAGTTCCAGAGGCTGGGAAGTCCAAGATTAAGGCAGTTTTGGTGCTCAGTGAGGTCCTGTTTTCTGGCTCATATATGGTACCCCTTACTGTGTCCTCACATGGTAGAATGGGCAAAGAGTCTCCCCTGGGACTTTTTAAATAAGGGAATTAATACCACTGATGAAGGTTTTGTCCTCATGATCTAATTATCTCCCTAAGGCCCCACTCCTAACACCATCACCTTGGGTGTTAGGATTTCCACATGTGACTTTCTGGGGGTCATAAACATTCAGACCTTAGCCAGATGTGTGGGGTTTTTTTGTTCGTTTTGTTTTGCTTTGTATTGTTTTGTTTGTTTTAAGATTAAGTCTCACCCTGTGGCCCAGGCTACAGTGCAATGGCATGATCTCGGCTCACTGCAACCTCCACCTCCTGGGTTCAAATGATTCTCCTGCCTCAGCCTCCTGAGTAGCTGGGATTACAGGTGCCCACCACCACGCCCAGCTAATTTTTATATTTTTAGACGGAGTTTTACCATGTTGGTCAGGCTGGTCTCAAAGCCCTGACCTCATGATCCACCCGCCTTGGCCTGCCAAAGTGTTCAGATTACATGCATGAGCCACCATGCCCAGCCAAGATGTGTGTTTTAATAGCCCATGAAACTCATCCTGTGCTGGCCTTGAAATTTTGCAGTGTGGGGGTTGAGAGGGTGGACTATTAAGATAGACTCCCCTTGCATGCTGCCTTTTAAGATTCTGGCTCAAAATATGGCAAAACACCTGGCTCAACTCATTCCACCTGACTTTCTCTACCCTAAGGTCAGCTGTGACCCATTCCAAACAGGATTTTTCACTTTTGTCAGTAAGCTCACTGGCTTTGTTTGGCTTGTTAGATAGCAAACTCTATGAAGAAAAAACTCCCTTAATTTTTGTTTGGACTGTTGGTCAGCTAATCCTTATAGTTTATAATTGTTGCTCAGGAAATCTGGGTCCTTGTGCATCTCCAGGTTTAACTTCCTACAAAGATCTTTCCTTGAAAAATACTATTACAATGTGAAAGCATGCTAGTATCTTAGCCAATTATTTTAAAAATACTTGCACACACATGCACATACACACAACAAAACCATTCTTAAAAACATCTTACTATTCCATAGTCACAGTTTTATTTGTTAAATAAGCCTTGTATTCAGTTATATTGTGCAGTGTCCTGATCACTGTAATAGATAAAATGTTACTCTTGTTCCCTACTACTTGTGTTTTAATAGGATGGTGCTGTGTTATGTTTCCACTTTTTCTAAGAAAGTGTTCTTAAGCACTGTTCAATGCTTAATGTATCCTGTTTCCAGAGATTAAATTTTCTCATAACTAACAAATGCTGTCCAAAAACCACCTTGGTGACTTTACTAAAAGAAAAGATTTTGCCATTTTCTTCTAACCAGGTCCCAGTGATGTTTTTCATATTCTTCTGTCTAACTCAACTCTTATCCCCTACTTTTGGGTTAGGATCATGATGTGCTTGTGGAACATTAAAGTTGAAAGAAGCAAAGGTATCATTTAGCCCACCCGTTCATTTAAAAGAGAAGCTAGACAAACTGCTGAAGTCCACACACTAAATTAGTCACACAGGAAATGACTCAGGGTCAAGACCTTTTAGCCAATCTCTTTCTATAACCATGCTTGAAATTTTAACTAATACAATGAATCTCAGCCATCCCATAACTGTTGGATAAGATTAACCAAAGCAGCTGCTACGGCTCAAAAATTGTTGGAACTTCTCACACTGAAGCTGCCCTAAATTTCTTTAGTACTCTCAAATGCGTTTAATGTTTAAAAACTTTCTATTTTCAGATAATTATAGATTCACATGTAGTTGCGATAAATAATACAGAGGTCCCATGAACTTGTCACCCAATTTAAACAATGGTAACAGCTTGCAAAACTGTAATAAAATATCATAACGAGAAAATTGACATGGGCACAATTCACAGAACTTATTCAGATTTCACAAGTTTTATATATACATATATATGTAGTGTGTGTGTGTGTGTGTGTGTGTGTGTGTGTGTGTGTGTATTTAGGTCCATGCAATTTTATCTCATATGTAGCTTTGTATAAATATCACTAAAGTCAAGATAGGGAAAAGTTCCATAGTGCTGCCCTTTTATAGCCATGCCCATTTCTCTTCCCTTCTCCCTCCCTCCATCCCTAACCTCTGACAACCTGTAAACTCTTCATCTCTATAATTTTATCATTGCAAAAATGTTACATAAATAGAATTTTACCTTTTGAGATTTTAAAAAATTCAGCATAATTTCCTTGAGTTCCGTCCACATTGCCCCCTGTGTCCATCATTCATTCTTTTTAATTTCTGAGTGGTATTTCAAGGTATGGATATACCACATTTTGTTTAACCATTCACCTGTTAAAGGACATCTCAGTTTTTTCCAGTTTTTGAATATTATAAGTGAATATGCTATGAACATCTGTGAATAGGTTTGTGTGAAAGCAAGCTTTCATTTCTCTGGGATAAATGCCCAACAGTGCAATTGCTGGATGTTTAGTTTTGTAAGAAACTGCAAGCTGTATTTCCGAATGGATGTGCCACTTTATGTTCCCATAAACAATATGTGAGAGATTAGTCTTCTCTGCCTTTGCCAGCATTTGGTGTTAACTCTATGCTTTATGTTAAACATTATGATCCATGTGTAATAATACCTCATTGTGGTTTTACTAAGCATTACCTTAATGACTAATGATGTTGAACATCTTTTCATGTGCTTATTTGCCATCCATATAACTCCTTTTTTGAAATATCTCTTTAGATCTTTTGTCCATTTTTTAATTGAATTGTTTGCATTCTTACTAGCAGGTTTTGAGGGTCCATTATATATTCTATATGTTAGATTTGTGGTTTGCAAATAGTTTATTTCAGTATGTATCTTTCTTTTCTTCTTTTTATCTAAGCCTTTTACAGAGCAAATAGTTTTAATTTTGATGAAGATCATTTGATAAGAACCCATTTTTATTTTAATGGTTTGTGCTTTTTTTACCTAACTCCCTATCCTGAAGATTTTTTTTTCTAAAAGTTCCATTATTTTACATTTAATTCCATGATCTATTTGGAGTTAATTTTTGTATAACGTCTGAGGTTTAGATTGAGGCTTATTGTTTTGCCTATGAATGTCCTGTTGCTCCAAACAATGTCTTCAATTTTGACTTGTCAGTTTTTTTTTTAATTTGGCAAACTTGTGTGTGTGTGTGTGTGTGTGTGTGTGTGTGTGTGTGTGTGAGAGAGAGAGAGAGAGAGAGAGAGAGAGAGAGGCTATCACATGTGAGACACTGTTAGGTAGTAAAGACAGGGACATCAATAGAGCACAGCACCTGAAATATCTCCTGGTATAGTTGGAGAGGTACATGTAGAAATATTTTCAATATTTCAGGTTAAATTATAATATAGAAGAATGCACAGAGGAAAAGGACTTGAATGATACAAGTGGATGCAGGCAGAGTAGGTATAAGCCATTGCAATAGCTTAATGAGAGATAATTAAAGCAGGAGCTTATAAAGAGAAAAGGAGTGAATAGATTTCAGAAATACTTATCAGAGCCTTGCAGAGAATGGTTTAGGGAGAAGGAGGAGTCAAAGGTAAAGAGAGTAGATGGTGATGTTATACAAAAGGTGTAAAAACAAGGAACAGATTTGGATTGAAAATAATGATTTCGTTTTAAACTTCTTGAGTTTGAGAAAGGCGTTAAACATCCAGGAGTAACTATCCTAGTAATAGTTTTCTCATATAAAGCTAAAGCTTGTGGGAGAATTTCATGGTAGACAATTTTTGAAAATCACCAGAAATCACTTAGAGATAAAGAAAGATGTTATAAAGGTAGGTTGTACTATTTTAAGTCAAAAACAGAAGTCATAAGACTCTAGAAGGAAACATTGTTGTGACCTTTGGTGCACTTCAGGTGTGAATCTGAAATCGAGTAATTCTGATTACAAACTGCATTAGCTAAACAAATAAATAACTCTTCTGAGCCATAATTTCATCATTTATGAAATGGGTATATTCATAACCCTAGAGCTTTTGGGACTGCTTTGAGGACCAAATGAGATGATAAGCCTAAAATTCTTGGCCTGTAATGAAGGTTTAGCATATGTTAGTCCCTTTATTCCTACAAGATACTTTTGAGATTGTTTACTGTAATGCTTTTCAAGCTACTTTTTTTTAAAGGAGGGGAACTCTTTTTCAAATGAAGTCTCATACAGAACTAGAAAACAGTTAAAAGCAAAGCCCTGTCTCCTCTTTACCCAAGTTTTCAATTGAAGCGACAATGTGGCAACATAGGACTCTAATAAACCATGAAGATAATAAGATATTCCATCTAAAGTTAAGAACGCTGTGATCTAAGAAGGTACAGAAAGTTTTCTCAAGTCACATGATTTGCTGGAGGCACACCCTGGTCCAAATCCCTAGGTTACCTCGTCCCTTTTTTATATTCTTTCTGAAATGCCATAGTACCTATAACTCACATTTTAATCTTACTTGCATGGGTGACTGTAGTTACAGTTCTAGGAGAAGCTGATGTCTTAAATGTTCTTTGAGTTACAGTGGCATTTCTGTGATTTGTAGCCTCCAAAGCATCCTTCTGGAAAAGCCTCTTTTTGATTGGTACCTTCTGAAATATTTAAGAAATGATCTCCCATTTATAATAAATGTGGGCCCATATTATTATAAAAGATAATCATGATATTCTTTCTGTCCTGCTCTCTTAATAGTCAGTGTTGACAAACATTTCCTATCTTGGTTTAGAAGACTGTGTCTTTAGGGAGTGGTTTCAAACATGCAGTTATCTAAGGAACACTTTTAAATGATAGACTCTGGGATGGATCCTTGAAGATTGAGTCAGTTGACCCAAAGTGGATCTTTAACATCTCATTTTAAAAATCTTCCCAGGGCCAGGCACAGTGACTCATGCTTATAATCACAGTGCTTCGAGAAGCTGAAGTGAATGCATCATCTGAGGTCAGGAGTTCGAGACAAGCCTGGCCAACTTGGTGAAACCTCGTCTCTACTAAAAATACAAAAAAAAATAGCTGGGCATGGTGGTGCATGCCTGTAATCCTAGCTACTAGGAAGACTGAGGCAGGAGAATCGCTTGAACCCAGGAGGCAGAGGAGGTTGCAATGAGCTGAGATCTTGCCCCTGCACCCCAGCCTGGGCAATAAGAACAAAAACCTTGTCTCAAAAAAAAAAAAAAAAAAAAAAAAATCTTCCCAGTTGAGGCTGGAACGTCTGAGAATCCTTTCTCTGTGGTTTAACTCAGGTCTCTTGGAGTTTTCATTGCTGTTTTCCTGCCATTTCCTTCCTAGATAACTAATGCTTTTGAACACTTTATAGTTTTCCTCAGATTTTCTCTCTAGCTCAGAACTAGAACATGTACTGATAGATGTTTTAAACAATTCCTACCCTATCTGAGTCCCCCTGCTCCCATATATCAAATTCCTTCCTAAAGTAACATCCTAGAGGCAAAAGATGGTGTCAGTTTGGTAGTAACAATAACAACCACAACATAAAAGCCATCACTTATTGAGCATTCACGAGGTGACAGATGTGTCCTTAGGGTTTGGATTATATTTTCTGATGATAGAAGTCTGAACTATGGACTTTTATTTACAGCTGCATACTCGATATTTCAAACAACTCTTGCTTACTCCTTTTCCTTATATATGCTCCTCCTCCAGGCTTCCCTCATCTCAATATGTTTCCTGCAGTCATCCAGTGTTGAGTAGGTATTATTCTTGTCTCTCATTTCCCCTGACACTTCATAACCAATCCGTCAGTAAGTTCTGTCAGCTGTGCTCTCAAAATATATCCCAATCTAACCACTTCTCACTGACTCTACCAAGAGCCATTCAATCCAAGTCACTATTATTTCTTGTCTATATTATTTTAGTAGCTGGATGACTGTGTCCCCTGCTCCTACTTTGGCTTCCATGGCTAGTCCTTCAGAATGAAGCAAGAGTAATCATATAAAAGTATGAATTGAGATAATATTCATTGACCTAAAACCTTCATTCATGTCCTATCACACTTAGATTAAACATCAGTTCCCTTGCAAATCATGACCTGTAAGTCCTAGATGACCTAGCTTGGACTTCCCTCTCTAGCCTTATCTCATATTGCTCTATTCCTTGCCTTCCTTCCCTCTGCTTCACTGCTGTTCTCTGTATAAGCCAAGCTTTTGCCCAGCTCAGGACCATTGCACTTGTTCTTCCCCCTATCTGGAACACTCTTCCTCCAGGTCTCCGTGGCTTACTCTCTCACTTCACACAGGCCTCTGTTCACATATCCTCAGTGTTGCCTTCTCGACCATTCTGCCTAAGAGAGCACCCTGGCCCTCCCTATCCACTTCTCCTGCTTTACTTTTCCTCATAGCCTTTTTTACTACCTGACATTGAAGCATACATATAGTGGGTTGTTCATTGTCTCTCTCCCCTACTACAATGTAAGCTTCACAACGGAAGGGATTTGTATCTGTTTCTTACTCACTTTTGTATCCCTGGCGCCTGGCACAGAGCCGAGCCTCATTAAGTATTTGTTGAATGAATGAATTAGTAACTATAGCAGTTGTCACTCTCCTGGGTTCTTCTGCAGCAGTGCCTTTGATGCTTGTACATGAAATTCCTAAAAATTTAGATGACATGTCTTGATCTCTGTCAGTCACTATTCGTGATCTTGTTTGCCTTTTGTAACTGCACTTTAATATTTACAAAGAACAGAGCCATGCCTAGATCAGTTCAGTCCTTAAAATATTTCACTGTTATCCCTTTATTATAAATTCCCTGGACCTTGCATCCTGTCCTTGGCTTTGGTGCTTTCGGATTTAGGTTGAAAGAGAGCTATAAAGAGGGCATTCTGTATTGGGTCAACAGTGTCCCCAAAGACAGGGAAATACTCTAAGTACATGTATTGTCTCTTCCAGACCTTTATAGAACCGTATGAGAGAGGGAAATGTACTTTTATGTGGGATGATAAAATGCTCACACTGGGACTTTCAAGCTAACATTACTTCTTACCTCTCGTACTAATAATAGATAAATGGATCATTTTCCTCCCGCTTTTGTTCATGGCCTCCTTGTCCACTCTCAGCCATTTCCTACAGGAAGTTTTGCATGTGTTCTGTGTTCACTGATGCCTGAAATATTAGTGCATCTCTGACGTCTTTTTATTCATGCTAGGAGCATTTGTTTTATGACATATGAGAACCAACAAGTGTGGTCAAGTGCAAATAGACCCATATGTATGTTGGGTGGAAGGGCTCCTTGCAGAAAGCTAGCTCTCACCACGGTGTACCCACACACAGACCGTTGGAAGGCTGGCAGCTCTGCTGAAGTAAGATGGGCCAGCTTGCCAATGGGCACTCTGCCATAAGAGCAGATGGGCCCAAGCAGGGGCAGGCAGCAGAGCACGCATGTCTGTTCTTGACACATGCATATTTATTATTTGTGTCTTTCATTTACAGGAGACAAATTCTTGAACAGAAAGGCTGAATTACAAACTAAGAGTCAGGAAAGATGAGTTTTCAGCCCTTAATTAAAACATTCAAGCAAATAAATCAATGTTTCAGTTCCACGTTAGAAAGCTTATGAAGTAACTTGGTAGAGACCCTCTTTACTCCCAAAGCACTCATCACTAAGAGGAATGCTGTGTCTTACTCAAGCAGTTCTTCACTTGCAAATCATGAGGTAACCGAATATAGTGCCTCCCAACAAAAGACCAGAGATGTAGGAGAATCACTGTATGCAATAAAATTATTTTTACCAACATACTCCTTTTTTGAAAATATTATTAGAATTTTTTCCAAAACGATTCTTCTCTTTTTAATTTTCTTGTTTTAATCAAACAAGAACTAAATTTAATTTCATTTCCTGATAACTACAGAAGGTGACTCTATGAAGATGGCACTCAGCTTGCAGTACAGGCAAAAACATTTGCACCTTAAAAACCTACTTTAATGTCACCTGTGTAGTGTTCCATTTTCCCAAGTGGAAAACCTGAAAAAGATTAGAATAATTATTACTGAAATGTGTGCACCTTACCTTAGATAATTTATAAGCATCACGTCCATCCAAATTAAAAAAGAAAACTTCTCACAAACCCTACATAAGACTCATGGGTATTTTATAATATATTTCACATTTATATTGCACCTTGCACTTCCCACAGTTTATATATATATAAAATCTCCTCTGAACCTCTCCATAAACTTCTGAGGTAAGGCAGGCCTGTTGGTCACTCTTTGCAGTTGAGAAAACTAATGATTGTGCAGGTAAAATGACTCAGGCTCAAACTTTAAGATCATTTGTCTTTTATCATATTAATTTTAATTTTAAGGTTATTTTATAAAGAGGCATTATCTGGTAATGGCTTTTAATATCAAGTGATCATAGTCTTTTACCATCTTGCTTTCTGTTTTTATTTTGCTAATTAAATCTGACAGTGGAGACTTAAGGGGAACTCTTATGTTTCAAGGGTCTTGGACACTGATGGAAATTCAGCATTTGAGGGCTGTTGGTTGACTTCTGTTTATGTTTTTGACAATGGTAAAGTCCTCTAGGGATTTGAGTAGGTCACTTTGTTGCTTAGCGTGTGTTAAATTATTGAGTAAACATGAAGATGATTGTTCCTGATCTTTGGTTTACTATATTCTCTATAGTTTCTCTTAGAGATATTAAAATGATATTAATGCTCTTAAACTGAGTTGGACCATATTGTACATAAGCACTAATAGTGACTTTTGTGTATTAATAAAATAACAGCAATAAGTAGAACTCCATAGCAGTAAATTGCTGTGGTTCTGTGCACCTTTGTATGAAAATATAATTGTAAAAAATATATAATTTTATTTTTTACTACTTTGTCTGTGATTGTTTTTCCCAACTGGAAACACTATGTTCTTATTTTGACATGCTACAAGTAACATGCCATAATAACTATTTATATTTACCATTAAAAATGACAGATTTTTGCCTTTGGACATGAGGTTGATAATGAAATTTTCCAGTCTTAAGAACCAATCAAAAAATCTTTTGAAAGTCAGCTCACTTAAAGAAACCCAGAAAACCACTCTCCTCATGAGCTTGGTAGGATATCATCTGACTTCTATTATAAATAGTCTGTTTGAAGAGATAAGAGTGAGTTAAATTACAAACTGTTTTCCAAGTAATTGATATCCATTACTGGATTTGGAGAGAGCAAAATTATTTTTTCTGGTGGCTGGTGCTCTGGTATGCAAAGATAGTATGTTTTTTCTGTTGTCAGAGGCATACAGAAAAATTATAACATTTAAAACTTTGTAGAGACATCAGAGAATTTAACAAAAAAAAAGGTTTATGTGTTTCTGAAAATCTAAAACAAAAATATTCCTAGAAGCTGTGACAACCCAACCATTTGTGCCCAATAGAGGACTAAATTTAATCACTTGTGCAGAAAACCAAGCACTTGAAAGCAAGTAAGTTTGGGACATAAGGAGCTGTACATAAAAGGTGAATTATTTAGCATGGATTGGATGAAAACTGAATTTCTAAAACCCACTAATTCCTTAGTTCTGCTTTGAGGTCATAAAAATGGGAACAATATTCAAAACAAATTTGAAAGAAATCAGACAAATTTTTGAAAGAAATCAGAGCTATGTATGCTCTTTATAGTACATATGGAAGTGACCATTTGTATGGAGACTGAGATGGGAGTTCTTTGTTGTTCAACCTTGCAAAGTCTCCGTGACTCCCAATGAACAATGAATGAAGTAGGAGTGAATAAATACTCTACCCTCTAGGGCATCAGGTGCCCAAGTGGTTCAAGGAGATCCACAGTAATTGCTTCTGGCCTCCAAAATCAGGGGAAAATATGCTGGACAACTAGGGCAGAGTTGCCATTCCTCTGCTACCATTCCTTTCTCCAATGCCCTTGAGACTCTTCATCTTTCACTGTACCTTCTCTTACACTCTTCTTTCCTCTAGCTTTAATTCTTCCTTTGCCCTCTCCTGACCTTTCAGCTCCTTCTTCTTCTTCTTCTTCTTTTTTTTTTTTTTTTTTTTTTTTTTTTTGAGACAGAGTTTCGCTCTTGTTACCCAGGCTGGAGTGCAATGGCGCGATCTCGGCTCACCGCAACCTCCGCCTCCTGGGTTCAGACAGTTCTTCTGCCTCAGCCTCCTGAGTAGCTGGGATTAAAGGCACGCACCACTGTGCCCAGCTAATTTTTTGTATTTTTTTTTAGTAGAGACAGGGTTTCACCGTGTTGACCAGGATGGTCTCGATCTCTTGACCTCGTGATCCACCCACCTCGGCCTCCCAAAGTGCTGGGATTACAGGCTTGAGCCACTGCGCCCGGCCCCCTTTCAGCTCCTTCTGTCTGACCCCACAGTTCATCAGTATCTGTCTTATACTATTCTGAACGTGATCTATCCCTGTTGGAGAAAATGTTTAGATCTTTGGTTCATAAGTTTTGAAAATGCATTGTAAGACAAGAGGTTTTTCTTTGTCCATCAGGTTTTTCTCTTAAAGGAGAGTATATTCTACCTTAGATTGTTTCATAGTGGGCAGTTCCACAATTCAAGTAAAACTATTTTTCTGACACTGAGTGGTGGAACTAGAAATAAATAATTCCTCAATTATTTTGTTGATCCAGAAAGAACTAATAGGTTTTCCAGGAAAACAGAGAGAATGTGACCTATTTGGACGTAATGAAAACAAAACAGAAATTGATTGGCTAGTCAAGTTGTCTTCCAGGAATTTTAAATTATCCACAAATCTATCTTCTCTTTTATGTATTTACCCTGCCTGTGAATAGATTGGTATCATTTCTATATCACAAAACCGAAATGGGACCCAAGTCCACTGTTGCCTAGCTCAGTGCTTTTTCTTATGGGTTACTCAGCGTCCTAGAATTATAAGGGTAGGTATATCCCTGAACTCACCACTCTTTCAGAACACGAAGCTATGGTCTTTAGCAGATACTAGAAAGGAGTGGCTGGTGCTGCATGATAAAACAGCATGGCCACACTTATTCTGGTTAGAAATCAAAGATCCATTATTTACTTGGCTTTTGCTGTTAAGCTCTTGAAAGATTTGCAAAATTTCATAAAATTTTGTTTCACTCAAATGAAGTGAGAGAGTTAAAGAGAAATCGTTGTTATTTAATGATTTTTGTCTTCTGGAGTATGCTGTCCTTACCCTTTTTAGGCTAAGATTAATTAATTTAAATATAAAACACCCTTAGGAGTTCAGTGTCATTGTTAGGAGTAGGGATTCTAGACCCACATTGACTGAGCTCAGATATTAGTCTCGATTGTGTGCTTTTGGGCAATTAGCTTCAAACATTATTATGTGAGAAAATAGGGATAATGATGGTACCTCCTTCAAGGGTTTTGCTGAGTATATGTATATTAAATATGAAATACTGATAACAGTTTCTAGCACATCTTAAACTAAATATTACCTATTATTATTAGAACTAATCAATAACAGAAAATGACCATATTCCTATACTTATACAATCAAAAAATATTAATTAGAATAATAGGAATATGTAAAATTATGATTTGGTGGAACCATACTTTGTAGAGGGAGTCAATCTTATGCGAATAATATCTGACTATCCCCAGCATGAGAAGTTGACCCTTCTATTCTTTAAGAATGCATGATTTGTGTTTTTTGCTCATTCTTGAAATTTTGATATTTTTTTCAATGAGCAAGAGATGAGAAGCCATTTTTATGTAGGCTATTACTTTTTTTCCGTCTACTTTTTAAATTTAAAGCAGGAACATGTCATTTTGCAAGCATATTTGGTGTTCATCTGTGAGAGGTGCAGGGAAGAATTTTCAATGCTGTGATAATTTCTTGGTTCCACTTGTAAGGAAGAGACAATGAAATCTTAGGCAGATTCTTGTGAAAAACTCTCTTATTTTAAGGCTATTTTTCTCAGGCTTGATATTTTTTAAGCATTTGACCATCATTTGTTCTTCCCACTTTGTTCTCTCTCTACAACTGTCCTTTCTGTAACAACTTAAACCTCCTTCACCTCAAATGCAAACACATAGGCATACAGTGTGCATGGAAATGTGCATCCATACTTGGTTCTGGTAGGTAAGCTCTCTCTGCTATAGGAGTGCAGCAGTAAAACAGATTACACAGGAGCTCAAAAGGTCATTTAGTCAAATCCTTTTATCTCAAGTCATACTTCCCACAAACCAAAGAGAATTGTCTGCTCATCAAGAAATAAATTTCCTAACTTCCCTTAGTCCCTAACAAAAGCATACTTTAGTGGTTCACCAGATGCTGCCCTAAGTTAATAAAGAATGGCATTTTAACAGTAGACATTCCAGATATAGACATAAACCTCAGCAAAAGAAGACAATGTTTCATTTTGTTTTTAGTCAAGTCCCTGTGCTTCCTACAGAGAAGGTGAAATTATTTAATTGGCAAAACAAATCTGTATTTAGAGTTCCAAAATATGTTGAGATATCACTGAAGACATTGCTACTAGTTTACTTACGTGTACATTTTGTTACTTGTACATTTGATCTACCATTTTTTAGAGTTATTTGTATTCTACAGAACAAAAATAAAAGCCAGAGAAGCAGTTCTGTGGAGACAAGTGCCTAGTTCAAGGTCAGAGAAAATCATTGGCAAGACCAATTTTCAGTTATTAAACTGTTACTTAAACCACTAAGCCATGATAAATGAGTCCAGATACTGCAGTTAAGTAAAATCCCAAACTTTGCTTGAACCTGTATCAAGCTCAATAAAGTCACCTATTTGGGGAAATTCTCTATGAATTCCTTCTTGAAGTGAAATTACTTACACCTCTATTGTCCATTGAAAGTGCTTTCATGCCTTTAGCAAAGGACTGTAACATCAATCTTTTCTCTTTTTGGAGTACCCGGGAATTTTAATATACCTGCTACTGTGGTTGATTTATTATTTAATTATATTTTTATATATTATTTTAATGAGTTAGGTTCTCCAAGCTTCTGTCTTAAAAACTCCATCTGTTTGTAATACATGGTTGCTATGAAGGCATGCCCTTGAAACCTGGATTTCCTGTACAATTATTATGCATCGTGCAGGACCTTGAAATTACACAATTGACTGGGCTCAAGGAATTTCTGCAAAATCTATTAGAATTAATTGTTAAAGTTACTTGGAACTGAAGAAGAGAATAACTTCATGGCTTGAAGCTTGTTCCATTAAGAATTCTAGAATTGTCACCTTGGCTGGTAATGCCTACTACAGACAATCATGAATTACCTACCCTATTAGCTCATGCAAGAAGATGTGGCTACAAAACAAAGCATGGGAATTTCAGTAAAAAGAAGCCATAGAGGTGGTGCCATCCATATATATATATATATATATATATGCATGTATATATACACACACTGCTGAAGGTGAAACTAATAGGGCACTACCTCTATAGCTTCATACACACACACACACACACACACACATATATATGTATATATATATGTATATTCTGATTTAAATAAGGCTAAGAAAATGATGATATAGTCTGGATAACTGCAAGTATGTTAGGTTGAAATGTTTTCTAAAAATAAAAAAAGAACTACCCAGAACTAATGCATTAGTGTCATGTTTCACAATTGGATCAGGCTTCTGGGGTACAGGGCCTCCTAAGTTGTCTAGGAAAAAAAGTGCCTTTCCTTTACCACTAACTGTGTAAATGCTTCTGCTTTTTAAATGCAAGTCTACATTTTCCTAGAAAATTAAAAAATAGATAATTTGACTTGAACTTATACTTAAAGTTGAAAATTTGCAATAGTTGATACCAGTAGCATAAATTATGTTTTCCTACCCAAAACCTAATTCCAACCCTACTCACTCACCTGCCCCTGCTCTATAGGTTGTAAATGTTACAGATTATTTTTTTCTAGTCTCCCTTATAAGTATGGGTGACAGTGTGACTCAGGCATAGCCATTGAGATGTAGGTGGCTGTCCTCTGGCACTGCCTCTGCCCCTATTCCTTTCATTTTGCTCTAATAAATAGCAAAATTAGTGGGGCTGCAACAGCTATTATGTCAACATGAGGAAAAGACCTAAAGGATATACGAGACATTAAGTCCAACTTGTTTGAGCAACTGAACCCATTCTAGTGACTGCCTACTTTTAGAATTCTTGTTATATTAGAATTCTATATATTTATATAGGCTGACTGACATATGTTCTGCCTTTTACCCTAGCAAATATCATTGTATAACTTCTTTATTATCAGAAAAGGTGATTGATTAATTCACTCATTATGTTACAGTATATGATCAAAGTCAGTGTATAATATGGCAAGGTAAACTAAAATGTTAATGAAAAGAAATATAAGATGAAGACAATATAATGGTAGAAGAGTAAAATAAAGCCAAAAGAACACAAAAAAATGTCTAAAAGATTTATATATGTTCTTCACGACCAAACAAAAATGTGCCTCATGATTTCCAGCATCCAGTGCAAAGGGGAACACAAATGAATTATTCAATTCACAGTGTTCACAAGAGAATGACAAGCAAATCAGTTGCTTAGCAGAAGGCTAACTGCTACTGACTAGGAAACGATAGAGACATTTTCCCCATGGATAGTCACAAAGTAGTTATTGTGGACTGTAATGATCAAAATCTATGTAACTGCTTTCATACAGTTACATTTTTATAGTTTTTTAACGTACTGTCTCTTAATATAAGCTGATATTACAGTGTCAAATTGTACATTAGTAAAAACAACTTTATAACTCACCAGTATGATGCAATATAAATTCATGATTCTCTGAAAGTCCGATTAATCCAGGGTAGAGCAAAGAGCATCTAGGAAAATGGAATGTGAAAATACGCTTCAGACATACCTCAGTTCTCTCAACTGAAGTTTTAGTAGTTAAGAAACACTGTCATAAAATATTTTTAATAAATGTAACTAATAGCGGCCTTCCTAGCTTTTTTGAATACATAGATATGATAGTGTATACCTTTCATTCTGTGAGATTATATGCAAAGACCAGAGCTGTGTAGTCCACTGTAAGCACTTTATCTTTGAGAAAACACTTGGTGATGATGGCATTTTACACTCCTGCTCATAGCTGATACAGATAAGCTGGTCAGGCAGCCCACTGCCTGCCAGGACAGAGCAGCTCCCACAGTGGCCAGTCAAGGCTGATTCCCAAAATGAAGATGTGAATATCTTCATCAAGGCTAATTTATCCTAACCAGGGACTTTAATGAATGGTGACATTGTAATAAAAAAGGAAAAATTTTTAAATAGTCCTTTTACTCTTAGTTCTCTCTGTTCATGCTACATCATCCTAGATCCCCCTGAAATTTTGTTTTCTTTTTTCTTCTCCTTTGAAGAAAATGAAATCATTCTGAAATCAAGAGCTTATGGTGTGTTCATCCCTTGGAAATCAGTCTCCAAATCACTTTTATCTCTTCTCACAAATATTCTTCTTTTCTTTAGTTACTTATATCTGTCCCCACCCAAACCCCCCTTTCTCCTTTCTATCATATTATCATACATGGAAAAGCAAAATTAATAATTCTATGCTACCACTAACAATTAGAGCTAAATTAGTGGGGAATTATCAAGTGCCAAAATCTATGCTGAGTACTTTTGCATATATTATATCATTTAACCCCTTTAACAATGCTTTAAAGAAGAAAGCTGTTTTTATCCCAGTTTAGTCATAGGGATGATTGCTTGTAGTCACACTAAATAGTAGAGCCAGAATTCAAACCCAAGCTGTCTGATCCAGTTCCTACCATTCTTAACCATTCTGCTGATTTCTTGAAGTCCACCTGATAAAGTGTAAAACACAAGTTGCTTGTTGCTGTTACCAAGGAAATATCAGGAAATACCTTCTACTAATATGCCAGCAGCCTCTCTTCCTCTCTTTCCTCTTCTTTCCACCCAGTTACAATCTACAGGTGCTTCAGGCATCAAACTGGACGTTTCTGTGCACTTAGAGAGAAACTGGAACTGAAGACGTTTGTTTTTCTGGAAAACCACTGATGTGAGGTAGAGGTGATGTAGTCACTTAGGTCAAGAGATTTCTCTGAATGGGAACATAATATTAAAAGTGAAAATGGACACATGAGAAACATTCTGGAAATTGCGTAATTTACTTTAGCAATTTAAATGCTAAATTTACTTCAGCATATACATTCTGTGTTTTAACCCTGAATATAAATTGTGATGCTTTTTTGGAGGCATCATGACCTAATACTATGCGGGTGGGTGGAGGGCTGATGGTCAGGAGGTGTGGATTCTAATATCCCTCTCACTAGCAAGCTGTGTGACTTTAAGCCAGACATTGTTTCCTTCTCTCTCGCATAGACACATTCATAACTCTGATAGGGCCTCCTGTTGCATCAGCATTTTGAAGACATGATTACATAAGCTGTTTTTTCCTTGGAATATTTAAAACTATCTCATAAGTAAATGAGAGCAAAAGTATTTTACTCTTTTATCTTGCATTTGCTCATCCATTACCCAGTTTATAACTTTTTTTAAAATTAACTATCACTTCATTGGGCTGAATTCTATGTAAATTATTCAACTCTGCAAAGTGGGAACACAAAATATTTAATAAATAAGACTAGACAGAAAGCATCAGGTAGGGTGAACACCACAGTTAGTTTCTGTTCAGTTTTTTGAAATCATCTTAAATTCATTTATTGTTCTCTGTCAACTCAGGCAGGAATTTAAAACGCTTTCTGACTTTTTATATCAAAGCAATTTTTAAAGCATCTGAGAAACCGTGAAACAAAGAATGATAATACTTTATTTCTACGTATTTTTTTATTGCATTTTAGGTTTTGGTGTGTACCTATTTCTACATAATTTTTAAGTGGCCAAACAGTTTTTTTGTTTGTTTGTTTGTTTGTTTGTTTGTTTTTGGCTTTTATTTCTGTTTTAAAAAACCCTCCCTCAGAGTTGAAAAAAAGAACATGACCATCTTCTGCCAAAAGGTTAAATCCTTTAAATAGAGGGCCTGTCAGGGAAGTGCCCAAAGATCATGTAGAATGAAAATGCCTTCTCAACCATTTTAATTTAATTTAACTCAAACAGCATTCACAGAGTACCACCTAGGTGCTGATCATTATTGTAAAAGCCCCTTTGGGAACTACAAAGATGAATGACACACAGCATCCACTTCCTCTTAGTGCACGAGGCAATGGGAAAGACAGACGTGTGCATAGATTGCTTTAAAACGGGGCTCACTGGACAAGGGAGGAAAGATGACATAAATCAATTCTGATGAGGGCTTTTTAGCAGACTTCACTGTAGAGGTGGGAGCATTTAACCTGTTTTTGAAAAATAATGGGGAAGAAGGCCACTCTAGGCTGGGAAAAGTAAATGAGCAAATAAGTAGGGGAAAAAAAGTGCTGGTGCCTGGGCTCTTTTGTGGAACTGTGAAAAGACAAGTCGGCTGGTTTATAGAATGTGGAAAGCTGCTCTCAGGCTCAATTGAGGTCATTGTATGGAGTGTTGGATAGCCAGATTGCAGCTGCAGAATTTGGTATCCACCACTTGCAGTAAGAAGCAATTGAAGTATTTTTTTTTTTTAAGCACTTAACACGTGGAAAGAAGTCTTTGTTCTTATACTCCTGTCCCTAGTCCATCCTACAGCCTCTCCTCTAATCTCATACAATTTTGTGCATATCAGCAAAAATAGCATGTATCACATTGTGTTAAAATCACTTGCTCACTTGGCTACCTCCCTAGTGGGCTGTAAGACCTCTGAGAATGAGTACTGTTTCTGTATCAGCCTCATCTAACTAGTTTAATAGGAGGTGAGTGATTTTTACTTTATATATATGCACAGACTTAATACATTTTAAACATTAGAAGACATGTGGTCAGGGTTGTGTTTTAAGAAGAGAAATCTGGTGACTGTATATAGGATGGAATACAAAGTAGAAAGGGGAAAGGTTTTGTAGCCCTCCTGGGAGGAACGAAGGACTTGAAGCGCAATATTGAGGGTGCCATTTGAACAAGATTTGGTGACTTCTTGGGTTTAGGACCAAAGAAGAAGGGATGGGGGAATGAAGATTTTTTTGGAGTTTTCTAGCTTATAAAATGAACTGACTATGCTATTAGGTAGAAAATAGAAGAAAAAGAAAGGATGAATTCTATTTTGGATATAGTGAATCTGGGGTAATCATGGCTACTACACGGGGTTAATGGCTACTCCAGTATTAAGGCTCTATCAGTTATAGAAAGTGAAATCAGAGATAAGCAGTGGAATTTAACCATCCAAATAATTGTTGCTTATTTACCTGTAACATGTGCTGGATGCATTTCCAGATACTTTATACATGTATAAGCTCACTTGATCCTTAAATAATTCAATAAATTGATCATTATGATTATCTTTCTTTTATGATGAGAACACAGAGACCAGCAGATATTATATAATTTGCCCAGGTTCATGCAATTTTCAAGTGCTGGAGCCAGGATTCAAATTCACAGACTAACCCAGGGGCCTGGCGCTTTACGATACCATTAGTGCTGTAATGAAGTAATTCAGGACACTTAACGTTGGCAAAACAGAAGACTTTGGGAGATATCAAAAGTAGACTATTTCAGTGGTCAAAATGCATAGAGTGGGGCCGGGCACAGTGGCTCACACCTGTAATCCCAGCACTCTGGGAGGCTGAGGCGGGTGGATCACCTCAGGTCAGGAGTTCGAGACCAGCCTGACCAACATGGTGGAACCCCATCTCAACTAAAAATTAAAAAAAAAAAAAATTAGCCGGGCATGGTAGCAGGCACCTGTAATCCCAGCTACTTGGGAGGCTAAGGCAGGAGAATTGCTTTAACCCAGAAGGCAGAGGTTGCAGTGAGCCAAGATCATACCATTGCACTCCAGCCTGGGAGACAACAGTGAAACTCCATCTCAAAAACAAACAAAAAACTTCACAGAGTGGGACATGAAGATGCTTGCCAAGTGTAAGGGCCCGTGTCTGGTATCTTCCACACTGGTTCAGTATCAGCCGTTTCAAAAACAAACAAAAAACTTCACAGAGTGGGACATGAAGATGCTTGCCAAGTGTAAGGGCCCGTGTCTGGTATCTTCCACACTGGTTCAGTATCAGCAATTAACCTCTGCTAAGTCTAGTTGGTAGCTCTCAAATATGTGTAACTGGGACTAGAGGCAATCATATGACTAAAACATTTTAGTACACCTCTGTAGATCATCAGAGACTTGAGTTCAACTGTTGTAATTGAGTAACCTATTTGCGGCACATGTTTTTTGAAAATTTGGTCTTTTTTCACAATAAAAAAACATACACAGAAATTATAGTGAAGAAGAGAAAAATCTGAAAATGCATATAGCATGTATATAAGCCATACAGGAATCAAAATATATGTTCTGCATGTAAATATCTGATCATGTTCTGGACATTATCTCAAAAGATCTTGACTGAAGAACTCTGGTACAGATGGAAATCTGATGACATTCGTTCTAAAAATAAACAAGAGCTTTAGCTTTTCTGTGTTCCTTAAATTTGGTGAGACATTTTTGTTTGGATTCTGTAAGAGTAATTTGAATGGGTTTGAGAAATGAATGAATTTTAAAGAGAATAAGGATTTGCTTGATTACTAATCTTCTAAGAGCTTAACTATTTTGAACCTCACTTTTTGTAGCTCAGAGTGGGAACAGAAGGGGCTTCAAAAATACATTATTGGCCTAGGACAGTGACTCACACCTGTAATTCTAGCATGTTAGGAGTCCAAGGTGGGTGGATCACTGAGGTCAGGAGTTCGAGACCAGCCTGGCCAACATGGTGAAACCCCGTCTCAAATTAAAAACACAAAAATTAGTCGGGTGTGGTAGGGCACATCTGTAATCCCAGCTGCTTGGGAGGCTGAGGCAGAAGAACCTGTGTTTTCAACTATAGTTCTTATATTGTTGAGGCTTATGTGGCAGTCACTTAAAATAGTATTTTTGAATAATATTTTCACTGAGTAAATTCATTTTGTTATTAAAATACTTTGGTTTAAAATAATGTGATCGAGATCATGAAAGTCAGGACAGCTCTTAGTTATGAAACATTATCCCATGCAGATGGATAGGACATCAAGCATTTTTTTTTTCTTTCTTTTTTACTTCTGGGATACATGTGCAGAGTGTGCAGGTTTGTTAATGTAGATATACATGCGCCATGGTGTGTTGCTGCACCTATTAACCTGTCATCTAAGTTGTAAGCCCCATATGTGTTAGGTATTTGTCCTAATGCTCTCTCTCCCCTTCCCTCCAACCCTCTGACAGGCCCCCATATGTGATATTTCCCTCCCTGTGTCCATGTGTTCTCATTGTTCAAGTCACACTTATCAGTTAGAATATGCAGTGTTTGGTTTTCTGTTCCTGTGTTAGTTTGCTGAGAATGATAATTTCCAGCTTCATTCATATCCCTGCAAAGGACATGAACGCATTATTTTTGATGGCTGCATAGTATTCCATGGTATATATGTGCCACATTTTCTTTATCCAGTGTATCATTGATGGGCATTTAGCTTGGTTCCAAGTATTTGCTATTGTGGGTAGTGCTGCAATAAACATACATGTGCATGTGTCTTTTTAGTAGAATGATTTATAAATCTTTGGGTATATATTCAGTAATGGGATTGCTGGGTCAAATGGTATTTCTGGTTCTAGATTCTTGAGGAATTGCCATACTGTCTTCCACAATGATCGAACTAATGTACACTCCCACCAGCAGTTAGAAGTGTTCCTATTTCTCCACAGCATTACCAGCATCTATTGCTTCCTGACTTTTTAATGATTGCCATTCTAAGTGGTGTGAGATGGTGTCTCATTGTGGTTTTGATTTGCATGTCTCTAATGACCAGTGATAATGAGCTTTTTCCATATGTTTGTTGGCTGCATGAATGTCTTATTTTACAAAGTGTCCTTTCATATTGTTTTCCCACCTTTTGATGGGTTTGTTTGTTTTTGTTTTTTTTCTTGTAAATTTAAGTTTCTCATAGATTCTGGATATTAATCCAGAATTTATCCAGATGGATAGATTGCAAAAAATTTTCTCCCAATGTGTAGGTTACTTGTTCACTCTGATGATAGGTTATTTTGCTGTACAGAAGCTCTTTAGTTTAATTAGATCCCATTTGTCAATTGCTTTAGTTGCAATGCTTTTGGTGTTTTAGTCATGAAGTCTTTGCTGATGCCTATGTCCTGAGTGGTATTGCCTAGGATTTCTTCTAGGATTTGTATGATTTTAGGATTCACATCTTTAATTTATCTTGAATTAATTTTTGTATAAGGTGTAAGGAAGGGGTCCAGTTTCAGTTTTCTGCATATGGCTAACCAGTTTCCCCAACACCATTTATTAAATAGGGAATCATTTGCCCATGGCTTGTTTTTGTCATGTTTATCAAAGATCAGATGGTTGTAGAGACATCAAGTATTTTTTACCTCTGCCCCCTAAATACCAGAATTCAGTGTATTAGTTGGACAAGCAGCATATTAATGTGTAATCATGATAAAGATTTAAAGTGTAGAAGTTTAGAGAGTAAAATTATCTTTATTCTTTTGACAATTTCTCTCTCTTCCTGAAAAAATAAGTTTATCTCTGCTTCTTTCTGCTTCTTTAAGAACTTATAAATACACACATATACATAATTTTCTAACATAAAATAAGGTGTGAAATACATTTTTCATTTCTTTAATTTATTCTGACAATTTTTTATACTTTAATATAGGGACTTTTCTCATTTTAAATGGTTACCTATAAATTATGAATAGATGCTTGTAATTTGTAAAATAATTCCCCTATTGATTGATATATCATTTGATTCTAATTATTTAAACAAACTAAATGTGAATTTGTCTTTTTGGGGCTAACATTTTTCTGCTCATTGCCAAATTTTTTTCTTTTTTTTGTGGATTCCTGGAAGTGGAATTTATCTAGTACTATGAGCCTTTCTGCTAAATGGTTTTTCAAGTAAACTTTTATTAAGAGATGAATGTACTAGGTTCTAATTCCTAGACAATCAAAACATGTTTGATTCTTTTAAAAACTTTCCTAGTCCAATCTGGGCAAAGTGATAACTCATTGTTTTAAATTGCATTTACTACTGACATTTAGCGTGTTTTTATACTGGCCATTTGCATTTACTTTTCATAAATCTCTCTTTTGTCCTACTGAGTTATTTTTCTGTCAGTGTGATATTCGTTTAGTATAAATATAAACACATCCTCTGTATGTTTTCTCATAATTAGAAAATTCACTTTTCTATCATAATGAAGTATAGCTGTTATCTAATTTGCATCTAATTTGGCTTTCTTTCTAAGTTGCACATGAGAAATATGCACTACCCATGTGTTAAATAAATAAAAACCCATATACCAAATTACCCTCTTCTATATTCTATAACAATAATATTCCTAATGCTTATGAAAAAGTGGCCAAATGTATCAGAGCAAAAATGTTCTCCTTTGTTAAATAGCAAATAATATGGGAGGAGAAAGAAGAAAGAGGATACAGGTATCTTTGTTGAGTTTCAGGCACAGAGATAATGTAAGTCAGCCAGCTACTTTTGTACTAGCAGCATGACATGGAAAAATGAAAATAAAAATTCATGGGCAATAAAAGATATTTTTTTCCTTTGCTCTCTTGAAGTCAAACTGTTCTGTGAAATATCAGAACAACTTGCTATTAGTAGCTACACCTGTCTAAATCCCCGTGACTATTAGGGCAAAACTGTGTCATTTTTAATTTTTGAAATGCTGGTTGTTAAACTCTTTCAGCTAAAGGGCTTAGATAAATTTTCACATCCTACTAAAGTTATGTTAACTCAAAATATGAGTAGCTAATCTATTCTTAAGGCAATGGAGTCTATTTTTAATTTTCTATCAACTGTCTTACACTTTCTTGCTGCCATAGAAAGCATAACAATCTACAGAGAGAAAGCCTGCAGTGTTGAAAATAATATGAATATCACAAGAAAAGTCACATAAACTTGACTCAACAGCATTTTTACAAAGGAAAATAATTAAGAAAATTGTATTATATTAGTGCATTAGAATACAATGCTGATTAAAAATATAAGTACCATGTTTTAAAAAGAAAAAAATAATAAGAAGCACATTTACAATCCGATATTCTCTACAAAGAAAGTTGTAATTCTCAGAAATTTACCTCAATGCATTTAAATTCTGAAATCGTTGACACCTGAAATGTGATAAATGCAGCAAAATATGAAGGAATGGCAATAGCACAAAACACGGAAGATAGGTCTGCAGTAAAATTAACGATAACCTAGAATTATAATTTCAGATGACTTTAGCACATAGTTGATACCTAGTAAAGGGGAAAGATGAGGAAATGGAGGAAATGTGTGGTAATACTTTTATAGGGAGGAGGAAAGAGAGGTAGATTAGACTTTCATGAAAGATTATACACTTGAAAATGTGTGTTATAAATTTATGAGTACTTATTAGCAGGTTACAAATAAGATGTATAACTTTAAAATCATTAGAGGGAAAAAAACAAAGATAGTTTTCAAAATGATAGGAAAAGGCAAAATGAAGCAACATGAAAGTATAATAAATTTCAAAATAAATGTGAGAAATAAATTCAAATTGTCAACATTCCCGATACACTTGAATACATCAAATAATCTGAATTTCTCAGTCTGATTAGGTAGCTCTCTGCTGTTTAATAAGAGCTATGCTTAGCAAAATGGTAAATAAAAGTTGAAAACAAAGGAATAGACAAAATAATACCAGGCAAGTGCTAACAAAAAGCAAGCAGTTTTGCTAATCTAAATATCAAATTATTTGCACAGATTCTCAGGCCACAACCCAGACCTACTGAAACACACTGTGGGTTTAGGGCCCAGCAATCCAGTTTGGGAACCCATGTTTTATATATCTTGAGTCCCAAATTCCATCTGTCTAAATTGCTGTGGGATTAGAACAAAAACGATGCAATCAGAGAAGATTTCTTTAAAATGAAAATTGATCCTTTGTCCCAGTAAAATACTGTGAGAACTAAGAGCAACTTTTACCTAGAGTCCTTAAATATTAAAAATGGAGTGGATTCTGACCAGTAGAATCTCTATGTAGTCAGTTTACCTGAGTTCAAATCATAGTTTTCTCGTGGAGTTTTATGACCCTAAGAAAGTTAGTAACCTGTTTGTTTTAATTTACTCATATGAAGATAGTAAGAACATAAAAGAATCTAGTATGAATATTGGAAGGGTTAAAATTGATAATCCATTAAAAATAATTAGTTCAATGCCTGATATATGGTAAATACCCCATACTTGTTCTTTGGTTTCATTTAAACAATATTTACCTTATGTAAAAATGAATTTCACATGGTCTAAAGACCTAAACATAAATCAGTTTAAGCATCATAAAATAATATGTAATTGTATGTGTTCAGTCTTGAGTAGGAATGATCTTTCTAAGAACAAACAACAAATGCAGAATTCACAGGAAAATTTTGTCCAATTTGCATATTTATAAAGTAAAATTTTCTTAACACAAGAGACACTAAAGAATAGTAAGGCAAATACCACACTCAGAGAAATATAGTTCAACAGAACAAAAGAGAAATTTTATTAAAAGGATATACAAATAGCCAACAATGAAAATATGTTAAATGTCACAAGTAAATGCAATGTAAAACAATGAACTATCACTGTTCACAAATCAGATTGGAAAAATATTTAAAATGATCAAGAATATGCATTGATGGTCCAGGAATAAGACAGCACACTGATCTCTTAATGCAAGTTTTTTTGGGAGAACTATTTTAAATGAAAGTTTGGTAGAATCAGTGAAATTTTACTTCTAGGATTCCATTCAAAAAAAAAAGTTGGCAATGAATATGAAGATGTTTGTCCAAGGAAGATAAATTTGCATTTTGAATTCAAAATTTGAATTCTAAATTGAATTCTAGATTCTAGTTTCTTAAACTGAAAACAAAAAAAGTACTCTCAGATGTCCACTGGAAATCTTATGAGCTATAGAGGTAATGGTGGTTGGCTGACTTCTTAATTTAGAAAATTAGGTGCAATCTATATTTCCCATTTTCTTTCAAGTAATCTAATAAAGTGTCAGTAATCAAAAGTTCCAGGCAGGCTAGTTCAGTATGATTACTAAGATCATTATGCTTGGGATTCCATGTCTGTTAACCTAGCTACTGTTCTTTTGGCCCATGGAGGCAGTTACATTGTTTGCGACATTGATCTTGACTTGTTAGTTACCAACAGTAATTGTATCATTGTCTATATGAATATATATTTTCCTTTTAGATTAGGGTGTTTAAAGATGTAAAGCTTTGACTAAAGTGATTCAGGAATTCTGTTAAAGAAGTCCATGAATTGGAATGTGTTGTCTTTATACTTTTTCAATTGCAATGTATAAACACTAAAAAATGTTGTATCTATTTTATATATCCTTCAAAAAGATTTTTTTCTACTTAAATTTAAGTAGAAATTTTGACTGGTAAAATTAATTTATGCTATATGCTTTTAAGACCACTTATCAATATAGTCACTATAATTAACAAAACATATATAAGTAATTAAACACAATAAATACTAAACCAAGTGACAAATCTGGAAAATATTACTCTGATTTTTGAATAATTCATTTGTATTAACTCTTGGATATTAATTAAATCTCTTTAAACTTTTCATTTAATAAATCACTGAAAATAATATTACATAAAATTGAGAATGTCCAAAATATGGAATATCTAATGCCTATATTTTCACTTACTTAATTTCCCCCTTTATTACAAAAATAATTTGACAGAGATCATATAACAAAAGGGATTTTTAAAAATTCAACAACCAAAAATATTAAAATTGAGAAAAGGAAAGGACAGAACTCAAACATGCAAGCCATAAGGGTCTATGTAGCTCCCAATAGTTGATATTAACATTTATTTCTGGGCCTCCTCTTGTCCACAATAAAAAAGAAACATATCATTTTTATTATTTTAATTGTATGAAACACAGAAAATACACTGAATCTCCATGGAAAGAAAAGTTTATCTTGGAACATCACCTTATTGGGGACTTTACGTAACAGACTCATACAGTGGATGAACTGTGACCTTATTAACATTTCTTCAACATACGCATTATCATAGTCCTTAAAACATTATCTAGTATCATCTTCAACAATATTTAAGGTGTGGCACCAACACATATGACGAAATAGAAGAAGAATTGTGGGAAGTAAAAAATATATGGCCCAAGATTACTCTTTGTGACCAGTCTAGTTTAATCCACAGGAAAAATCTAGATTGTTTTGGCAAAACATGAACTATCCAGAATAAAAAATAGACTTCATATCCTTAAAAGTATGCTCTATAAAGACTGCTTCTCTAAACCAGACGTGATGTGCTGGACAATCAAGGGTTTGAGATTTTATTATGGTTATTGTATATGTTTAACACATTAAACATTTTTAATAGCCAGATTGCTCGTTGAAGATAGGGTCTTCATCTTGCACAGATTCTCTGATTCTCGTATGCATTTATAATTGACCTGAGAACCTGTTATGCCAACTTAAGAATCTTTTCTGGATTCAATGAAATTAACATTTTTATGGGTTGTAAAATGTAGACCATGCAGTAAGACATAATATTCTTCAATGGTGAGAACAAAAATGGAACTTTAAAAACAATGTAAAACGTTAACCCTTTTTCTGTCTCAAAACACCATAAAATTACCTCTATAAAAAGTTTAGTTTTAAAAACAAAATTATATGTATGAAAAATGCAACATTGTTTTACAAGAAATTAAAAATGTTCAAGAAATATATAAAATAATGAAATACATTTATTAATAATGATATGAATGATACAAGTCGAATAGTTACAGGAGTCTGGGTCCAGGGTTAAGACACATGTTCTCAAAAGAGAACCATTTCAGCCAGAGCAAGTATGTATGAGAACTGATATGGTTTGGCTGTGTCCCCACTCAAATCTCACCTTTAATTGTCATAAACCCCATGTGTCATGGGTGGGGCCAGGTGGAGATAACTGAATCATGGGGGTGCGTTTTTTGGCAGGCAGTTCTCGTGATTGTGAATACGTCTTATGATATGTGATGGTTTTATAAAGGAGAATTCACCAAAAAGCTCTCTTGCCTCCACCCATGTAAGATGCTCCTCATTTGCCTTCAACCATGATTGTGAGGCCTCCCCAGTCATATGTAATTGTGAGTCAATTAAACCTCTTTCCTTTATAAATTAACCAGTCTCGGGTATGTCTTTATTAGCAATGTGATAACCAACTAATACAGGAACATTCAGGAAAGAGGTTAGAAAATAAAGGATTGTCTGATGATAGAGGAATGGGCTACGACTTATTGAATAGTGGGAGATAAGGTGAGATTAGAAAATATCCAAAGAAATGTGAAGAAAGTTGTCCTGGAGAAAAAGGATGGCATAGGAGCCATAGACTTCTGATTGTGGCCACAGTAAAAAAGCTGTATGGTGGGATGTGTCTAGTCCTGGTGATTGATTAGGGATGAAGGTCAACAACCTTAATTAATGCCTCCTTCTTAGGAATAAGCAAATCATAGAAAGTGTGTGGCATGGGGAACAGGGAGACTCCAGGGGCCATGGGGAGGAGGCAGAGAGGAGTAGTGTCATGGGAGCACACAGAAATCTTTGGGCATCCCCGCAGTCTGGCTGTGGACAGTTCCCTAGTTGGACTAGGAAAGATTGGGACAGAGAGAACTCACCAGGAACATGTAGTAAGTTGTTCCATCTTTACTGATGCTGATTTCTATTCATTCTTTTGTCTTACATTTTAGTAAGTGTTTGCAAAATTTAAATTTAGTAAATAGTCTAAATCTAAAACTCTACAAATTCACTTTTATCATTGTATTTGCCATTGAGAACCCACAATTCAGGACAACAGCCCAACTTCAAATCGCTTCAGTGATTATATTGTTAATATTTTCCAGCTTCTGGCATTGAATCTCATGAAATTCATGAAAGTTGGATCAATGTGCATGGGTACTGTGGTGATTCATTCCCTCCCATGGACTATTTTTTCTTCTTTCTGAACTGAATGCTTCTTTGGTTTTATGCCTTCTTACTAATGACTACATAGTAACTCACTTCTGACAAAGGCCAGTCTACATTGCCAAAATGTTTCACTTAGCATGCCTCCCAGTGGAAGCAAAGGTGGAATCCAAAGTTTTCAGTTCATGTTGCCGATTCATTCAAGTTACTGACGAAATATCTAGAGACTAGAGATTGTGGAAGTTGTTTCTCTTCTGTGGAAAAAAAAGTGAAAAATTAAGGATTAACAGTGGAGATGTATTGTCATTTGGTGTTGCCAGGACTTGGGGTTTCACACACCTGTGTAATTTTAAAAAATGGAAAAATGGACACAGAATCAACAACCATTTAAACAACCACCACCATAACTAATACCTACTTGCCCCAGCATTTTATTTAAAAATTACTGTTTTCACACTTTAAAAAACAACTACATTTTACATTATGAAAAACGTATATGTCCTCATTTTTTTCTTATTTCTATATCATACTAATAAGAAGTCCACCATAGATTTCCAACAGGCTGCAGACCTGAGTTACAGAACCTGAACTAGCTGACCTCTGAGCCTTTACAAATATGATGTTCTGTGCCAATTTTATTTAGTAGTATAATGCATAATTGCATGCTTGGTTCTGTATTATTTAGTTCGCTTTATTAATATCACTTATAGCTTTAATAAAATTTCCAGAAATAATATTAGAAGTTACAGCTAGATGTTTCTCCCTGTATTTACTTTGCTGCAGTGTTGTCCATCATTGCACAAGACCCGATACTGCTGTTCACACTGTTCAAGAAATATATAAAATAATGACATACTTATTCAATATGATAATTTAATTATTTTAAACCATCATATGGGCAAAATATAATCCCCTCCCCAAAAAAAAGTAACAAAAGAGGAATCTCTGAAAAAGCTGTCTTTTCAGGACACAATAGATCAAATATGTGTAAAATATCATGAAGTTCCAAACACAACTGAAAGTTCATACAGCATTGTCAACACAATACATTTGTTCTTGTATAAGAAATATGTCATGATGAAAGTACTCTATTTGCCTTATAGATTAATTCACCTGCAACCTGTTACAATTCTCATGGATGTTAAATAGCATGACGTCATCCAAAAGGAAAACTGAGAATGCTGCCTGTTGCCCAGTGCTATAGCTACCTGTTCACCACAGTAGAGTATATGAAAGGACCTTGCACAATTTCTGCAATATAGCAACCTGGATAAGCATTTATTAATTCAATCAGTGTCCTAGATTTGACAAGTGTGGACAGTAGATGGCAACAGAAAAATCGCACAAAATGGAAGCATCATGCAAATACTGCACACACACACAAAGAAACAATTGAAATTTAGCATTTAATTCATGAAAAAGTGCTTTTCAACCTTGTAGTAGGGCCAGTAGACATCTGGGAACTCACAAAAATAAGAAAAATTAGCCTGATCTACAGCAATCAGGATAGAAAGGTGTGAAGGAAGGGGGCTGTTTTTGCACAAAATTTCAGAGCCAGCTGTTAACTTCAAGAGGAGTTGCAAAGAGTGACAGCTGTGAAAGCAATAGATTCTCTTACATAAAAAGCCAGTTAGTAGATGTGAGTATGAGAAAATATTGATTATGCAAAGTGGAAATGAGAGTATTTCCTTAGGGAGAAGAACGTGTAGATTAGTATTTTCTAGCCACTGACCTCATGGAAGCCATCATCTGTGGCATCTTTAGTAAGTACAAAGACTAACAGAGTTTGGGCAAGACTGGAGTTTTTCATGTAAAGCACACTACACTCCAGTTTGTCTTAATTTAAAAATACCTGATGTATCACACTACAATGTTATATATTTCTTTCCTAAGTCTATGATTAATAAATTTTTTTTAAGTAATGATAGAAACTCTTGCTATAGCTGAGGCCTATTGACATATTTGCATGTCTTGCTTCAAAGGGCACTATCCCCTGAAAAAGAAAATAATATAATGCTCAACAAACTCAAGAAAGCCATACTTAGGAACTTCCCTTCAATCTTAAAAAGAGAACTGGAAAGGAAAATCAAGGAATTCAGTCTCCATGGAATTTTCCTTATAATTATAGACCTTTTATGGAAAGTTCTAAACTTCAGTTGATAGGCCAGAATTATAAATCACAGTACATATATATTTATAATTACACATGCATGGAGGTTTTATTTGAGAAATTATCTTTTTAAAAAAAAATTTTTCATAACACCTTTAGTATCTAGTGCCTGAAGTTTTAGGTATCTATGTATTCATGAGGAAGTAACTTGTAGTGTGTGTTTCGCTATGGTAATTACTCAAGGTCAGGTTTTTACGGGGCAGAAAAAACTGCTGGGTTTTCGGTGTTGGGGAGGAAGCCTGGAGAGTTGCAGTGGGTAAAACTGACTGGGCAATAAATGCCCATTATGAAAAGGGGCCTTTAGTATACTGTCAGAAGCAGTTGGTATTGACTGAGTTATCAACATTTGCAGTTGCAGCCTCAAGGAAGGATGATGTTGTTTAATAACGTGATTCCAACATGTGGCAGATAGAGTTCAAGGGTAGCTATCCTTGTCCAGCAAGATTCCCTACAAAGTGAATGCGGAAAGCACAAGTGCAGAATCCTGTCACTGGAGGGGGATTGATGTAAGTCCTTGGCAAGATACCGAATTTCAATTTAGAGCTTTGGGATCTAATGGGAAGGGGATTTAGGGAAGTATGAATCCAGGCAGCCAGTTGGAACAAGGGATCTGATAAGCAGCAGAGATGATGGTAGTGACAGGAGTTGCCCTGAAGTCTGACTAGCCAATGGACACTGGATCTGGAAGTCCCAATTAATCTTGAATCCCTTTGGAGTAAAAGGGAAGAACCACTGTTGAGTATTGCAGTGGCAGACAAGGATGTGATATAAATCCAAGATTATATTCCTACTAGGATATGTTCTCCATGGCAAATTATTAAATTTTAAAAATATCTCAGTTACATTTTTGGTATATATTTCCTAATGTGTGATGAACTTAACCAGGTACCACAATAGTGAGCAACAACAAAGAAGCATTAGTTGATTTTTAATTATAGAATGCATAACTTAAAAGAAAGATCTAGCAATTTATTTTCATGGTAGCATGTGAAACATTGAAATGGTTAGTAGCATACCATAATTCCACCCTCCTTGTTTAAAGCAGTATGAGTAACAAAATGTCTGTTATGCAAGTTTGAATTTCAGAACTTCCCCCTACCTTCAACTCAATCTTCTTGCCAACTCTAAGATTTTATAAATTATATTTAATTTCTTAAATATGTTTTACTATGAATGGGAATAGGTAGAGTTTAATGCAATTTGTTTAGTTGTGTCCACTTGTTTTTCTTTTTCAGGTAAGAGAAAATTATTTTATTGGTTTCTCAGCAGGCTGTAGGAAACATTAATAATGCATGGGGTCAGTTTTATCCGTGTCAGCACTTTCTGAGCACAACACCAGGTCCCAAGCTTACATAGCTTTCTCAAAGCACAATGTGCAGCACATTATTCAGATATCATTCATTAAGGATCTATGAAAGGCTCAGCTCTGTAGTACATACTATGGGAAGAACGTTTAAAATACAGCTTTCCTATAAATTGGTACAAGAGCATAAGAAATGGCCAAGTGCTTTGAAGAATGAACTTACTGATCCACAATAAGAAAAACATGGATTTCCCCTTCCCCCAGCAATGAGAATACGTTTCTCCTCATGTTTTCATACTCCTCTTTCTGGTCTCTGTCTAACCAAAGGCATACACGTCAGTTCATCCCAAGTGAACACCTTGTGTTCATTCTGCAACTCTGACTCAATAAAGCTGGCAAATTTACATGGAGATCTGCCCTATAAAGTGAGCCTAGTCAGTACAGTACTGAAACTCTGAATTAATCACACGCCTTTAATCAATAAGAAGGAAGAGTCTCAAAGATTAATTCAGATCAAGAAAGGATCTAGAATCATGCATGATTTTCTGCTTGACTGACTCTATGCTAGTAAATATGCCAGTGACAAATTAGTCGCATAGGTCCAATATCCCAAGGAAACTCAAAAATGAAGACATAATCAATACATCCAGCATTATCTCACAAATACCAAGTCATCAACCAAACCTTTAAACAAAATTGAAGTGACGTTTTGTGGGTAAAATGTGAGTAATTTGTGTAAGGGTCATGGGGGAGGGGAAGCCACCCAGTAATTACTTGCCCTTATTTTGTTGTAATTTTCTTTTTTATGATCTCAGCTCACTGCAACCTCTGCTTCCCCGGTTGAAGCAATTCTCAAGCCTCAGCCTCCCAAGTAGCTGGGATTACAGGTGTGTGCCATCACGCCCGGCTTATTTTTGTACTTTTTAGTAACCATGGGGTTTTGCTATGTTGGCCAGGCTGTTCTTAAACTCCTAACCTCAAGCGATCCTCCTGCCTCGGCCTCCGAAAGTGCTGGGATTTACAGGCATGAGCCGCCACGCCCCACCCTGTTGTAACTTTCATATGATTAAAAATCTGCTGTTATATTATCTAAAATGATGTAGAAAGAGTAAGTATAAGATAAGTTACCATATACTGGTGATTTGCTGCAAATATAGACAATTTTCAAAAGATTGGAGATTCGTATAGTAATTTTTTGAAAGACATTATTTTCTACTTTTTATAAGTTTGATCATCAGGCCTTCTTGCTCACCAACAAAAGAAAAATATGTACATATTTCAACAGCATGGAGAGCTATTTTTATATTATAATGATACTTTTAAAAATTATTAGATTTATAACTCTTTATGCCAGGGAGCCTCAGTCAACCTGTCAGCTTCTTGCCTTCACTTCCCCCCATGTTCATCACAAAGAAAGCTATAAGTAGCAAAAATTGATCTTTCTATGGATTTGCTCTGAGCTGCAACCAGCCAAGGAATTACTCTATTGTATGTGACATTATTCTGTGCTCTGACCTGTGTGCATAAGGCCTAACTCAATGAAAATTACACATTGCCCTTACACTGGACAAGTTTATGAGAGACATCCATTTTTATTTTTTAAACTATATTGAGTTCCTGGAAATATACCTTACTGTTATCCTTGAGTGAGTTGACTTCCCTTTTTTTTTTTTTTTTTTTGTCACAAAACAAATCTGTTTACATAAACTGCATCTTCATGTATAGATTTACGAGGACAAATTCAACATTTGAAAATCACTTCTAAAGAGACATAGGACTGAGCTTGAATGACAAAAGTTGGAATAGATTGTTTAGGAGAAGACTACTGGGTAATAAGCCCTTGCTTTCTGAATCTAAATTTCAATATAACCCCAGGTGCAATCTGTCTCTGCATATTTCAGCTAAATTATAATCATAGCAACCAAACTAAGTGTTAACCCAGCCAAAATCTTTCTTGGATGCTTTTGAGATAAATCTAAAAGAAATGAGACAAAATAAGGATTAATGGAAGATTAAAAGGCTCATATAAACACAGCTAAATGTTAATGATTGAAGACAATATTTTTGGAAGTTGGGGAAACCTTCTACCTCCTATTTCTTAAGGCTTAGGGGATTAATTCTTGGGTAGTTAGAGACGTTGATTTTTCTCTTTTAACAAATTACTTCCTCATCTGCCATGCTGCATTATATGTATTTCTAAGCCATATATTTTGTAATGGCACATTTAATTGAAAAATTGTAGGCCTACCCTGTCTCAAAAGACAGGGCTGCAGTCTTGCCTGAAGGTGTTCCTGTATTCTGGTTATTCACGCATGTTAGAGGTGTGTCCCAGACCAGAAAGCAAAGCTGTGGGGGTAAAGGTCACTAGAAAGCCCAAAGATGGACAGCTGTATCTTGTTTAGGCTGAATTCTTTTCAATTTTTTTTTTATTTTAGTAAAACAATCTCATTTGAGGAAGACTTGATGATAATTAACATTACATAAAGCATTTTATAATTGAAGCATTTCTTTCAGCGTTTAGAGTATTGAAAGGAAAATATCAAGAGAATAAAATGGAATTTAAAGACATTGAAAGATATATCCATCATTTGATCATAGCTGTGCACACTCTCCTTCCCTGACTCCAAGATTCCTAGTAGGCTTTGGTTAGTCTCCTAAGCATCCCAAGCCAGGAGTCAAAATTCCTAAATGTCTGCCTCTACCTCTTGCTTCTTTAAGGACTTTCACTGACATCTAAACAAAAATATCTTCAGGCCTTAACAGAAGTATGTTAATAGTGGATAACTGCATAATAGCATTATAGTCAAACCTTTTGTCTTTTTAATGTTTGACCAGTCTAATACTTTTCCCTTGAAGGAGATAATGCCACTGTCCAGGAAACAGGAAACAAGTATGTGAAAGTGTTCTAGCCCACTTAGATTCAAATCAAGTCTCTAGAATGATTGTGGCTAATGCTGATTCTGCAATCTTCATACAATGGTATTTCTTTCCCTTATTCCCACCTTAATAGGTGGCACCAGCTTCTGACAAGTCCCTCTCACTCTACAAACAAATGTCATCTGGAGCTCCTGCCTCCTGGTGTTTTCATCCTCTTTCCCTCTCTCTCTGCTCCCACTACTAGTACAGTCAGCAAAGCATTTTCATTTCTCTCTAAGAAGTGCTAATATCTAACTGGTTACTGGCCCCTCTGTGATCTTTCCACAGTAGAGCCATAAAGGATCCCTCAAGAACATAAATTAGCATCTTCTTTAAATCTCATCATACAAAGCTTCCCTATAGTTTACAGGATAACATTAAAAAACTTCCCTCTCATTCACAAGGTCCCTGTACTGTATCCTAACTTTCACTTCTGACTCTCCTTTTAATCTAGTTTACCAATGCTGTTTATGTTGCTTTGTTCCATAGTCACATCCTACTTGTAATACAGACTCAACTCAGTCCTGACAAAAGACTTTTGTTTTAGCTCTCCTATCTTATTTCACAATTGTAAGCTTTAATAATTTATTTTCTTTCTTTTTGCTGATTTTTTTCTCCTTTGCTTCTCTGAGCATTATTTTAGAGCCAGATTAGATAAGAGTCTTTATTATTTGTAACAACTATTGCCTTTTATTACTGATGCTAATGACTGTAGTACTTGAAAAGTTAGTCTTCAAATGGGGTCTCTTAAAGAGTAACTTAGAAACCGATCTGGTGATTTGTATATTTGGCAAATGAATCAAAATTTGAAATTAAATGAGCAAATTTGTCTTGATGGATTCTGACCATTAAAAAAAAGATCGAATAACTAGTATCTGATATTAGATGTCACCTTTTGTTCCTTAAGTGCCTTATTAAATAAATGTTTGACATCATACTCTCTGCCTTAAAAATCCCAAGTGTTCTCTGGGAAGACAGGTAAACAACTCTAGAAAGTATCTAACAGTGACACTTTATCCTTTTTCTTTTATCCTGGGGTACAACCTCATTTAGATTAGGCCAATTGCCTAAAATTAAAAAAAAAAGGAACTTGTTTGTATTGTAATAAACTAGAATGTTTTAGAAATTGACAGAATGAGGGTGGGTTTTTCTCAGCAATCCTTCTGTCAGTATTTTTCGTATACTATTTTCTAAGGGACTAATGAGCAAAGAGTACTCCTGAGTCCACTGGAAGATGCATGGGGTTGGTTGATTGCTTTATTGATTTTTGGCTAGGGTAATCTATATGCAATGCTCAACTGGACCTTCTTACTCACCCAAAGCAAGTAAGAACAGATATTGGATTACCAGAAAAATGTCACAGAAGGGTGGTGAGCAGGTGAATGGACACATTTTTTAATACATTTTCCAAAACTGCCTAAATTCTTAGATGCTTTTCAAGTGTGAGAATTTCCATGTTGGGTCTATATATATTTTAGTAAATAAACCAAATTAAATGCATTGTCACAAGAACAAGAAAATTGGCTAGTTTTGTTCTAGTGTGCTTACCTAAAATGAATTAAAACATCAAGTGATTTCAACTCTTCAAGTTCATTGCATTGTTATTCAGGAATCTTCACCTTTTTCTATTACCTTTAAGAGGCAGTTGAATCCCAAATAGTCTGGGTATTATATGTCCAGTCAAAAAAATCTTTAAAAGAATATATCATTAAAAGAAAAAAATTCAATTTTCCTATTATATTTTGTTTTGTCCTCACTTTTTCTGATCACCACATTTATTCCTGTAACTATTCAGTTAATTGCACACATTTCATTGATGACATTGCATTCTATATTGTCCAATAGAGCACCTTCTTGGGGCACTGCTTTTAGTCTCATATTAACTCCAATTTCTTTTAATCCAGATTGCCTTTATTTACTTTGATATGAAACATAAGGCCATCTGTTGAGCCTGGGGTTTTACTATTTTTATCAACACTATGAATAAACTGGCCTCCATTCATGCTCTCCTGATGGATCTGTCTTGTCAACCATAAAGACAAAAGAGCTTTGTTTTAGCTTGCCTATCTTATTTCACAGAGATTGTTAATTTCCCACTCAGACTCTTACAGTTTGTATCTCATTCATATGAAGGCCTTCTTCTCCACCCTGCCCATGTGTAGGCAAAAAACAAGTCAAGTGGTTCTACCTATAAACTGCATCCCACAGGTGTTCACCTCCCCACAGCCATATCCACAGGCATCACTCAAACCAAATTCCCAACATCGCTTACCCAGGCTATTACAGCATCTTCTCCACGGGTCTTACCATTCAGTTAATGCACTCTTTATCCAGCAGCCAGAAAATCTTTTCTTTTTTTCTTTTTATGGGAGCTTTTTTTGTCAATGCTTGTTGGCATTTCCAAAGTATTGGCTTCTCCGGTGCCTAATTTGGGATGTAAGGTGACAAGAAAACCCAGTGAACTCACCGTTGCATTGTTTCTCAGGGGCTGAGGTCCCTAGCAGTCTGTCTTCATCTCTTCAGCGTTCAGAGTATTCTTGTGTCTGTTTTATATATAATATCTAGAGTTTTAAGGTGAACATAGCAGGAGGGCTAGGAAAAAGTATTTCTTTGGGTCTAGCTCTGAAAGTCCTGAGTACCGTTTAAAAACATGAATCATATTATATCCCTGTACCAAGCTTAAAACCTTTCAGTGACTTTCTGTTGCTCTTAATAAACAATGAAAATTAACCTCTGTGACCTAAAAGACCCAAATAATGTGATCTTGGCCTGTCTCTGCAATATTTATGTGGCAATAGCTCTCCTCCTATTCAGCTGGCCTTATATTTCCTTGAATAAACAAAGACTCTTTTCCCACTCAGAATATTTCCTTGTGTTGTTCCCTTTGTCTCAGCCATTTGTCATAAATGCTGTCACTGCTTGGCTCCATCTCAGCCTCTGGTTTAAATGTTTCCTCCTTTATAATGTCCTTCCCAAGCCACCTTATCTCATATTCTTCTCTTTCCTATGTTTAAATTTTCTTCAGAAATTAATATAAATCAGATTTTTCAGTCATTACTTTTCATAGTCTGTATGAACAGGTTTCCAACTTAGCCTTTTAATCTTTTGAAAGGTACATTTAACAAACACCTTGATAGAAGATGTTAGTATATTGTAATCAATCATTTCATAAACAAATATGAAAAAGCCCCTGAGTTATAGATCACTATGTCATCATGAGGTCCAGTTTCTAGTGTAAGTTTGCTTATTTTTAATTCATTGATTAATTCAACTAATATTTACCTAGTGCCTATTGTGTGACAGACACTATTCTAGTTGTCAGTTATACAGCCACAAACAAACAAACAAAAATGTTCCTGCTCTTAATGGAGTATAAATTCGACTACAGAGAAAATAATATGAAATGAACACATAATGTGTCATGTGATGTGAATAAAAATAAAACAGATTAAGAGAAGAGAAAGTGATTGGAGCAGGCTGGGAATAGGAAAGTGAAGATATTTTTTACATAGAATGGTCCAAAAAGGTCTCTTTGTCATATGGGGGTATTTGAGCAGGGATCTTAATGAAATAGAGGGCCAGCCCATTCAGATATCTAGGGGAAGCAAAAGAAGACTAAGGACAAATATTCTGAGACTGAAATGTGTGTGCTGTTGCTGAGGAACAACAGGAGACTGATGTGGCTGGAGCTAAGAGAAGGAGGAGGCAATGCTAAGAGATGAGACCAGTACTAAGATTGCCAGAATAAGACCATTGATGGAGATGGTTGACAGATTTTGACTATGACAAACTGCATGTCCTTGTTACACATGACCACTCTTAATGTTGGTTGACCAAGAGTACTGGTCATTGAAACATGGCAACAGTTTCACCAGTAGAAGCAAGCTGTGTGGTGAGATTTAACTCAAAACATTATTTGCTAACTAAGTTCTAGTAACAGTAATATATACATGATACCCATAATGCCTGATTTCCCTAGTTGACTCTAGGAAGGTAGAGAGGATGAAGAGAAAGTAAAGATAATTAGGGCATATTATAAAAAAGTAATTAGAAATAATTCTAAAAGGAAATGAACTAATTGTTTCAAAGTTATTTAAAATTTGAAACTCACAGTTGTTTAATTGCTTTCTTATATTGCAGTGTCACCCGGGTAAGCAACTGAATCAAGTTCTGTGGATAAGTGACCAAAATAATGAATAGAGAATTAAAGTATTCCAAAAATACTGAATGGACATTTAAATGTGTGCAACCTTTTTATTTCTTAATTGAAATATGAAAGCTGTGCTTAGTGCACAAATGAGTGTTTTATCCTCATTTTGTAGATGTGGGATAAGGATTAAACGTTACATCTAATTCTGAGAAGAGGACATGTTGCCATTCTGGACAGGAAATTCAAAAGGAAATAAGTGTCTGGTTTCACTCTTTGGTATAATTATCAATTTCCTTCATTCACCAAGGCTCATGTAATGAAGACCTTTAAATGTGATGTTGGCTATGTTCAATGGGAACAAATAAAGGTTGCATCCTCTCTTTTTCTTACTATAGTTTCTCCTGAAATCAGAACTAAGGAAAGCCACTTTCTGGAGGTCTTTAGTAAACACAGTCTAAGAGCCAGACTTCCTTTTGTCTTTTGCCATCCATTTCCTTCCTAGTAAGATGGAATTAATGTATCTCCTCTGTCATTCCATGCATTGTAACATAAAATATATATACAAAAATACAAATTATAAAGTGCTTGAAATATATTACTTCCCATTTTACAATTATTATGATTATAAATTAGATTGTACTTACCTTAATAAACCACTTGAGATTCTGTAATTTCACCTTGTTCTTTTTCATATATACCTTTTCCCATATAGACTTTTCCTTTTATGTGACATGCCTTCCTTTCCTATACTATCATGCTTGGCCTGACAAATTCCTATTTATCTGTCTGGAATGAGGTGTTAAGTGATCTCACCCTGTAAACTTTGCCTAATCATCCTTTCTGGGTTATATACCTCTTTGCACGTCAGCTGTGTTGATTTTCTTTTTTTTCTTTTCTTAATTGCATTTTAGGTTTTGGGGTACATGTGAAGAGCGTGCAAGATTGTTGCATAGGTACACACATGGCATGTGGTTTGCTGCCTTCCTTCCCCTCACCTGTATCTGTCATTTCTCCCCATGCTATCTCTTCTCACCTCCCCACCCCCCCGTCTCTCCCCCATTTCCCCCCAACGGACCCCAGTGTGTAGTGCTCCCCTCCCTGTGTCCATGTGTTCTCATTGTTCAACACCCGCCTATGAGTGAGAACATGCGATGTTTGATTTTCTGCTCTTGTGTCATTTTAGATATGTCTTCTGCAGCAGACTACAAACTCCTTGAGAGCAGGAACTATGTTTTCATTTTCCTTATATTCATAATATGTACCATAATGCCAGAAACGTAGCTGGGTGCTATAAATATTTGTTGAATAATTGAATGAACGCAATTTCAAAACAAATATTTAACTAAATACAGTAAGGAAAAAGTTATAAATTTTAAGGTCATGAAGATACTTAGAATGCCTTTTAAAGTAAAGATATAGCAGTGTTATCATAAGTAATTGAAATAAGCCCACACGTATTTTACTCAATTATTTTGATGTTCATTGAGATGAGTCTTGTTTCCACTAAATATTCTGATCACATGATACATCTTAGGTTTTCATGGTAGTTATTGAGAATCTATAGCAATTTAAAATTTGAATAACAGTCCAGGTGCTATGGCTCACTCCTGTAATCCCAGGACTTTGGGAGGTTGAGTAGGATGGATAACTTGAGTTCAGGAGTTGGATACCAGCCTGGGCAACATAGTGAAACCTCATCTTTACAAAATATACCCACATGTAGCCAGGCATGGTGGCATGTGCCTAGTAGTTCCAGCTACTTGAGAGGCTAAGAGACAAAAATTGCTTAATCCCAGGATGTGGCGGTTGCAGTGAGCTGAAATCATGCCACTGCACTCCAGCCTAGGTTACAGAGGGAGACCCTGTGTCAAAAATTAAAATTTGAGTAACATTTCTTGATTTCTTTCCATTAAACATTGACATTGAATTAAAACAATCTAAAATTATTTGGTTTAACATATTAAGTGCTATATTTTCATTTTTGATCTATTTGAATTGAGTGTTAATTATATCTGTACAATAAATCTGAAGGTTATGAGATGTCATTTGATAGTGAAGAGGGGAGCTTTACCAGAAAAGAAAAAAAAAGCCCCATTTTTTCAAGATGCAGCAACAACTTCATAAATATGTACTACAGCAAACATGACTTTGACGACAGATTTTAGCATCAGTTTCAAAGACAAAATAAATTCCCCTAAAGATACTTCATTTTCCTACATTTTAAAAAAGAAATTAAGATGAAATTTATAATACTGTCATTGGGAGCCTTAAGAACTTGTCAGAACTTCTCAGTACTAAAATCACTACTCTCTCAGGATATTTTTGCATGTGTTTTAAAACACATGCTACAGTAAAAGATTGTACTTTTAGAATTTTGAAGCACAGGTAAAATAACTTGTTTAACTCTTCTAAATTATATATTTGATATTTGCTGCCTTCTCAACATCATAGTTGAGTTGCAAAAAGTAGTGGCTTTCTTACAATGCTATTGAAATAGCATTATTTCAATAATAATGAATAACAGGCTGGGCATGGTGGCTCATTGTTTCTATAATAAGAAATAGTGCTCTATTAATAGTATTATTTACTTTATCTTCCTTACAAATCAATGATTTAACAGTATAGTAAATAATCCATTTTTATTATACCTCATAATTGATAGAAAAAATTAACATTTCGCTGTACATGCTTACTATGTTAGAGAAAAAGGTTATAAGTGGATGCTATAGCAACATCTTGGCATAATCCTTCATTTATTGACAATTTTATTGAATATTGTGGTTTTTTATTGATTTAGTAATAAATTTCATTTTTGAAACTACTTATACTTGTGCAGAGGGAAAGTGAAAATGCTGTATCATGACAATTATTAAATTAGAGAATACATTTTAATCCAGTTAAATGCATTTTTTATTCTTTCCACTCTCCAAGTTTTTATTTGTATTTAAGAGTATTAAAATCATTTGCTCTTTTTCCATATACTAGAGACTGTGGTAAAGTTATATGCTGTTTTCTGTAAAACAAAACTGAAGCCATTAACTATTGCTTTACTGTTGAAAGACTCATGAATTTAAAAATCATTTCTTATAATAAAACCTTACAGTGGTAATTGATTTAACTAAAAAGCTTCTTTAAAAGAATACACACACATAAATACACACACATACATCTTTAAATAATTTTTTTTAAATGAACCCTGCCCCTACTTTCACCACATTTATTACTCTCCATTGAAATTGCTATAAATCCACCAAAATTTAGAGACACACAAAATATGGGGGATAAAGAGCTTCCCATTAGCCAAGTATGAATTATAGTGCTGCAGGAACCTCAAACTAAGAAAAGGTTGGTGTGATCATTCCACTTCGTTCTACACTTAGACTTCGTCATCAGTCAGAAGTTAATATTAGATACATGATACCACCGGAAGTGGCATCTCCCTCCTTTTCTTTCTTTACCATGTAGCATTCTACTTTTCTCTGCCATTCATAAGATTGGCAGAAGGGAACTAGATCATGAGGGAAAAGACTTTTCTCCCTGCAAGTAATAGGAACTCTTACCTGATGATCAGTTAGGGAACTGGTTCTCAAAGTATGATCCCCAGGGCATTCACATCAGCATCACCAGGGGCTTGTTAGATACACAAACTCTGAGGGTGAGACCCAGCAAATCTGTATTTTAACAAGCCTCCTGGTCATTGTGAAGAACACTAAAGTTAAAGAACTACTGATTTAGGGAATAGTTATCATGACAATCACATGTTAATCACCTGTTAGAGAGTGCGCAGATAATTCTATGCTATCCTTAAAGGGCTTCTCCAAATTTATTGTTTAAATGCAGGAAAAATGATGTAATGAGGGACTGTGCCTTTGGAAAAATTGCAAATTAAGAAAAGTTATCCCTGAAAACTTGTGAGAGAGATTTACCTAATGAGTCACGGTATGAATTTGAGAACTTGAAAGACTGAGAGCTTGTACTGGGTTGACTAGCTTCCTCCAAAATGTTTCCAGCTGGCAGTTTCACATGGAACTACCAAATGTGACCTTATCCAGAAAGAGGGTTTTTGCAGATATAATAGTTAGGATGAGGTCATACTGGATTAGGGTGGGCCCTAAATTCAATGCCTGGTTTCCTACTGGGAAGGTCATTTAAAGAGGCACACATGGAAGAAGGTTGTGTAAAAATGAAGGCAGACATAAGCTGCCACAAACCAAGGAAAGTCAAGGATTGTTGGCACCCACCTTTGCTAGAAGAGAGACATGAACAGTTTCTCCTCCAGGGCTTTCAGAAGGAACCAACCCTGCTGACATCTTGATTTTGGATTTCTGACCTCGTAAACTGTGAGAGAAAACATTTTTGTTCTTTTAACCCAACCAGTTGTTGCTTAATTGTTATGGAAGTCTGGGGAAACTAAGAGAGGTCCTTACAGGGTTTCTGTATTAAGAGTATTATTTGCCTTGCTCTTGGTTTATGAAGACCTCATTAAAATGGGATTTGTAAAGAAATACAATCTCATCTTTCCCACCTCATCGGTTCCTCCTTCTTCTGTTACATCCACCCCACACCTTTTATTTGTTGGTTTGAAGGGTCATTGAGTTATAACTGCCAAATTAAAATTATAGTATTCAAGGTATACAAAGTGACGTTACTCTCCATTGAAGTTGCCTTAAATCTACTAAACTTTAGAGACACTAAACTACATTCAGAAAATAGGGGTGGGGAATTCCCCTGTTTTTCGAGCATAAATTATGGTTATAGTTCTTCAAGAACCTCAACTAAGAAAAGATTGGTATAATAATTCCACTTCATTCTATTCTTAAGACTTCTTCATCAGTTTAAGGATAGCCACATCCATCACCTCACACAGTTGCTTGTGTGTGTGTGTGTGTGTGTGTGTGTGTGTGTGTGTATGTGTGTGTGTGTGTGTGTGTGTGTGTAGTGAGGATAATTGAGATCTACTCTCTTAGCAGATTTTAAGTATACACTGCATTATTATTAACTACAGTCACTATGCTGTACATTAGGTCTCCAAAAGGCAGAAGGCATTCATCCTATAACTGCAAGTTTGTGCCCTTTGACCAATATCTCCACACATTTTTTTTAAACAGAATCTCACTCTATTATCCAGGCTGGAGTACAGTGGCACAATCTTGGCTCACTGAAACCTTTGCCTCCTGGGTCAAAACTATTCTCCTGCCTTAGCCTCCTGAGTAGCTGAGATTATAGGCACGTACCACCACACCCAGCTAATTTTTGTATTTTTAGTAGAGATGGTTTCACCATGTTGGCCAGGCTGATCTCGAACTCCTGACCTCAAGTGATCTGCCTGCCTCAGCCTCCCAAAGTGCTGGGATTACAGGAGTGAGCCACAGCGATCAGCGTCCACACTTTTGAAGGATCTTTGAAAAGGCTAGGTTCAGCTGGGAAAGTCATAATCTTATTTATTGTTGGGGAAAAAGAAACTCTCCTGGGACCATATTAAACATAAAGCCCTTTTCATTGTGGAGAAATAAAGCATTTGTATGTTTTCCGTTAGAAATTATGCCTATTATCTCCCATCTGTCTTTCAATATAATTTTAAAGTTGAGGTGTATTATGCTTTTTAAGCTGCTTTATACTCATTTGTTCAAATACATACCAAGCCTTTTAATTAGACCATTTGGCCATTTTATATGCAAATAAGTAACACTATTAAGTGTATCTGTGCCTCCTTCTGTTGCTGTTTTAGTTGCATCATGAATGTACTGACCCTCCACAGACAGGGTTAATTGGAGTGTGGGCGTGAATGCATGCATATATGTGGCTGCCTGCTGTAGACTTCAGATAAAGAAGGGAGACTTACCAAGCAAAGCTTGTATGTCTTAAAAACAAAACATATGTAACTATGAATGACATATTTAGGAATCCTGCCTTAATAAAATTAATTTGCATGCACTCTACCTTATAGTCATAATTCTGAGTGACTTTGCTATTTTTTCCCAAACAGCTTAGCAAAGCGTCTATATTGTAATATATAAACAGGCATTTTTAAAACTTATACAAATTAAAAAAAAAACATTTAATAAGGAGACAAGTGTGCTAAAATAATTTAAATGAATTAAAATGTCTACCTTTATTATATGTAGCTTTATGCTATTTCTGTAACCAGTAAAACAAACATACAAACAAAATTTGTTTCATTCTTTCAGCACTTCTGCTATGTGCCAAGTATTAGGTATTAAAAATAGAGAAGAAATTCAGTCTTGCTTTCAAAGAATGACAGTTTTAACAGGGAAGAGAGATTATAAACAGACAGTTAAGAATCTGCTTAAGGAGAAAATTGGGACCCTTGAACTGGGGAAATTTAGAAAGGGTACTGTATGGGCTTCCTAGGGCTGCTGTAACAGATTATCAGAAACCCGATTGCTTAAAACAACAGACATTTATTTTGCCATGGTCAGGAGGCTGGAAGTCCAAAGTCAAAGCCCCAGCAAAGCCATTCCTTCCTCTGCAGGCTAAGTGGGTGGTTCCTCCCTTGCCTCTTCTAGCTTTTAATGGCTCAGGGCATTCCTTGGCTTGTGGCAAAATAATTCCAATCTCTGCCTTCCTCTTTACATGACCTTCTCTGTGTCTCTGCCTTCCCTTCTGTCTCTCTTATAAGAACATGTATCTTTGGATTTAGAGCTCATCTTAATGCAGGATGATTTCATCCCAAGATAGATAGATAGATAGATAGATAGATAGATAGATAGATATATATATGCCCTTTTCCCAAATAGTGTTGTTTCCATAGGTTCTGGGTGGACTTATCTTTTGGAGACCAGCATTCAACCTGCTACAGCTGCCTGGAGTAGATGGCACCTCCATTGCAGACCAGGTTTGAGGAGAGAGGGAAAACAGGTAGTGAGGTCTCTTAGGCATAGACAATGTGAGATTCCAAGTCTTTCTCACTGACACTACAATGTCTGGCAAATAGCAAGCACCCAGTGACTTCAGGATTATTAATGAAATATACTCAGTGAAAATGGCCACTAGCAGGTGGCCATAAGTCTAGTAATCAAGAGAAAGTCCTGGGTTGGACAGAAGAATGGCCAAAATTTCCAATGCAAGCTGTGTGAGAAGAGAATAGAGTAAAGCAATGTCCATCCTTGAGGAACTCTGCAGATGAGGCTGAGAAGGAGTTGCTGGAAAAACAATGGGGAAACCAGCAGAGGAGGGTGGCTTAGGAGAGAAGAGAGAAATTAATCTTTCTTTTTAAAAAGGTATCCAATGAGGTTAAGCTGATTAAGTAGTATAAAGCCTAGATTTGGAAACTTTGATATACACAATTTCAGAAGTTAAAAGTCCAATTTTTCATAGATTAAAAATGGTAGAAAGTTTGGCAAACATCTAGAAATTTTTTCCTAATGGACAATGAAGTTAAGCCAATACATAGCCTTCCCTTCATAACACTCAATGCACACGTTTCAGAGAAAATTCTTTAAAAATTCTGTGTGAGGACGCATGTCTGTGACCTCTCTCCTTGGAACTATGAGACAGACTGTGTAAGTTGCCACAGATTGTTAGAGCCACTGTGCTGGAGTCTTCCACTTGTAACCTCTCTTCTTATTGCAGGACATCTTATATTCACAGTGGGAGAATCCAGTTTCTAACCTGTAATTCTAACTCTGATCTTCCATGTAAAAGCATGTTCTTCAGGGATCCTACTGAATCCACTATGAAACATCAGTCAGGGCTACATAAAGTAGATCAGAGACCTTCCTTATCAGTAGTGTGAAAGATCTTGAGAATAAAAGGAGCCTTAATGTTTATATGCCATAGAGATTTAAAACCGCATTATACTTTGAAGCCATCAACACCCTTTTTTCTCTGCAATGACATCTGTTGTTAAGTGCATTTAGGTTTTTTTAAGTTAACAGCTGAAATACCCTGATCGCTGTAATCTCAACTGTTGGAAAGACACTGAAAAAATCATTTCATGGTATGTCATCAATACACCACAAATTTTGCCTTTTCAAGTCCATGTTAAGGAATGGTTGAACCCTGAGGATTCTTTTGGTAACGACAAAGTGTTTGAATTAGTAACAATAGTAACTGTGTTCTAGAATGCTTGCATCAACTCTTTTTATAAATTAAGGAGGGTAAATTTGGACATTTTAGATGTCTTAATTTTAATTGGTAACAATCACTAATAAGTTTTTAATCCTTTTCTCAGCTTTATGAACTGAGATTATGGTAAGTGTGTTTATTTAAAAAACTTAAAGTGGATTTACCATTTCTTACCTTAAGAAGTTGAGCTTTAAAATTAGGTGAAATAAATGATGTTATTTAAAATCAACTTTTTGGCTGTTATGGTATTTTTAGATTGGTAATTTAAGAATTTAAATAGGATCATGAAGGAAGTCATTTAAAATTTTGTTTTATAAATGCTTCGTGATAGACTTAATAAGTGAGTGTTTAAAAGTATATAGATTGGTAAGAAATTTTTAAGTTGAAGCATATACAAAATCAGATTATGCAATTTTATTATGTCACTTCTAATAATCGATAACCTATAAACTTGGAACTAACATCAATCAACCAACAGGTCAACAGTCTTTGTCTTAGTGTTAAGCCATGCAATGGGACAGATTTTTTAAAAAAAATTACCTAACTGCTATTTTGATATCAAATTCAATTAAGAAATGACTTGAAGGCTTCAGCACATCTTAGAAAAATTCAATAGTATATATTTTCTACTCTTTTATAGTCACAAAACACAGATATGTAACTAATTAGAATTTAATAAGCCTTTCACCCAAGAGAGAATTTTGGTCTCTGTAAAGCTTTTATCCTTGCCCTACTTTTAATGTCACTATCAAGTTCTTTATTCTGCAGGGTTTTTAAAAATACAATTATATGTTATTTTCCTGCATGTTGCAATTATGCAGTTTTCTTACATGAATATTGCTTTATGGAGAGAATGCTCTCTGAAATTTTAGAAAAAAAATAACTATTGTTTCTGTAGAAATAGGAATACTCTGAGCAATAGATTGGGAAATGAGGCACATTCAGATGAATCTGAGTCTTTGTTGTTCAAACTAGATGAAGGGTAATTTTATAAAAATAAGGCCAAGAAAATATGAAATATGAGATTTCATAGTTTATCTGTGATAAGTCAAACCATTTTATTCTGCCAATAATTCAGCACAATGTAGCCTCAAACCACTCTACATCACTGTGTATATGTGTGTGTTTGTGCAGTGATATGATTTGTCAAGGTACTCTGGTATTAAAAATTTGAGAGAGACTTAGATTTTTACTAGATTTTGGTTGTAAATCATGTTATTTCATAAAGAAAAAGATAAAATCTTAGGTAATGTGAGTTCCTAGCGCTTCTGTTCAGGGTTTATCTCATTCCCTTAAAATTTCCCATCTGCCACTCATCTTCATTTTATCTCCAGATTTCCTATCCTCTATCTTTCTTCTCTTTTGTACTTTTATTTTCCTACAGTTTACGCATGCATAATATCATAAAAGACTCAACTCATTATTACTCCTTTTAAAAGTTTATCCCTGAGGCATTTATAAATTTTTTATTTTTATTTATTTATTTATTTATTTATTTATTTATTTATTTTTGAGGCAGAGTTTCTCTCTGTCACCCAGGCTGGGGTACAGTACACAATCTCAGCTCATCACAACCTCCACCTCCTGCGTTCAAATGATTGTCCTGCCTCAGCCTCCTGAGTACCTGGGACTCAGGCACACATCACCGCACCCAGCTAATCTTTGTATTTTTAGTAGAGATGGGGTTTCTTATGCTGGCCAGGCTGGTCTCAACCTCAGGTGCTCCACCGGCCTTGGTCTGTCAAAGTGCTGGGATTACAGACATGAGCCACCACACCTGGCCCATTTCTCATTTATTAAGCAATAATTAACTAATCAAAGGTATTCATCACTGTCAATCAAGATTCTGGATCAGCTGAGAAAACCCATGTTACTATGCTGAATCCATGACATTTCCAGCACAAAACATTGACCCTTAACAGGAAGCCAGAAATCCCAAGTCAAGTAAATTGTGCCCCTACCTCTTGTGAAATGGCCTGGAAAGATCTGAGCTCGTTGGATCCAGCCCATCTAGGTACTGAGTTATGTTCATAAATGTACACATCCAGACATATGTGTGTGTAGAAATGTGGGTGCAGGAGAAGGCTTGAGTGAATCTTAAGGGAAAGGAGAGGAGAAGAGGCTGCAGACGTGAGAGAGAAGATCATTATTAGACCAAACTCCAAACAGAGTGCTTGAGTGGGACCTGGAGCACAGGTGGAAGATTAGTCTTAGAAAGGAAAGGGAGTACTTTCCCTTTTAAACAGAAAAAAGAGGAGTGACCACTAAAGATAAGGGGTAAATAGAAACACAGTTGAAAGAGATTTGAGGTAAATAGAAACACAGTTGAAAGAGATCATGTTGGATGACATCTATTTCTTCGTGATAGTGAGAAAAAGCAAGGGGTGGGACTCTATCTAGTCTTGAGAAGAACTGGAAAAAATTCATCTGACTCAATTGCATGCTGCATTAGTCATAATTCTACAGAGAAACAGAGCCAATAGCATGTACATATATAGAGAGATTTATTTTAAGTAATTGGCTCACGCGATTATGGAAGCTGGCAAGTCCAAAATCTACAGAGTGGGACAGCAGTCTGGAGACTCAGGGAGAGTTGACATTGCAGTGCACATCTGAATGCTGTCTCCTGCTGAATTCCTTCTTGGTTGGGTGAAGTCAGTCTTTGTTCTATTAAGGCATTCAGTTGATTGGATGAAGCCTACTCACATTATGGAGACCAGTCTGCTTTACTTAAAGGCTACTGATCTAAATGTTAATTTTATCCACACCAAAAAAAAAAAGAAACAAGAAAAAAAGAAAAAAACCCACCAGTGTCACAGAAACATTCAGACTAATGTTTGACCAAACATCTGAGCACCATGGCCCAGCCAAGTTGGTACATAAAATTAACCATATGACACATATCCCTTAGCTGCCCGGCTAACTCCTGGTTCTTCAAAAATCAGTTGTCCTGTCTTCTCTCCAGGAGGCCTTCCTGTAAACCTATCCTGAGGTGAGAGGTTGCCTTTTTGAACTAAATTTCCAAACTACCCTGTGTTTACTTCTGTCATAAAAACATCTTTCTTTAATTCTCCCCCGCAAAATCTAAGCCCACTGAGCATGGTCATTTTGGGAGTTTTGTTTTGTTTTGTTCATGTCTGTGTTTTCAGCACCTAAAATGTCCTCAGCTGCATTGTAGGCACTCAGTAAAAGTGATGGATAAATGAGGGAATCAATTGCATTATTTTCTATCAGTTTTACTACATTGTGAATTCTTCAAAAGCAGGGATAGAGCCTTAATTACTTTTTTATACCTAAAGTCCAGCACAAATTTAGAGCTCTGCAAATGCTTACTAAAGGAAGAATGAATAAGTGACTTACCAAATGTTTACTGTATATTTTTCCTTATCCCAGAATACTTCAATTTTATTCCAATTTTTTAAAAACACATTCTGAAGAATTTTCACAGATTTGCATTGCTGTATCTAGAGAAATTATACTAGTAATGAGGGTTATAAATCACAACATACTGGTAGTAGGACCAGGTATCAGCATTTTTTAAAGACCTGCCCGTGATTCTAGAGGTCACAAATCCTTGCACTAGATACAATTAAAGTTGGGAGGGGGTGTTGTTTAGGAAGTTTAGAAATATTGGGTGCCTCTACCTAAGGCAGGACTGCATGGGGATACCAGGTTGGAAGCGTTGAGCAGGCTTCAGGGGAGGAGTGGATACCTAAAGAGGAGAGAGAAGTGCTAAAAAGAAAGCTACCAGGTACTTTATTTTTTTTTTAATTTTTTTAATTTTTAATTTTTTAAATTTTGAAATGGAGTCCTGCTCTGTTGCCAGGCTGGAGTATAGTGGCACAATCTTGGCTGACTGCAACTTCCACCTCCCAGGTTCAAGCAATTCTCCTGCCTCAGCCTCCCGAGCAGCTGGGACTACAGGCGTGTGCCACCATGCCCAGCTAATTTTTGTATGTTTTAGTAGAGACAGGGTTTCACCATGTTGCCCAGGATGGTCTTGATCTATTGACCTTGGGATCTGCCCACCTCAGCCTCCCAAAGTGCTGGGATTACAGGTATGAGACAAGGTACTTCATAAGCATCTCGAGTATTTACCACGCATCAGGCACAGTACTAAGTGCTTTACATTCATTGCCACTTGTCTCCATTGCAGCCTTGTAAGGTATAGTGTTACATTCCTTTCACAGATAAGGACACTGAGGTTCAATTAAGTTCCTCACATCAAGCCAACGTTACAGCAAAAAAACTCAAGCCTGTGTTGACTGGCTACTGAGTTTATGTTCTTTCCAATACATCAGCAGTTCTCAACTCTTAACTACAGAGCAAAAGCATCCAAGTATGTACCCCACTTAAGATCAGTTATATGACAATCTCAGAGTAAAAGGCACAGGCCTCCATATTTAACTTGAAATCTAGATTTCTAAAATGTTTCCAGGGTTTAAAACCACTATCAGAAACACCGTAGATACTCCTCCATTTTGCCAACTCTCACACCGTGTACTTACATGGGCTCTCACTCAGGAAAAGAGACTTGACTCAGTCAGTCAGTTTATGAATGGCCCACCCTAAATTCAGATGAAATATCCTGAACAGGCTGGGTGCAGTGACTTGCACCTGTAATTCAGGCACTTTGGGAGGCCGAGGAGGGAGGATGGCTTCAGTCCAGGAGTTTGAGACCAGCCTAAGCAACATAGAGACACTCCCATCTCTATTTAAAAAAAAAAAAGAAAAAAAAAGAAAATCTTGAATAGTCATGTATTTGCCCCACAATTTGAGGTGCTGTTAATTGGCTGCTTTGATGTTAGCAAGAGTTTTATCCTATGTTTACTTTAAATTAATGAAATGGATTACATCATGCCTAGTCTCTAACTCTCTGCAAAGGGTCCTTCTGAGTACTATTCTGTCTTCGTAAGTTTTCTAGTGCAGCTGATGCTTTTTCAAGCTACCCCATTCCAAAAAGTAGATAATACCTGGGCCACACACACATTCATCATACAAATTAAATAGAATAGGTATCATGAAGCAATTAAGTTTCATATCAGATTTTTTCCCATTAATTTTGGTAACACAGCATTCATTTTTCTTTGTATTGTAAAAACTTGTAGCTAATGACCAGGGTCACCAACCTAGTGAAACGAAATGCATTTGTGTAAGCCCCTGACATCATATCAAAATTCAACCAGGCATCTTAATGCATAATACATATGTAAAAATTCAAGAGAGACGGGAAGAAAAACACAAAAATGTGAGTGGAACAATAAGTGTTCTCTACCCTGGCTACACATATCTAAAAAATCTGCGAGGATTTTTTAGATAAACAGATGCTCAGAACCCAGCTCTAGAGATTCTGATTCAGGCCCAGTCTGATTGGGTTCAAACATTGTTATCCCTAAGTGATTCAAATCTGCTGTTTTTCTTACCTTTCTCAGGCTTTCCATTGTTGTAGAAAATGTATATTAAATGAGAATACTCTGATTCATATATTTACTGTCAACCATGATAATGATGATAGTTACTCTGAGCTTGCTATGTGCTAACCAATTATTCTAAGTGTTTTATATATAGTAGCTCATTTAGTATTCACAACAGCTACTGGGTGAGGTCAATATTATCATCTTTTTGCAGATAAAAATATATTTATAGAGATTAAGTAATGCACCGTGAGACACAGCAGTGGTGGAATGTGAGTTCAGGGAGTCTAATCTAGCACCCCATCCTCTTAGAGACTCAAGTGAGTTTATGAAGTAAACCATATTATGTCTCCCTGGCCCTCCCATCAGGTTCCGCTTTCCTCTTGATTTTGGCAGTCTAACTAGATACAGGCTCACCAGTTCTATGAGGTAGCTAGAAGGTTCTCCCCTACTTCCATCTAACTGCCACACCTGTTGTATTTACCTTGTAGTGGAACAGAACCAAGTCTTTTGGATTCAAGGAAACACAACTAGGTGGTTCATCTGCTTTGGGAAAGTGGTCTCTTTATTCCTCAAAACAGTGGAAAGAAAGTTAGGCTTAAGAGTCACACAGATATAAGATCAAATTTATGTACTTGCACTTATTAATCCTGAGCCCATGACAAGTCAGTTAATCTCTCTGACATTCCATTTCTTGATCCATAAAATAGAAATAATAATTTCTAAATCACAGGATTTAAAAGGATGAAGTAGAACAACATATAGAAGTTTCCTTTGCACATAGTAAATGCTCAGTAAACATGGATTTCTTCCCTTTTGCTCTGCTCCCATGTCACATATACAGTTAACTTTGCACCTGGCAACTCTTGTTTAGCTTCTACATCTCCGCTTTCCTTTTTTCCTTTAACCTTTGTGTTTAAAAGGCTGTGCTAAGTAGTCAAAGTTTTGTATGAGAAAGGCCTGCTGGGCGAAGCAGAGAGCTATATACGTAACACAACTTTAGGGCCCTAAATAAATATTAGGAGTAAAAATGCCTCTCAAAACGTTCCAGCCTCTCCCCCTTCCCTCCTCTCCTGCCACTACTACCATCTATATATCCAAATGCCTAAAATCCCATTTTAGGATGTCTCCTAAGAAACTGATTGAGAACATGCATTAGTTTAAATAAGCTCCTATTACCTCATTTTGTCTATATATGGCTGCATGTTGTCATACTCTATATGCTATAACCATTAATTGGCATGAGAGCAGCTAAAGGACTGGATAAAGGGTAGGTTCTTTTTTATTCTAATTGAAAAATTAAAATTGTATACATTTATCATGTACAACATGATGTGTTACAATATGTATATATTGTAGAATGCCTCAATCAAGGTAATTAACCTATGCATTACCTCACATAGGTATCATTTTTGTGGTGAGAACACTTAAAATCTATTTTTGTGATTTTCAGCATACTATACATTGTTACTAACTACAGCCACCATGTTGTACACCGAATCTCTTAAACTTAGTCTTCCTGCTCAACTAAAATCATATATCCTTTAAGGAACATCTCCCCAAGCACCAGCCATCCAGCCCCTCGTAACTAACCACCATTCCATTCTCCACTCCCGAGTTCCACTCTTTCAGATTCTACATATAAGGGCAGGTTCTTCCCTCTTTTGTGTGTGCATGGGACGAAAATGTATTAGAATGTGCCTTCACACAGGCACTGGGGCTTGCCCATGGTGCTCGTCATGTTTAAAGTGTAAATGTTCTGCCAATTCTTATAGAGCAGCGATACTAGGAGGCTGACGGTGAGGTGGATGCTACCTATAAGCTCATCATCTGCCGTCTTTAGGGGGCCAACGGCCATGGCCAGACATAGCCGCCCTTTCATCTGGAGCTTGATTGTGGGCTTTGCTTCATCACCTTTGGCCACCATATTTCCATTGTGTGTCAGCAGGGAAGGGAACTTGTCAGCCTGTTTAGGCCTGGGCCAGTGATCCATGGGATCTGCTTGATCTGAGACTCTGAGACCAAAAGGCACCACACCTCTTGGATAGCCTCTTGTTCTTGTTGAATTTCTCCAGCCCTTCCAGGTCCATACCGAGGATTCCACAGCCTTGGCCTTGTCATGGTGCTGCTGGCCCCCAGGACATGTACAGAGGAGTAGAAGTAGGGAGTGGACTTTATCCTGATGGTGCCCCAGAAGTGTTTGTCCTTAGAGTCACAGTGAGCAATGGTCTGGGCTATACGCTGCAGGAGGCAGTGCTGGAACCATCAGGGAACCTCACATACCCATACGTTTTTTAGAAAGATGAAACTGCAGATCAGCTTGAACCCAACAGAAACACCTAGTTTGTTTGTTTTTTTTTTCTTTTTTCTTTTTTTTTTTTTTTTTTTTTTTTTTTTTTTTTTTTTTTTGAGACAGCCTCACTCTGTCACCCAGGCTGGAGTGGAGTAATAGTGTGATCATAGCTAAGGCAGCCTCTAACTCCTGGGCTCATGCTATCCTCCCACCTCAGCCTCCCAAGTAGCTGAGACTACAGGGACAAGCCACTATGCTCAGCTAATTTTTATTTTTATTACCATTTTTGAAGACATGGGTTCTCATTATTTTGCCCAGACTTGTCTCTATCTCCTGGCCTCAACTGATACTCCTACCTCAGCCTAGAAATACCGCGAAGTTTCAAATATCTCTAGTTACTACTGTATTGTTCATTAAAAAATGCCTGTTTTTCTTAATGTTATGGTGGTCTGGTAAAAACAAGTCTTAATGCTTTTACTAAAATAGTACAACAACATAGAAATAATTTGTTGTATGTGCTGCGAACTTTTCTTCTCTCTTTCTAAAGTCTCTTTCCTATAAGGTAAACTTCTTGTGAGGTTTTATTACGATAAAGTCCCATCATTCATTTCTTGTCAAGCTTTCGAACTTCACTTTCCATCTTTGCATATTCTGATGCATTTTATATGAAAACATTTGGAATGTTTTAATATAATGCATAAGTTTCTTGTAGTTAATTTACTGTATATTTGATTATTTTTTCAAGAGTTCGTAAGGACGTATTTACTTAATTGTATGCATAATTCTTCAAAACTCCTCATCTAAATTGTCTCTTATTTCTGACCCTTTTATTATATCCAACACCTAATGACCACTGTCCATGTCATCCCTAAAGACAGCAAACAAATCTGTTATCTTCAACAAGCCTTCAGTAAATGCTAGATCTGATGTCCCTTCTCACACGGAAGTTTTTCCAAACATGCTCTTGAAATTTCAACCTCTTTTTTTCCCGTATAAATTGAGACCACTCAGTCTTTTTTCTTTACCTTTCTATAAAAGCAATTTTCCATTTTCCTAAAGATTGGAATTTTCACCAAAACTTTCCTTTCATACTATCTATAGCTATGTTTTACTTTTCTGACATAAATTTCAAGATTATTCTGGTTTGACTACTTGGGACTGGATGGATTCTGATTTATCCTTCAATGACTGTATTATAGCCTTTGTGTCACATCAGCCATCACGTCATCTTCTTCTGGATAGATTTTTATTCCCCATCTTACCCTAGAAAGCCTATTTTAACCTCAATAAAGAATAGAACTAATCAGTTTTTAAATATCTGTCTCCAGACAGCATTTCAAACCACTTGATTTCAAGTCTGGCCTCCAACCAAGACTTCTCCAGTGCTTTATGACCTCTCTTAAAATGCCAGAGCCTGTCAGAAATTTTAAGTTTTTCTTCATCTGTGGCAGAAAACATTCCATGATGTTCTTTGACCCTACATTTATAAAGCATGCTTTAGTTCTATGAAACCCAATGATAGCTGCCCATAGAATCACCTTTTGGGGAAAATCCTAGAGTCCTGGTCCTGGCTCTCACCTGCAGGCCCAATGCTCACAGTGCTCCACAGCGCTTTCAGGATAAGCCTGTGGTAAAGTTGTGTGCCTATTGCATGGCCTCTGTCACAGCAGTGACTGCCACAGAACTGCCTCTGATTGAGAATGTCCTACTGGCCACTGTAGTCTTCCAGGAACCGAGAATATCCCACTCAGGTCACAAGTCAGCAATTGACAATCAAGACAAACTGCCAGGGAGGGATTTAAGGGTATGAACACATTTTTCCTCACCTTTGTTTCATCATGGAATACAAATAAATTGGTGATTTGTTTTGGGTTTTTGCTTTATTTTTATTTTATTATTTTATTTTATTTTTTGAGATGGAATTTCACTCCATCACCCAGGCTGGAGTGCAGTGGCATGATCTCGGCTTCTCCCTGGTTCAAGTTATTCTATTCACTTAGCCTTCCGATAAGCTGAGATTACAGGCACATGTCACGATGCCCGGGTAATTTTTATATTTTCAGTACTACATGATTTTTGTAGAGATGAGGTTTCATCATGTTGTCCAGGCTGGTCTCAAACTCCTGACCTCAGGTGATCTGCCTGTCTCAGCCTCCCGAAGTACTGGAATTGGAGGCATGAGCAACCATAACTGACTGTAAATTGGTGATATTTGTATGACAACCGGGAATGTGGATGAGGCTGTTTATCACTCATTCCATCTAAAGGCTGTAAAATCCATATCTTGTCATACATGTGAATGTTCTAACCTTGCTGGCTGTCAAAAAACTGTACACTGAATCTCCCACATTTTGAATCGGACTTCTAGGCTACAGCCTTAGAGATACAACTTGCCTTGAAAGGTCCCAGAAACTTCTCTCCCAAAACATACCCCCACCCACTTTTTTATTGTGGGTCAGTAATAGTATTTGTGTGTGTGTGTGTGCATGTGTGTGTGTGTGTGTGTTGAAATAAAGGGCCTCAGAAGTGTTTGTTTGCCTTTAAATAATGATTATGGGTTTGTCTATTCTCACTTTAATTTTGTCCATTTTAGTTTTATGTATGTGGAAGTCATATTTTTAGTTTTATATCTTCTTGATGAATTGATCCTTTTATCACCATGAAATATCTCTCTTTATCTCTGATAATATAGTAATACTTTTTTAGCTTGAGGTCTAACATATCTCATGTGTCTTACATAGGCACACAAACATTTTTATGGTGTTTTTTTCACATTTTTTCACATTTTTAAACTTTCAGTCAATATGTGTTTTTATATTTAAAGCATTTTAAAAATAAACAGCATGTGGTTTATTATTGGTTTTTTATTCCGTCTGATAATGGAATATTGAGTCCATTTATATTTTATAAAAATTTATTTGTAATATTTTATTTCCATAGGTTTGGGGGGAACAGGTGGTATTTTGTTCTATGAGTAAGTTCTTTAGTGGTGATTTGTGAGATTTTGGCACACCCACCACCTGAACCCAATTTGTAGTCTTTTATCCCTCACCCCTTTCCCACCCTTTCCCACCGAGTCCCCAAAGTCCAGTGTCATTCTTATGCCTTTGAATGCTCATAGCTTAGGTCTCATTTATGAGGGAGAACATACGATGTTTGGTTTTCCATTCCTTAGTTACTTGATTTAGAATAGTAGTCTCTAATCCCATCCAGGTTACTGCAAATGCCATTAATTCATTCCTTTTTATGGCTGAGTAGTATTCCATTGTATATGTACATATAACGGAATATATAGGTAGATGATGATAGATATGTAGTAGGCAGATAGATGGTAATATTTAAAAGGTCTTTTATACTTACCCCATATATATATATATAAATATATATATATTTATATATATAAAATATATATATTTATATATATAAAATATATATAAATATTTTTATATATAAACTATATATAAATATTTATATATATATAAAATATATATAGGGTAAGTATAAAAGGCATATTATATATAATATGTCTATATAAAATGTCTATAATATTTTATATATATATAAAATGGGCAAGTATAAAAGACATATAATATCTATGATATATATCACATATAATAGCATATATATTATATATTTTTATAATATATATTTTATAATAGAATATATATATTTTATTATATATGATATATATCATATATGTATATATATATGATATATATCACAGTTTATCCACTCATTGATTGATGGGCATTTGGGTTGGTTCCACATTTTTGCAATTTCGAATTGTGCTGATATAAATATGCATGTGCAAGTATCTTTTTTGTATAATGATTTTTTTTCCTCTGGGTAGATACCCAGTAGGGGAATTGCTGGATCAAATGATAGTTCTACTTTTAGTTATTGAAGGAATGTCCACATTTCCCATAGTGGTTGTACTAGTTTACAGTTCCACCAGCAGTTCAGAAGTGTTCCCTGTTCACTGCATCCACACCAACAGCTACTGGCTTTTTAAATGTTTTTATTATGGCCATTTCTTTTTTTTTTTTTTTTTTTTTTTTTTGATGAGAAATCTTGTTTTTAATTTTACACACATATAACATTAAAAACATATTATGGCCATTGTTACAGGAGTAAGGTAGTATCACATTGTGGTTTTGATTTGCATTTCTCTGATCATCAGTAATATTGAGCCATTTTACATATGTTTGTTGGCCATTTGTATATCTTCTTTTGTTAATTGTCTATTCATGTCCTTAATCCACTTTTTGATGGAATTGTTTTTCTTGTTGATTTGAGTTCATTGTAGATTCTGGATATTAGTACATTTTCAGTTGTATAGATTGTGAAGTTTTTTTTCCCCACTCTGTGGGCTGTTTACTCTGCTTACTTTTCTTTTTGCTATCCAAAAGCTTGTTAGTTTAATTAAGTCCCACCTATTTATCTTTCTTTTTATTGCATTTGCTTTTGGGTTCTTGAGCCATGAAATCCTTGCTCAAGCCAATGTCTAGAAGGGTTTTTCCAGTGTTACCTTCTTTCACTGTTATGGTTTAAGGTCTTAGATGTAAGATCTTCGTCGATCTTGAGTTGATTTTTGTATAAGGCAAGAGAAGAGGATCTAGTTTATTTTTCTACATGTGGCTTGCCAATTATGCCAGCACCATCTGTTGAATAGGATGTCCTTTCACCACTTTTTGTTTTTGTTTGCTTCATCAAAGACCAGCGGGCTATAAGTATTTGGGTTTATTTATGTGTTCTCTATTCTGTTCCATTGGTCTATGTGCCTATTTGGTGACCATGACCTTTACATTTAATGCAATGTTTACTCTCATTAGATTTAAGTCTACCATCTTGATATTTGTTTTCTATTTGTCGCATCTGTCTTTTGTTCCTATGTTTCTTATTTGTTTGCTTTCCTTCGAGTTAATTGAATATTTTATTATTTCATTTTATCTCCTCCATTGATGTTTTCCACTATACCTCAATGGAGTGCTTTTATTTTTTAGTTATTGTATCTTAAGATTGCACAAATGCATCTTTATTATTGTTTACCTTTAAATGATATTACAAAAATAATCATGTAAGAACCTTTAAAAAGTATAATTATATTTACTTGCTGACCTTCGCTTTTTTGTTGTCATGTATTTTATTTACTTATAGGTAACAAACACAAAATATGTTATTTTTGCTTTAAATAGTCATAAGTTTTTAAAATGTGGAGAGGTAGGTAGATGATGATAGATATGTAGGTAGGTAGATGATGGTAATTTTTAAAAGGTCTTTTATACTTACCCAGATATTTAGTCATTTATCTACTTTAATAATTTTCAGTTCTCCACGTAGATTCAGGCTTCAAGTAAGAATTCACCTTGAAAAACTTCCTTGTCTCTTGTACATATTTGCTAAAAACAAACACTCTCAACCTTTCTCATATTATTTCACCCTCATGTTGAAAGAGAAATTTGTTGAATATAGAATTCTAGATTAAGAGTTGCTTTCCTTCAATACTTTGCCGATATTTCATTGTCTTAAGGCAGCTAATATTTTAGTTGAAAAATCAGGCATTGTTTCTAAGGTTGTTCCCTGTGTGAAATGTCTGTTTTCTCTGGCTGCTTTTAATATTTACCCTCTATCCTTGTTTTTCAATGGTTTAATCAAAAAATGCCTCAATGTGTTTTTGGTGGTAGTGGAGTTTGTTTTGTTTGTTTTTGCATTTTCTTGCTTGGGTTTTACTTAGCTTTTTTTCATATGTGAGTTGATATCTTTCACTAGTTGTGGAAATTGTTCACCTATCATCCTTTCAGGTATTTATTCTCCTTAATTTCATCCCCGCTACCCTTCTGAAGCTCCAATTACAAATATCTTAGATCATTCGATTTTTGTTACAGTCACAGGGTTTCTGTTCCATTTTCTTTACTCTTTTTTCTCTAGTGTTTCCATTTGGATAATTTTATTGACATATCTTAAATATTACTGACCTTTTCTTCTGCAGGGTTCAGTCTGCTGTTCAACTCCTTGAATGAATCCTTCATTTATTATACATAATTTTTATTTTTATCATTTCTATTTTGCTCTTTTTGATAATGTACATACATCTATTGAAATTTCCCCAATATTAATGCATGTGTCTCACTTTTTTATTGTATCTTTTTAACATATCTATCATAGTTTTTAAACAGCTCTCTGCCTGCTATATCCATCATTTGAGCCATCTCTGGGTCTGCTTCTAATGTTTTTTCTTTCAGAGCACTTTTCTGCTTCTTCATGTGTTTTATAATTGTTTATTGTGTGTCAGTGGGTAAAAGTACAGTAGTAAATAATATTTACTCCCATAAAGAAGCTCATCCCTTTCTCTATTGGGCTGCAAACATGTATGGGGTAGGGGGGAAGGCAGGGAGGATGGATTAATATAACATGATTAGATATGAATGTAAACTTTGCTACAGCTTTAGTGTGATTTATCATTGGCTTTAGATGTATTTTAGGAAGAAATAGAAATTTATCTTTAGGAAGACTGACAGTAGCATTGCTGCGGAAATGTCTGCATAGTTAAAGCCTACCTGCCAATGTTTCTGGACCACAGGGTATCTCTCCTTTACACTCTAGCACCCAGCTTTTCAGGTATATGGACATCTCTCTTCACTTCTGGAGAACTGCTGCTGTGCACTGAATGAAGCCTTGTGCACCTTCATAGGATCTCCATCAGTTCTCTTACCCTGCCCTAGCTTAAATCAACCACCCCCAAATATTCAGTGATGGTCTGTGGGAAGGAGTTAACAGGCAGGCATGGATTATCTCTGGTTGGGGGACTTCAGTGTTCTAATCCGTGGTGCCTATCTACTTTCAACTGTTAAAAGTGTGTTGATAGCTGGGCTGGTTGTCCTTACCGAGCTCTGTGGTGAAGGTGCTTCACCTCTTGCTGTGTCGTCAGGAGTGATAACGGCTATCGAATTCTTCTGTCCAAGAAAGGGTTAACCTCATTTTGAAAATTAATTTATTTGGCTTTCTTTGTGTCTTCAGCTCTCTGATGAGTTTCTTTTTTAAAAATATGATTTTGAGACTTTTTGTTGTTCAGGACAAATAAATTTAATAGAGAAGGGAAAGTGTGGGGAAGGCACCCAGTAACTTTTAGAACACTGCACTGTAAATATGAGGGCAATACGACAATCAGGCGTACCTCTAGTATTTTGTACAGCCCGAGGCATGAATACAAAGAGTGATATGCAAACAATATGCCTAAATATTTAAAAGCTATAAATCAAACTTATAAACTATTAAACTAAATATGTTTTCCTACCTTAATAAGTGTATATTAATAATGATTTTTAAGGCCGAGTTCAAATTGAAATTCTCCTAAATGTGGCCACTCAGAGAGAGAGCACTCAGACACTCTGCTTTCTCTTCCTGTCCCTAGTTCTGTCCTATATCTGAAAGAGCCTTGCACATATGTGTGTAAACACTATAGCTCATTCTTCCAAGATGGACTCATACCCACTACATCCACATCCCTACAAACAACCACTCTTCAACTACCCTTAAGTCTTTAAGGTGTGTGTACTAGAGGCAGGTCCACCTTGGGAAGGCAGACTTGGATCCAGTCTCAAGGCTTTTGGAGCAGGAAACTCCAGAGCCTTACATGCTCAGAGCTTGGTTAGAAGAGGGACACTGGTTTTTCTTCTAGCTCATAGTTCTTTGGGTATGACATAGAAAGCACAGGAAGACTGCAGCAGCAAGACCCTCCAATGTATGAGGCCCAGGGCAGCCCATCCCCACAGCCTTCCAACCCCCTTGACTGTGTCTTAAGGCATTACTGATGGCAACAGAATATTTTGGATCTAGGTGAGCAGATTACATAGAGAGGGAAAATGTGACAAGAAAATAAAGGATGCTAAGAATGACCTGTGATTCTCTGCCCAGGGCCAACTTTTATATTTGGTGAAATAATTGAATGTGTGCGTGTGTGTGTGTGTGTGTGTGTGTGTGTGTGTGTGTGTGTGTTTGTGTATAACTGTAAAAGATAGCTTCAATGTTGATGGGATACTCTTGAAGAATTAGGGTACAATATTTTTAGAAAACTGATGTCTCTAGACTGATGTATTACAAGGAGCAAAACCAGTATATAAAATGATTCAAGACAAATCTCATCTCAAATAACAAAATACACAAATGTGGTCTATATGCGAATGACAATGACAACTTGAAAGAGAAATTAGTTCACTATTAAATTTTACATTGTCTTCCAACAAAAAGCAAATGCAAAATGACTGCTAAGTATTTTTACTTGTCTTGACTAGGTTATGACTTAATTAATAGTTTAGGCAGAATTTCAATTATGAAAGAAATGTATTTTCATTTTTAAGATAGTTTATGCATATGAATGAATTATTTATAATTATGTAGGTTCAGATATTTAATTCCACAGATAAATGATGAAAGTTTTAATATAGGGGATAATATGTAACTTTAGAATAAAAGGATCTCCTTACTCTAATTGAATGTTGTACTTTACTATGTCTGATAGAAATAATTACATACATTGCAGGGATTTAGTGTTCATTTTAGCATTGGGTGTACTTGTGGATAAAAATGAAATATTATGTTGCCCCTGTTATCCCCTAGCCCCAAACACACAACTGCTGACTTTGGTGTGATCATTTTTAAGAGATGTTTGAGAATTCGTTCCCTTTTTAAAGCAGTGCTAAAGAGTGAAGGCAAAGAATTATAATCAAAATGGTGAATGGGACACATGCTTAAGGCTACCCCCTCCCTCCAAGAGGAACTCTTATAATGACAACTAAAAAAAGAAAGAAGAAAAAAGAAAAAGAAACCCACTTTCTAAAGAAAACAAGAGAGAACATAACAGCAGAATGCTATTGACTTTTTTCAATAGAAAGGGAATGAATGAGTGGTAAGTGTTTTCGCTAAACAGAGATGTAGAAACCTAAGTGTCTGCAGAGGAGATGCCAAAATGAAACAAATGGGAACTCCATTCAGAACCCTGGAAGAACTCAAAGACTGGAGGCAAAAAGGATTGCTGACACCATGGGACAAACTTGAGGCTGAAAACAAGACTGTTTGAAATTCTTAACAGGAACAGCGGGACTCCCAAATTCCCTCCTCAACCCTTTGCAGCTTGACAACAACCCCTCTCTGACACTGTAAGAGACATATTAGAGTATTATTCTCTGGAGTAACTTAACTAGAGAAGCTACAAACTTAGCATTATTGGGGACGGTGACAAGTGAGGTGAGGTAAAATATAGAAATCGCCGGGCGCGGTGGCTCAAGCCTATAATCCCAGCACTTTAGGAGGCCAAGGCGGGTGGATCACGAGGTTAAGAGATCGAGACCAGCCTGGTCAACATGGTGAAACCCCGTCTCTACTAAAAATACAAAAAATCAGCTGGACATGGTGGCGCGTGCCTGTAATCCCAGCTACTCAGGAGGCTGAGGCAGGAGAATTGCCTGAACCCAGGAGGCGGAGGTTGCGGTGAGCCGAGATCGCGCCATTGCACTCCAGCCTGGGTAACAAGAGCAAAAACTCCGTCTTGGGGAAAAAAAAAAAAAAAAAAAAAAAAAATATATATATATATATATATATATATATATATATATATATAAATCTGGGAGACAGTATGGCCATTTTCATGATACTGATTCTTCCTAACCATGAGCATGGAATGTTTTTCTATCCATTTGTGTTCTCTCTCATTGCCTTGAGCAGTGGTTTGTAGTTCTCCTTAAAGAGGTGCTTCACAGCCCTTGTTAGCTGTATCCCTTAGATATCTTATTGTCTTTGTAGCAATTGTGAATGGGAGTTGGCTCATGATTTGGCTCTGTTTGTCTGTTATTGGTGAATAGGAATGTTTGCGATTTTTGTACATGGATGCAGCAAGCCACCATGGCATGTGTATACCTATGTAACAATCCTGCACAATCTGCACACGTACCCAAGACCTTAAAGTATAATAAATTATTTAATGCTTCTAAAAAAAAAAAAGTAAAGAAATCTGAGAGACTAAGTAGAAATATGCATGCCAAGTAGTAACAAACTCTCCATTCCCTTCAAGCCTTCTTAGGTGGCTCAGCTCCCAGGACACTGGCAACCAGGCTGTTCCCAGGCGGAACATTGGAGGGGTCACATTTCTAGAGGATCTGACTACTGAAGGGGGCAGAGATCTTGCTATTCTTGAGGGCATTTCAGTGAAACAACTCAGCTTTGTCTAATGGTTTTATGGTAATGTCCTGGAGCCCATAATGCATTGCTTGAGCAGACAGCTAAAGAATACCAGATACTGAGGAAAGTCTCCGAGAGAAAGAGACCAAATCAAACTAACCGACAAGAAACTGAAGGTAACAGTGACTGTGCTGAGAACAAAAGGCTGTTACATGTAGCTTTTAAAACCTGAAAAAAATCAATAAATCCAGGATCTGGTTTTTTGAAAAGATCAACAAAATAGATCACTAGCAAGACTAATAGAAAAGAGAGAAGAATCGAATAGATGCAATAAAAAATGATAAAGAGGATATCACTGCCGATGCTGCAGAAATATAAACTAGCATCAGAGATTACTACAAACAAGTCTATGCACATAAACCAGTAAATCTAGAATAAATTCATAAATTTCTGGAAACTTACACCCTCCCAAGACTAAACCAGGAAGAAGTAGAATCCCTTAATAGATTAATAGCAAAGTCTGAATTTGAGGCAGCAATTAATAGCCTACCAACCAAAAAAAAAAGTCCAGATCAGGCAGGTTCACAGCCAAATTCTACCAGACATACAAAGAAGAGCTGGTATCATTCCTTCTGAAACTATTCCAAACAATACAAAAAGAGGGAATACTCCCTAACTCATTTTATGAGACCAACATCATCCAGTTACCAAAAGCTGGCAGAGACACAACTAAAAAAGAAAATTTCAGGCCAATATCCATGATAAACATTGATGCAAAAATCTTCAATAAAATACTGGCAAACTGAATGCAACAGCACATCTAAAAGCTTATCCATCACAATCAAGTAGGCTTCATCCCAGGGATGCAAGGCTGGTTTAATATATGCAAGTCTATAAACATAATCCATCATATAAACAGAACCAAAGACAAAAACCATATGATTATCCCAATAGAGGCAGAGAAGGACTTTGACAAAATTCAACAGCCCTTTTTGCTAAAAACTCCCAATGAACTAGGTATCGATGGAACGTGTCTCAAAATAAAAGCTATTTACGACAGACCCACAGCCAATATCATACTGAATGGGCAAAAACTGGAAGCATTCCCTTTGAAAACTGGCACTAGACCATTCCTATTCCAAATAATATTGGAAGTTCTAGCCACAGCAGTCAGGCAAGAAAAATAAATAAAGCGTATTCAATTAGGACAAGGAAGTCAAATTGTCTCTATTTGCAGATAATAGAGACAATTTGATATCTCAGCCCAAAAGACCCCATCATCTCAGCCCAAAATCTCCTTAAGATGATAAGCAACTTCAGCAAAGTTTCAGGATACAAAGTCAATGTGCAAAAATCACAAGTATTCCTATACACTAATAACAAACAAAGAGCCAAATCATGAGTGAACTCCCATACACAGTTGCTACAAAAAGAATAAAATACCTAGGAATACAACTAACAAAGGACGCGAAGGACCTCTTCAAGGATAACTACAAACCACTGCTCAAGGAAATAAAAGAGGACACAAACAAATGAAAACCATTCCATGTTCATGGTTAGGAAGAATCAATGTCATCAAAATGGTCATATTTCCCAAAGTAATTCATAGATTCAGTGCTATCCCCATCCAACTACCATTAACCTTCTTCACAGAACTGGAAAAAAAAAACCTTAAGCTCCATATGAAATGAAAAATGAGCCCACATAGCCAACAATCCTAAGAAAAAAGAACAAAGATGGAGGCATCATGCTACCTGACTTCAAACTATACTACAAGTCTACAGTAATCAAAACAGCAAGGTACTGGTAGCAAAACAGAGATATAGACCAATGGAACAGAACAAAGGCCTTTAAAGTAATGCCACACACCTACAACCATCTGATCTTTGACAAACCTCACAAAAACAAGCAATGGGGAAAGGATTCTCTGTTTAATAAATGGTATTGGGAAAACTGGCTAGCCATGTGCAGAAAGCTGAAACTGGACCCATTCCTTACACCTTATATAAAAATTAACTCCAGATGGATTAAAGATTTAAACATAAGACCTAACGCTATAAAAACCCTAGTAGAAAACCTATGTAAAACCATTAAGGGCATAGGTATAGGCAAGGACTTCCTGACTAAAACACCAAAAGCAATGGCAACAAAAGCCAAAATAGATGAATGGGATCTAATTAAACTTCAGAACTTCTGTATAGCAAAAGAAACAATCATTAGAGTGAACCAGCAGCCAACAGAATGGGGATAAAATTTGCAAACTACCCATCTGACAAAGGGCTAATATCCAGAATCTACAGAGAACTAAAACAAATTTACAAGAAAAAAACACCATCATCAAAAAGTGGGTGAAGGATATGAAAAGGCACTTTTCGAAAGAAGACATTTATGAGGACAGCAGACATTTGAAAAAATGCTCATCATCACCACTCATTAGAGAAATGCAAATCAAAACCACATTGAAGTTCCATCTCGTGCCAGTTAGAATGGCATGACCAGGAGAAATGTCCTGAGGTAGGCAATGTGGGGGATGGAGACAGCAAACCACCATGGCATGTATGTACCTATGTAACAATCTTGCAGGATGCAGGATGTGCACATGTACCCCAGAGCCCAAAGTATAAATAAATAAGTAAAATGATAATCATTAAAAAATCTGGAGACAACAGATGCTGGAGAGGATGTGGAGAAATAGAAACACTTTTACACTGTTGGTGGGAGTGCAAATTAGTGCAACCATTGTGGAAGACAGTGTGGCAATTCCTCAAGGATCTAGAAACAGAAATACCATTTGACCCAGCAATTTCATTACTGGGTATATACCCAAAGGATTATAAATCATTCTGTTATAAAGACACATGCACACATATGTTCATTGTGGCACTGTTTACAATAGCAAAGAGTTGGAACCAACCCAAATGCCCATCAAGGATAGACTAGATAAAGAAAATGTGGCATATATACACTATGGAATACTATGCAACTATAAAAAAGGATGACTTCATGTCCTTTGCAGGGACATGGATGAATCTGGAAACCATCATTCTCAGCAAACTGACACAAGAACAGAAAACAAAACACCGCATGTTCTCAGTGGGTGTTGAACGATGAGAACACATGGACACAGGGAGGGGAACATCACACACTGGGGTCTGTTGAGGTGTTGGTGGGTGGAGCAGTAGGGGAGGGATAGCAGGGTGTTGGGAGATTGGGGAGAGATAACATTAGGAGAAATGCCTAATGTAGGTGACAGGGGGATGGAGGCAGCAAACCACCATGTCATGTCCATACCTATGCAACAATCCTGCAAAATCTGCACATGTACCCCAGAACTTAAAGAATAATTTTTTAAAAAGCTGAAATGTATATTATAGATGGTAGAAAACAAATTATCTTCATGAAAATAAACATGGTGCTATGAAGAAGGAGAAATTAGAGATACAGTCTTAAAAATTAAATGTTAGCAGAAATAATATATTCAGCAGAACAAAGAAGAGAGATTCTTCCAGAGGTAGATGACAAAAAGAAGATAAATAGAAAACATAATAATGTTAGAGTGTTAGTCTAAAGGATTTAGTTTCAGAATGAAAGAACAGAAGAAATAGAGGTCACAAATTGCTAAAAGTGCATAATAAAATTTCCTGGAACTGAATGAATGAGTCAGTCTGTGAATTTCAAACACAATCAACTGGGGCAACTAATGCATATCACACTAAATGTACTATTATGAGACAATAGACCGCCTGGGATAAAGAAGAAATCATAAGTGTTTTCAGAGAGAAGAAGGAGGGAGGGAAGAGGAGAAGGAAGAAATGAACAAGCAAGGAAAGAAATGAAGAAAGAACAAAGAAAGTCAAAATGAATTGAGGAACAAAATAACTTCTCAATAATACTGCAAGCTAAAAGGTAGTAGAGAAATTCCTTGAAATTTCTGAGGAAAAGGTACTTCTAAACAATGAATTCTGTATAAAGTCACAGCAACAATTAATGTAAGAAGAGAATTAAAAAAAATACTTTCAAACATTTAAGTTCTCCAAAAATGTGTTTGTCACAAACATCTTTCTCAAGAAGCTACTGCAAAGCATGCTTGCCCACCCACCATGAGGGAGTTCGTCAAGAGAGAGGAAAACAAGAATTCTGGGAATGGGACCCAAACTACAGAGAGGCAAAGAGCATTCCTAGGATGACAGTTCAGTAGCAAGATTGCCACAAAAAGCATGGGGTACTAAAAAAATAATTAACTTATCTGACTAGATCAAGAGAAATGCTTCATTTCTATTAGAGAGTTTGAGAAAATATAAGATGGGCAGATGAAAAATAAAGTGAAAAAAAAAATATGACACAACTAATGTTAGGAAAAAGAAGATAAAGAAAAACATGTCAAAGAAATGTAATCATAAATTCCCATGTGGCTTACATGTGGATAATATATACATAGTTAAAGTAATATAAACACTAATTAGTGCTTTATCTAAGATTTTTGTGTAATTAAATTGGGAGGATTAAGCCAAGGGAAGCATGTGTGTGCTCATGTGTATAGTATGAGAATGGGAAAACATGACAGGAAGGCAGGAAAGAGAGAGAGAGAGAGAAACGGAGACGGGCACACAGGCTAGAGGAAGCATTATATGTAATAGCTGAATCCTTCTCTCCCATAATAGAAGGCCAACAGACAATACCAATATTTGAAAATCAAAAAGTATATATATGAGTATCCTATGGGAATATGGAATAATCATCAAAATTAACATTTAGATGAAAATGGTTGCTTCCAGGATTCAAAGGTATAAAGAGGTGGATGGGACATTCTTTTAAGCTCTACAGTTGTATGTGGCTTTTAAGAATGTATGCCTGAATTTTTGTTAATATGAAAAAGCTAATAATTTGTAAAGAACATAAATGCCATGAATACTAGAAGTCAATGGTTTTTAAGCAGACCTTCCCAGGTTCATGGAGGGCTCCTGGAGTCCCCGCAGGGACTGCATCATGGAGGAGGGGGCTGAATAAATGGGGCCACAGGCTTCACACCTCAATTTCTGCTAAAGGAGCTATGCTATACCTTCTTCTTGTTAAGTTTCAGTGAACTATTTCCTTTGAAGAAAAGATTACATAGGAAACAACAAGTTTGAAAAAAACGGATAGTAGTATGCTTATTTGGAGAAAAACTGTTCCCAAATTGCTGTGGTTGGAATATGATTTATCCCCACCAAAACTCATATTGAGGCTTGGTTCCCAATGTGTGGTGTTGAGATGTGATGCCTCCAAGGGTAGATTGTTAGGTCATTAAGAGGCAGTAACACCTAACACCTTTCTTATGGGAGTGAATTCTTAGTTTCTTAGAGGTTGTTGTAAAGTAAAGCTGTCTCTCCTGTTTTTTTTGTTTGTTTGTTTGTTTGTTTGTTTTTGTTTTGTTTTTTTTTGTTTTTGTTTTTGTTTTTTTTTAATTACGTAGACCAGGCTCCCCTTTCATCTTCCCACCCCGTTGTGAAGCAGCATGAGTTCCTTGCCAGATGCAGCCACCCATCTTGGACCTCCCAGACTCCAGAACACAAATGAATATGCTGAATATAACTACCAAACTCCAGCCAGTTTGGCTAACACCTGTCATTTTATTTTATCACACAAAACAAAATTGTCCTATTTCTAACCCTGGATAGATCTTAAACAACTTGAATTAGAACCAGTTTTCACTTGGATTTTAAATATGGATTAAACATTTGATTATGAAAATGTTCACATTTTAAATGATGACATTAAATATATTTTCACTTTACTCCAAAACCATCTTTTACCCTCACTTCTTAACCTGCATCAGATAAAGCATATGTTGGCAGAGTTAAATAAGTAAGCCAAAAGAGGTGGTCCTCTGTCCCTGGGATAAAGGTGGACATTCTGGTTTCACTAAATGTTGGATATATTTATGATTGTGTTCCAATTAGAGTTGACTTGATTCCACGAAAGAAAAATACCCCACCCCGGGATATAGAAAAAACTACAATAAAATCTTAAGTTTTTCTTTGTTTATTTAGTTATTTATTTTTTTGGAGACAAGGGTTCTCTGTCACCCAGGGCTGGAGTGCAGTGTCGTGATAACAGCTCACAGCAGTTTCAACTTCCTAGGCTCAAGTGATCCTCCCATCCCAGCCTCTCAAGTAGCTAAGACCACAGATAAATGCCACCATGCCTGGCTAAATTTTTTTCTTTTCTTTACTTTTTTTGGAGAGACAGGGTCTCACTACATTGCACAGGCTAAAAATCTTTATTTTTTAATACTGTTGATAACTCATATGCTTTGCAAGCATGATATATTGGTAGTTACTGGGACTATATAACCACTTAAAACATCCTTAACATGGTGAGTTAATTTAGGAGAAAATCAAATGCTAAACCCGACACTCCTGAAAAAATATCTTTCATTAGTCAGTTTCTCTCTCTCTTTTCTGCACCCACATAGCATGAAATGCTGTGCCTGTTCTTTGTGCTTCCATTATTTCTCAATTTAAAATAATTAAAATCTGCTTTGAAAAATAACTATATGTAATCTAATATAAAATTTATGTAAAATATATGTGATATAAAGTATGGATTTATACATTTTATGTATTCTGAATTTATATGTATATCTCATTTGAAGTTGACAACAATTCTTTGAAGTATTATTATTCTCATTGTGGGGATGAAGAAATAGTGGCAGTTGGTGGAGGACCTCTCCCAGGTTGTGCAGCTAACAAGGGATAAAGACCAAATGAAATCTTTATTTTCAGAGTCTTCGTCTACTTGGGCCAAATACTTTCTAATTAATAAAAAGGCTGATCTTTTTCAAAAGTATGCATATATAGCTTTAAAACTTCCAGATCACATATACAGGATGACTAACTCTGGTTTGTCTGGAACTTTCCTAGTTTCAGTGCTGAAAATTCTGTATCCCAGGAAGTCCTTCAGACCAGACGAAACAGAATGGCTGGCCACTTTACATTCAGCAGTCAGTCCATGAGAGTGTAATAGATATTCATCCTGGGAACTGAGAGAGACACAGGAAAGAAAGTGCAAGTAGAAGAAAATGATCCAGAAAGTTTGTATAGACAGGAGTAAAACTGATTTCTTACCCGTGTCAAAGAAAACCAGTTGTAACAACCACCACAACCCAACAATTAGCACCAACTTTTCAAAAATGTTTATGTAACCAAATATATCTATAGATTTAAGGTTCATGTCTGTATCATGAAGTGTCCCAAAGACACACAAACTTGGTACTACCATATCTGGAAAAGTTAAAACATCTCTTGGGTTTTATGAGAAGAAATCACAAAACACCCAGATAGATATCCTAGGGCCAAATATCCTAAACCCCTTTTTGAGACCATGATCTCCTCTAAGTCTGCCTCATTGAAGTGGTTGCTCCCCAATCTGCCCCCAGCCTGCTACCCATAGTGTGCCAGATTCTTTTTCCTACCTGCTCTTTTCTTGTTCTCACCATCTTAAGTGTGTTGTTTTTCTGGACATTTCCCTCCATGCCCTTTCTTAAAACCAATATAAGTCCCATTAATCTTCTATGTCTCTTTAGACATTAAAGAGCATCTTCATCCCCTTATGCTCCTCTCCCCTATAAGCCCCTGCAACAGAGACCCAGAGAACTAGGGATGCCTCTTCAAAGACAGAAGAGAGTGAGGAATTAGGAGATGCTGCAATTATTCCTACCTGAATATTATAGTGTGTGTGTGTGTGTGTGCGTGTGTGTGTGTAAATTATGAAGGTAAAATAATGTCATTACAGAAAATTTACAAAAAGTGAATTAAAATTTTTCATAAAGGATACCCAAATCATTTTGATGAGATTTTTTAGCCTTTTTATGGTGTTCTAATATTGTTGAAATCGTGGTGCATGTACAGATACATGCTGATTTTTAACCTAAGTAAGCATTAGCCTTTGCCATTCTATTTGTATCAAAACTATCATAGTTCCCCATTATTTGCTATCAAAAATATGAATTATATTTTACATTAATATTATACTAATTATACTTATACTATGCTAATTATATAATACTAATTACATTTTGTACTTACTATTTGTGTACATACAGCTCCTTGCATGATTAAAGTTATTTTCATGTGACAGGCATATATAATGGGTGTCCATTTCAACCGATTTTAAAATTTATTGGTATTTTATAGGATTATATATAGCATGCTGCTGTGGCTTTGTTTTTAAAATGTATGTCTGTAAGGTATACAACATGATGTTTTGATATACTTATTTTGATATATATAGTGAGATGATTGCTACAGTTAAACACTTTAACATACCATTGTTTCCTAGTGTATGTATATATGTGCGCACACACACACATGTGTGTGTAAGAGTACCTAATAATCTACTCTCTTGGCAAATTATCAGTATACAATACAATATTACCAACTGTAGTATTATCAAGCTGTATGCTAAATCTCTAGACTTATTCATACTACGTAACTCTCTTTTTGTACCTTGTGATGTCCATCTTCCCATTTCCGCCTGCTCCTGGTAACTATTGCTTTTTTTCTATGTCTATATATTTGATTCTTTTAAAGACTTCACATATAAGTGAGATCACATAGGATTTGTCTTTCTGTGCCTGGCTTACTTCACTTGGCATAATGTCCTCTAAGTTTAACCATGTTGTGGCAAATGGCAGAATCTCTTTTTCTGGAGCCGGATAATAGTTTGCGTGTATATCACAATGTCTTTATTCGTTCCACTGTCAGTGAACACTTTGGTGTTTCCACATCTTGGTTATTGTGATTAACACTGTGATGCGCATGGAAGTGCAGATACATTTAGGAGGTGGTATGTTTCCTTCGGGTATATAGCTAGAAGAGAGATTGCTGTTATATTTTTAAGTTGATTGGTATTTAATAAGATTATAAATAGCACACTGCTGCTTTGAATCTTCCATATTTGTTTGTAGAGCCCCTATTTTCTAATGGAGTTTACGTGTAGTTTTTCTAACTTTTTTTGGACAGTGTCTATTTTAATTAACTTTAAATGAATTTGGATGTATTAATGTTTTTTCTTTTTACAAAAATTACAATTCCACCCTAATTTATTTTGCATAAAAATTATCTGCTTTTAAAAATAAATGGTATGACAAAAAAAAATTAGCTATAAAACTAGCACCTTGAGAACACTGCCTGTCCTAGTCTCTTAAGGATATTTATTAGGGAAGAAAAAACGAACAGAGGTCATTTGCTTTTCAGTGACCAGGTTCTTCATACACATGCATGTCTCACAGATCGACTAAGACCTGTGTTTGAACACCTTTATCACCCTTGCAAGGAGCCTGCTACCAGCATTTGCCATCCACAGAACTGTGCTAATAGAGTCTATTTCTGGAGAATGGAGGAGAGATTAACTGCTTGTTCATGATAAATCAAGGGTATCTGATTTGCCTGTTACATGCCCAGTTTTCTTTGGAAGCAAGCCCTAGAAGCTATTTTTCTGATCATATCCTAACTTTCATGTTAGTGCTTATGAAAGAGACAAACAATATATTTAACTCATGATAAAGACTGAGTTCTAGCCATTATAAATCTTATATATTGCCTTGTGAAGATTAGGGGGAAAAAGAAGAGAAAAAGATTTATTGTGCTCACTCACACTTGCATCTGGACTAATGCTCCTATTCCTGTTGTAGAGTGTTCTGAGATTTCTAAGACTGGCACCAATGGAAATAGCAGCAGAGATAAAGTTGGGAACCTTAGGAGATATCTGACTGATGAATGTTGCACTGTAAGGAGTAGCCAGTAATAGTTCAATAAGGAAAATTGTTATGGTTTACTAGTTACTGGAAAATGTTAGGTTTTAACATTTCCTTTTTTCTCTATTTTTCGTATAAGCCAGCAAGATCAGCAGAAGTGCTCTTAACAAATATTTGTCATGTTAATATTTAGAATCGCACACATGCATACATACACACACAAGATGTATAATGATTTTCTTTGGCTTCGGTAAAGGTACTTGGTACATAATGTACATTCTATATAATATTTTGGTTAATTGCTTCAAGAGAAGCGTATTTTTCACAAGACAAATACAAAATGTATTGAAAATGTGGACCAACAAATAACCATTTTCCATAGGTTAAGATATACACTTGTACATGAGCAGTTCTTCAGTTTCAGCAACCATTTTTTGAGTATCAGTTATGTAATAGAGCTCACTCTGAAATACAACCGAGGTGAACAAAGCAGCTGAATGTGAACCACTGATAGCCACACCCCTGTCCATCCTTCTTAGTTCATTGGTGTTTTGACACCATCCATTAGCCTTGGGAGGAGTGTTTTTGACAGAGGGATAAAGAAACACAGGGACAGAAATGTGTGCTTTCTGGACTGTTGGGTTATTGCCCTCCATTCATTTGTGAAGTCATTAGAATGCCCCTGTCTATCAGCATTACACATAGCCTGCAGTTTCCCTAAGAAAGTGTCAACTTTGGGGACAAAAATAAGGGAAGTTTCTTACTCCTCTCTATCTTTTAATCTTTTATATATATATATGTATACTTTAAGTTCTGGGGTACATGCGCAGACATCTAGTAACAAAGCTCAGCTATAAGGCTAAAAGCTGATAGGCCACCAATGTATATGGGGTGTCAAAATATCCCTGAAATAGGTGAGTAATATGCCGCCAGTTAATCAAGTTTTCCCTCTTGGTTTCTTAAAATGGTGTTGCTGTAGACATGGTAAAATATAACATAAATTAGAAGATCTAAAACCATCAACAAACAAAACCAGAAAACTTGCTTTCTGCCATCAACCTTTTGCCATTGAATATTTTTGAGATGTCCATGTAAGTTCCAAGGAGCAGCTGCAGCCACACCACTGCCCTGAGCCCAGCCAGCTGACAGTTGCCTGGAGTTGGCAGCCACAGCTTGCTGAAACTTGGAAACCCCAAAATGCTTAGGGTTGAGATGTGTCCAATTACCAAAATTATAAAGCCTTCATCAGGATTTTGAAGAAGTTGTGTGGCCTATAGAATTGCATGTTTTGAACATAAAGAGGTTAGTTATTTTCAGAGGCAGGAGATCTTTTGGCCCCAGTGACCACTATGTATTAATAAATATGAAATACAAGTTAATTAATGATGACTTAAAGGGACCCCATATTATTAATTTATGTCAGACTTTAATTGGTGAAATATGTCTTTTTCCTTGTTTCCATTCACTCAATTTCTCTTCTTTCAGGTATACATGTGTATAACACACACACACACACACACACACACACACACACACACACACGTTCCTTTTCTTTTCCAGTCAACACTCAAGTTTCACAAGACAGTCCTGAAAAAGAAGGTTCAATAGGAAGGTAGAAGTGTTTTTTGCACCCTCTCCTGCTATTTGGTTGAAATTAGTTTTTCTATAATTCTTACAAGCAAGTTTTTCTCCAACAGAAAATGCACAGATTGAACAGTTGCCCTCCAAAATACTGGCAATCAGGCAGCATAATGATTTCTTCCTCTAATGGATCCCAACTCATTTACTAAGACTCATTCAACTTTTAACCAAAAAAAGCCATTTCCCTTTCCTACTGAGCCATAGCCATTCTGGGTAAGATTATATGTGGATATTAAAACTTAAATGCTGTCCTACAATAAAAATATGTTTAATGCCTCAGAATATTTTTTCAGTTCTCCTCAAAGTTGAGAAAAACAAAAACAAAATTTACTTGTTTGTATTTTGTGTAACTGGGGAGTTATTCATGCTGAGTAACAGTACAAAACTTGAGCTGCCTTGCTTTCTGCTTCCAGGAATGCCAATCAGAGAACATTCTTTTTCATGCAGCCAAGTTTGGAAGTCAGTTGGTTTCTGGCAGTGAGTAGGGGGAGGGGATAGCAGGGAAGCACAGTGAGTCCTCGGGCTAATGTTCAGCTTCCAAGTGTTTCCGTAATATTCATCAATGAAAGCATCTCCTTTTACCCACGCATAGACAGGTAAAAAGACAGCTGAGTAAATCAGCATTAGATGTAACAGCGGAAGCTCAGTCAGAGGGAGGGGGGAGGGGGGAGGGAGGGTGCGTGAAAGCCTGCCATTGGCGAGCTTACCAAAGGCATCTGCCAGTGGGACTTCAATGGAATGTGAAACCAAATCATTTTCAAGTTAAAGATAGACACAGTGTACACCAGAGTCTAGAGGCTGGATTTCATACTCATAGCTCTCCCTAGAATTTCAGGGAGTTTTGTTATGATCTCTGTTGTAATTAACAATTTGGTTCAAGTTTGTTCTTTAAATCGATGTGCTAAGAATTCATATATGTTCTGGATGTACTGGAATTAAGAGGATTTAAGAGATCATAATGTGCATACTCTAGGGTAAGTGAAAAGATTGGTTTTAAGGTGCATCACTTTTCTGGGATGGTTAATGTTGAATTTTTCTTTTATCTTTGTGAATGAAAAGGTGATAGTAAAGATTTTTCAGTGTTGTAGCTCGCTTACCTTTCTTAGGCTAAGATATTGGTATTTTACATTTTGTGCAGCAGAAACAGAGGATTTTAGCTTGATTTTGAAATTTGCATTGCAAGTCTGTAACTTCAGTTTTGACTTTATCCTTATTTGTTTTTTCCTCTGTTGTTCCCTTAAGCATTATGAGCTTCCTGAGTTACAATCTCAAAAGTTTTATGTCACAACACAGATTGAATGTTACTGTATCTATTATGCCATTGGATGAAACTATATTATTATGAGATGGAGTTTAGGTTCCCCTGCATGGTACTAAGTCACATCCCAATTTGAGAAACAAAAAGAAAAAGAAGGAAAAGGAGAGGAAAGGTGCTCTAAAAGTGGCCTGAACGTGCATAAGGGGCCTTTAAAAGTTATTCTACTTTTTAAAAAGTAACTGAGAAAAAACAGGCAATTTTCAGGAAGAGAAGAATTACTAGAAGTTACTTTTCAGTGTTACCTCAGTAATTCCAGGCAGGTTCCCCTCCTTCAAAAAAAAAGCTGATATTTGCTAAGTGAATGGAGGCATTCTGATGATACAGAGCTTGAGAGAAGAGGAGGGAGAGGAAAGGTTGTCTGATTTGCTATCGTCACACTGTTTTAGGATTTCAAACTTGTTCTTAAAAAGAACAACGAACTTTAGTTCTCTTCATGTTTTGCCCATGTATAGGTTTTGTTTCTGGTTTTGTCAAATGACCTTCCCTCTGCTCTTAGAGACAGCTTTTCCAAACTTGCACAGCATTCCTTCTGAGTAAATACTGTCCATAATAGTCACAGAGTACATGGTGTGAATTGGAAATTCTACTTTATATGGGGAAAATAAATCTGCTGACGCTCTTATTAAAGAGTGCACAGATGAGCAGTTGTTAAATGTAGCTGGCCGGCTTTTGTCTTACCAAATAGACCATGTTCTAATGAACTAAGTTGGCTAAACTAGGTACAAACAATGAAGAGCTTATTATGGATTTTTCATTCAACTTCAATGAGAGTAAGTAATATACTGTGTTACCCTTCTAAAATGAAAAATGGGCATTATATTGATAAAGTCATTTGATTTTACAACTACTGAGTAATCTCACGAGGCCAAACAAATGTGAAACTGGCAGAGCTCAGTTCTGATGCACGTTCGCTCCTTTCTCTGTCCAGTTCTTCCTACCTCTCAGTCCTCTTTCTCCCTCCAGACCCCTGATGAATGTAACTACTCAGTGCCCCCTTTTCTTGTCAAGCAAGACCTATACTCAAGAAAGAATCTAACTTGAGAGAGTTTTAAAGTCAGTGGACTAAGTCCACCAGTAATATTTACTTTTCAGTATGAATATCTGACCTTCTCACAGTTTAGGCAATTTGTTAAATGATAGTTAACCTTTGGTAATACTTATAATTAACCCCTTCAGATTGTAAACAATTGCAGCTAATTTTCATTTCCCCATGACCAGGTGTTAACTGTAAATTTTCCGTGGTCACCTTGGATGTCTTGTGACATTGTATTACCCAGATGTGTACTGAGTAGTTGACAATAAGAATGAACTTGCCAGAAATCACAGGTGCTTCTAAGAAGTTTGTGAATGCATGCACCTGGGTGCTCACCACACGCACAGATACACACAGAAACACATGTAGGCATATCTTTTATGTAACTAATATGTTTCTTATTGAATTATAAAATAAATGAAAATATATTAGGCTTATCAGTGTGGGATTTGGGTTTTTTCAGTGTGGCAAAAAAAAAAACACACAAACACAAAAAAAGAATATAAAATGTAAAATTCTGAAATGTAAGAATTTTAAACTATGTGGCCAAATAGTGTTCACAAAAGAGACAAATATTTCTCTGCTACTATTACATCACTTTTATAGTGTCTAATGCTTGGACAAAATTGTCAATCTTAGCTTATATTCCTTTGAACATCCTAAGTGTAGTTTTGTATTTCTGATAACTGCAATATCTCAAGTGTTACTGGATTTGTTTCTATTATTACTGTTCCTACTAGTTCTCATCATGGTGTCTTAATTTCTTGGTTGCTTGGATATCTTTGACTCTATGCTGGAAATATATTTTTTAAATTACATTATAATTAAAGTTTGTAAGAGTAAGTTGAGACCTAAGTGATAATGTTTTCCTCCAGAGAAGACTTTGGTTTGCTTATGCCAGACACCTGGGGGCGGTATCAGACCAGAATCATCTTAGACAAAGTACAACTCCTAATGTTCCCTGAATCACCTCTGTGACAAGAAGGCTGCAAATCTGTGTGAGGAATGGTAGGTTCACTGCTCCCCTGAAGGAGAGTATGACCTTTCCTGACACCAGCATAAAGCTGGGTTAGTTAATTAAAGCCCCACCTGAGGGCCAAGGACTTTGACTTCTCTATGAAGCACAGAAAGCTACTTGAAGTATAAAGCTGGTTTCTCAGATCTTTTTTCCTGATAGTCATATGCCCAAGGGCAAAAGCTTTTAAAAGTGAGCTTATCTCTCTGATTTTTTGTCTTCTCTTAAATTTTCATGTGCCAAATCTTCACCATCTTATTAAAAGCTCTTTGCTGTTTTGTTCTCTTAGGCTCAGGCTAGAGTGGAGTGACGTGATCCGTCTCCGCTCACTGTAACCTCTACCTCTTGAGTTCAAGCAATTCTTGTACCTTGGCTTCTCAAGTAACTGGGATTACAGGCGCGTGCCACCATGCTTGGCTAATTTTTGTATTTTTAGTAGAGTCAGGTTTTCAACATGTTGGCCAGGCTCAACTTGAACTCCTGGCCTCAAGTGATCCACCTGCCTCGGCTTCCTGAAGTGCTGGGATTGCAGGCATGAGCCACCATGCCCAGTGTCTTTACTGTTTTTATATCTCAAATTTCTATTTTACTACATTGGGTATATCAGTCCAAATTCTCTCATTACCATTATCAGAAATGGAAATTCCTCCTACTGCTATTATAGTTGTTGTTTTTTTTTTTTTATTACACCCTTCATTCTATAGAAGATAACAAAGTTTGCCAAAGTCATTAATGATTTCAGATAGCTTTTCTGATTTTATTTTTTAGTTGTGACCTGATATATTTAGACTTTTTGGAGAAAATTGCATATGCATCCTGATTGAAATATTTGTGTTTTTTGACTTTATTTCAGCTGTCAACAATACTTAACAGTTCTTTTTTTATTATTATACTTAAGTTCTGGGATACATGTGCAGAACGTGCAGGTTTGTTACATAGGTGTACATGTTCCACAGTGGTTTGCTGCACCCATCAACCTGTCATCTACCTTAGGTATTCTCCTAATGCTATCCCTCCTCTAGCTCCCCACCCACTAACAGGCCCCAGTATGTGATGTTCCCCTCCCTATGCCCATATGTTCTTACTGTTCAACTCCCACTTATGAATGAGAACATGCAGTGTTTGGTTTTCTGTTCCTGAGTTTGCTGAGAATATGGTTTCCAGCTTCATCCATGTCCCTGCAAAGGACATGATTTCATTGTTTTTTATGGCTGCATAGTATTATTTGGCCCTAGCTGGCCCTTTTCCTTGGCAAGTTCTTTAACCTCTAATCCACCCCACAAGTGTCCTTCACTCTTAGAGGTTGATTTTGACTCTTTCTGCTTCTCTTGGCCTATATCCAATATTAAGACACTTTAAAAATCATCTTAAATCCTTTCCTTTCCATTCTGTCTGCAGTTGTTCTACTTCAGGTTTTCATCATTTAACTTGGCTATTATATGGTCTTCCAGTTGTTCTCCTGTGTCTAAGCTCCATCCACATACTTCCCCTGCCACTACACATATGTCTTGCTGAAACGAACATACCCATCCTCTAAAAACTGTAGACTTCAATTAATTGCTCCCCTACTTAAAAAACTTTAGTGGTTCATGACTCCCTTCAAAATAGAGCTTAGTGTCTTTAGTATGTCTTAAAAGGTCCATCATAAAGCCTCGACTTGTTTCTCAAACATTGACTCCACTACCTCCACAAACACTTCAATCACACACAATAGCTGCCTCTAGAATATGCCGTATACTATCTTACCTCCATGCTAGTCCACCTCTTTTTTTTTTCTCTCAGAATGCCTATTGCTTCTTTCCTTTGTGGGAGAACCCTACTATTCCTTTAACGTGGACCTCGTAAGACACCTTCACTCTACTTTAAGTGTATAGCTCACCCACTATTCTGGGAGTCCCTAATGCCCTGGTTTGTGTCTTACTCACTTTTTGATTCTCTCTAACTGACACATAGGAACCACTCAATAAATGTTTAAGAAATGAACAGATGACTATTCTGAGGAAGTTCGTTTCTGAGGAATTTTCTTTGTTAATATATTCTTTTTCTTTCTAAACATCATTTTTTCTTTTGATCTTAGACTCTTTGTCTAGAATACTGATCATTAATGATCATATATGTCAAGTAGAGTCAGTAAAAACATGTTTGGTTGGTTGGTTGCTTGGTCGTTGCCACTGTCTTGGGGAAAGGGAATTCTCTCCTTCCTCTTTTTACCAAATGCGATGTATAACTTGATTATGATGACAAGAGAGAAAATAGAAGTTTAAGTATGGTGAATCAGCTATATATTATCAGAGAGATTCATAATCAAAAGAGTCACAGAGTGGGAAAACTATATATTTCAACAAATCTAGTCCAGAATGTTAAATATCACAATGGGGAAATGTCAATGAGGCACAACTAAATGAAAATTATCTCATTGCACACAACCTCAATTTCAACCATTAGAAAACACTGGATTGCTTTCAAATCACAGTGTGGTGCTACAAAGAAAGCAGTTGAGTGTTTATGTAATATGATATTGTGACCCTAAATCTTAAAGCTTGTGGAAAACTTTTCTTAAAATTTTAAGGCCTCGAAGTGCAATTTGAATATCATCTTTTTAAAGCCTATGCTAAGCAAAGAAAAACTGTATTTGTTTATTAAATGTTGAGTAAAGTTGATGGGAACCAGAGGAAGAAGAAATAAAGCTTACTAATTCCAAGGATGTTTAATTAATTTTATATTCTTTGGACCATTTATAAACTTTTTACACATTTATTGTGAGTCTTTGGCATGCCAACTTCTGAGATTTAAATAAATAAGAAACTTGGCTTATATTATTTCTCATATAGCACATTCTTACCTTCACAAAGTGAAAAGTGCCAGTGTGGGCGGGGCCAAAATGTATCTTCAGAAAACATTGAATTTAATGAAATCAAAATAAGAAAATATGATGTTGACCTTTCTTTTTTGCCCCATCTATAAAAGAACTCTCGACTAGCTCTTGAACAGTGGCTGATTTTTAAATCATAACTTCCAAATAGCTAAACTTATTATTCTCATTAATTCACTAATTTAAGTTCCTACCTTGGATTCCAACTGTGTAGGCAGTGAAATTACTTATTCACACCCTTCACAGGACACTAGTACTGGAGGAGATCATATTAAAACAATGAATTTAATTAGCGATTTTTCCCTTTTTTTTTTTTTTTTTTTTGGTGAGAAGGGAAAACAAAACTGTCAAACCTGAAAAATTCTATATCCCTTTATTTTACTTTTTCTTATTACAGAAGCAATGTAGGAAATCATGACTTTACCTGTTTTTTGTTTTGTTTTGTTTTGTTGTTGTTGTTTCTTTTTTGAGACAAAGTCTTGCTCTGTCGCCCAGGGTGGAGTGCAGTGTTGTGATCTTGGCGCACTGCAGCCTCTGCCTCCCAGGTTCGAGTGACTCTCCTCCTCAGCCTCCCAAGTAGCTGGGATTATAGGCACGTGCCACCATGCCTGGCTAGTTTTTTGTATTTTTAGTAAAGACGGGCTTTCACCATGTTAGCCAAGCTGGTCTTGAACTCCTAACCTCAAGTGATCTGCTCACCTTGGCCTCTCAAAGTGCTGGGATTACAGGTGTGAGCCACTGTGTCCAGCCAACAAATTTCTTTATGTATCTTTCTTTGATATTTTAAATATATTTGTCCTAATCTCCACACATGTTGAGAAAGTCATTTTACCCTTCTCAACAACTAATATTTTCTTTTCAGAAAGCTAAGTTAGAGGATAGTCTTGAGATTCTTAAAAAATCTCTTGTTTAGGAGATACTTTTATTACAGAAGGACAAAAAGAGACCTGAATAAATTCTGAAAAAAAAAGTTAAGTTGATGGTGTATTTTTTATCACATATGAATTAAATCTTAATATAGAAAATACATTTAAAATAGAAATACATTTATTTGCATAAATAGAGCTGGACTTGGCATTTTTACAAAATAAAAATGATGTAAGGATGACTCAGACACTCTGAATCATGAAAGTTTTGTAAACCTCTAAATTTTTTAAAAAGAGCAATAGAGTTATAACTTTTCTTTTTAAGTCTCTATTTTTTGTATTCATTCCTATAAATAGTTCACGATTTACAGATGCTGAAACAATTCACTGAATTAATCACTGTTCAGGAATACAGATGCCTTAATTAGTTTTTTAAAAGTTACAGATTAATTTTTAATGAAATATATCTTGCAATGCGTATGAACTTCCAGGTCTTAGACTGTTAATTTCTACACATTTGTAGAATCATGTTTACTAACTAGAAGATATTTACCACCTCAGACAAATGTAGCAATTCTTCCAAGATGCATCCAATGTTTGAAGTTATTTTTTAGGTAAGAGACATATATTTTATTTTATATATGATAAAACTAAGATGTAGACATATGAAGTGTTCCAGATATACTATGTGTGGTTTCCTCATGTAATAAACAACTCCCAATTTCAGTGACATATAGAAACCAGGTTTCCTTCTCACTTACTCAATTTAGCCACCCATAGATTGGCTGAAGATTCTTCTTCACACAGCTATTTTCACCTGGAAATGACCCATTTTCTTTATGCTCATATTCCCTGAGCCAAAGCATGCCATGTGGCCACACCTAACTTCAGTTGGATGAGAATTATAATATGATCCTACCATTGATCTAGAACAGGTGAGCCCCAGTACTGGGGCTTAGCCCAGGAGGGTTTTTGACTTTAGCCCAAGCAGGTAAGAATTCAAGGGCAAGCTAGTGGTGTTAGACAGCAACTTTTAATGAAGTGGTAGTGTACAGCAGCAGCAGAGGTACTGCTCCTTGCAAAGCAGAGCTACTCCATAGTGTGTCCAGAGTAGCAGCTGAGAGGCAGTTTTGAAGTCATATTTATATCTTTAATTATATGCAAATTAAGGGGTGGTTTATGCAGAAATTTTTAGGAGAAAGGTTGTAACTTCTGAGTCATTGGTCATTGCCGTGAAAAGGGGTGGTAACTTTTGGGTTGTTGCCATGGGGAACACCCATGGGAAACTGACATGGTATACTGGCAAGCATGTCTTATGGAAAGCTGTTTCCATACTGGCCATCTTTTAGCTAGGCCTCAACTCTTTCCAGTGTCTGAGCCCAGCATCTGGAGTCAAGTCCCTCCTCCTACCTTACCATGTGCTTAGAAAGAGAAAGGACTCCAATATTTACATAGAGCTCTCATGAATATCTACGCCATTGGATAATAGGCAGCCTGAAAACTTCTTAGTAACACAGATTTAGACTTAAAGTCATATATACCTGTGAATAGGTCCATACTTGGTAGATATAGGCTACCTGCAATCTGATACTAATGCCTACTACCTGTTTACATCTTTTGGCTCTTATCTCCATTGAGACTTTTCAGCTGTCTAAATCCTTGCCATTTCCAGAGTGTCTGTGACTTTTCTGTCAGCTTCTCCACCACTATGGAATTCTAGGATTTTACCTATCCTTACATTTACCACTCAGGGATTCCTGCCCATAAACAGTTTTGGGAAGTGAAAGGAGATTTCTTTGGGGCAATTCCTACAGAATGGAGAGAGCAAATGTGAAATGCTTACATTTTCTTATCTCTAGGAACTGCTCATATGTAGTAGAAAAATGGAGAAAAAGGAAATTGTCTGCAATTCTAGTCCCTGGCCCTTACTTTTACCAGTAGACAAAGTAAAAGAACGAGGCTCAGGGAATATAGCACAGGGGAATGGTGATATATGTTGTATATTAGAAATATATAGACTCAAATAGCAGTTATATTATTGGGACTCTGCCCTTTGTTTAGCATTTAGTTTTAAGCACTAACTATAATAGATACAACTCAGAACTCAAAGACTGAGACACTTAGGAGTTGAAAAATTTTAAGCCAATATTTTAAGGTCCTTTGGATTGTAATTTAAATCAGCAAATCCAGTTTGTCCTTGGAAGCTAATAATTTTAGGAAATACTGTGTGTGTGTTGGGGGGAAGGCTGGCATAAGATCTTAGATCAAATGAATTTGGAACATGCTATATACGATAACCCTTTCTTGGAGATTTGGATGAACATTTGCATTAAGAATGCATACAAGTTCTGCAATAAATGGATGTGTTTGACTCTCTTTAACCCAGTGTTTTCCAAAGTAATTTGACCATGGAGCTTTATAATTACACATAGATACACAGACAGAGATAGAGACATATCACATTTCAACACCACAAAATACACTTTGGTAATTCTGGTTTCAAAAACCTTAAGGCTGAGTGGTGTGGTGTTCATGCCTGTAATCCCAGCACATGGGAGGATCATGAGGCCAGAAGTTTAAGACCAACCTGGGCAATGCAGTGAGATCCTGTCTCTACAAAAAGAAAGGAACAGCCGGGTGCAGTGGCTCATGCCTGTAATCCCAGCACTTTGGGAGGCCAAGACAGGTAGATCACAAGGTAAGGAGTTCAAGACCAGACTGGCCAAAATAGTGAAACCCCATCTCTAATTAAAATACCAAAAATTAGCTGGGCATGGTGGCAGGCATCTGTAATCCCAGCTACTCGGGAGGCTGAGGCAGGATAATTGCTTGAACCCAGGAGGCAGAGGTTGCAGTGAGCCAAAATTGTTCCATTGCACTCCAGCTTGGGTGACATTAAGTTAAACATTTGAGATGCAGTGCAAGACTCCATCTCAAAAAAGTAATAATAATTTAAATTTTAAAACAGAAAGAAAGAAAATTAGCTGAGCATGGTGGTATGTGCCTGTAGTCCCACTCAGGAGACTGAGGCAGAAGGAACACCTGAGCCCAGGAGTTTGAGGCAGCAGTATTTGTTCTACTGTTCTCCAATCTGGGCAACAGAGTGAGACATCTTCAACTTCTTTTTCTTGGTAGTTTTTTGTTTACCTCCTTTAAGTTCAGAAGTTTTAAAGCTTAAAAAGAAAAAAATGTGTCGAGTTTCAAAAAAAAATTTATACCATGTATGGGAATTTTTCTGTACAAGAAGAAAATTAATAGACTAACAAAAACAAAATATCCACATTTCTCTTTAAATAAAACATGTTATATTTGTGAACTGTTATGAACATTTAAAATGAAGCAATTGTTCTATGAACTTTTATACTAGCAGCAACTCTATTCAAAGAAAATCCTAGATATAAGGTTCACCCATAAATATTAAGGGGGCTTAGGTGTGACCTGGTGTGTGTCCTTTCATCGCTTGTCCACTCTGAGAAGATAATCCTGCTTTTCATTCATTAGCAATTTCAGTTTCTCCCTGCTCATTTCAAAATAAGAGATAAATCAATACTTACAAAAAATTGTTTAGGAAATATAACTTCTTTCTGTACCATAGAAAGAGAGATAATTCAATCAAAACTGGGGGTAGCATAAATTCCAAGCACACATTTTTTCTTCTAATTAATTTTTGCCTATGTTTATTCATAGGGCCATAAGATTCAGAGGCTACAATGATGTCAGTAATTCCTCTAAAATTTTATTGCAACAGGATCTGAAGATCTCTGTTCAGCAGAGCAGGGCTGCTCCTTTGTAACTCTTTGAGTAGCCACACAGCAGAACTCCATTTCTTGTTTTCCAAATTATGAGGTTAATTGTACCCATATTCTGAAACTGCCTAGCACCTTACATTGGGAATGCTCAAAAGTATTCTATGTAGCCATTTGCCAGACACCAGAACATAAATCTAAGTTACTTAGATTTACAGTACTACAGTTTCTCCTTTAAAAAGGACATGAGGGAAATGTTTAACTTAATGAGGCAGAGGATCCTGGTGTGCAAGTTACATTACATTTTTCATTGCACAGGAGTAAATTATTGTTCCAGTTTCCTATATGGTACCCCAGTGGCCTCAAAGACACAATGTAGCTTCCCGAAATGCCAACTTTTGTCTTCGGCCATAACTTATTCTCAGAGTATGCTTTCTGAAAATTGCCCATAACATTTTTTTACAATAGGCTGAATTTCTTGAAGGTCATTCATAGATACGAACTTAACTTGATTTTTGTTTTTACTTAGAAACATCCAAGTGTTAAGTCTGCATACATTACTTTACAAAAAGGAAAACTAATGGTCATTTTGTTTGTCTCAAATTTTTAGAAAACCAGCAAAAAAAAAAAAAAAAAAAAAAAAATCTGGGTAAGAAATTAAATTATAGGGCATACAATTTTTTTGGCATTTTCTCACTTTTGTTGCAAACTTTTTTAAAACAAAAAGTTTGGGTCATTTGGAGGTGGTCTTTGAGGATTTTGAACTATAATAAATATATTGTTCTATATTTGTAAAAAAGAAACAAAACAAAACAAAAACAAAAACAAAAAAAAAAAACCATTTTGAGTATCAAATATATGGACCCAAATGTCCAAATGTGTGTTTGAGATTTTTAAACAAGCTTTAGTTTCTAATTAGATAATATAAGAATGTAACTAAAACAAAATAAAGTCTCCTCACCAATCAGTGTTGCAGCATTTGGGTAAATTTTAGAGCTTGACAATTTTCAAGGCAGAGACATTACTCCAGGCTTTCTGCCAAACCATTACTGGTAATCTGATGACAAGGGATGAAGCAAATGAAAGTTCTGCTGCCTGGCTTAGATATGCATTTTCTAGAAAAGAAGCCAACACATTTCTTATGCAAACCATCAAAATTGCAACTTAGGCGTGTGTGCGCACATGCATTCCGCCCCCCCCTGCCACCCCCTCACACAGTGCTTTTACAAGTCTAGGAGTATACACATTGTAATACAACTCCATGCTTAAGGAGAATGCAGAAGTAGCAGATAGAACTAGGGTTGACTGGATCTTTTCTTTACCTTGAGTGGTTTTGATAAATAGCAACATTTCTCTCAATGGCTGCAGTGCAAATAATTAAATTACTTATATCTGGACAGGATTTAGCATTCCCTTCACATGGGTAAATTCCAACTACAACCCAAAATTACTCACTAATAGTGGGTGATTTGGGCCTCTATTGTCTGTGGTTTATTTAAATGATTTAAATAAACATCTATTCTCTATAGAGCTAAAAACAATTTATGTAATATTAGTGAAAAAATTCAAGTTCCTTTAGTATCTATGAATGACCTTCAAGATAGAGATGTATAAAAAAAATCAAATCAGGCATTTTTTTTTAATAAAAGGAAGACTTTGGAGTTTTATAAGTTCTGTGGAGGGGAAAAATACTGAGTAAATAACCGTGGGTATTTACATGCATTATTTTGACCACTGGAGGACTCTTTTTTTTTTTTTTTTGAACTGTTTCTTAGAAATCTACTTGATATAGCTACAGCTTCAGTATAAGAAATCTAAATCTTGCCATTATAAAGTCTATAATTTCTTAGCTCATATGATGGTATGTATTTTCAAAATACAAATAAAAGAAAACAGATTTAATTTGCTATGTTCTTTGACTATTTCACAACAAAAATATTTTAACACAAAAAAATGAGAAATTAGCAATGTGTCCATTTTTATAATCATTTCACAACCAAGACTCATGTCAAAATTACATTATCAGTAATGTGTATATTGGCGTAAGGGATTCCTAAATCTCAGCATTATACTCTACATTTGAAGTCTTAAGCAACCTACACAGTGCCAAGTCCCTGCCTCTGAGGAATGCACTGCCCAGTGGGAAGACAGATACATATGGTGATGGTTTAAATTGTAGTCAATTATAGAGAGAGTGTTAAGAGACCCGGAGAAGACATCCTGAAGAAGGTGATGCTTATATTGAATCTTAATAGATGAGTAAGAGTTATTTAGATAAAGAAAGATGGGAAGGGCTTTCAGGATTGAAGGACTAACATGAGCAAAGATATGAAAGGACATGATGTGTAGAGGAGGGAACCAACAGTGCTATAATAGGGTGAACTCTGAGGCTAAAATGAAAGATGATTAATTTGGAGGAGGAAATAGGTATCCAGGCATGGAAGGGTTTTCATGTCATTGTGAGGGATTTGGTTTCTATTGCTTGGAGGTTTAGTGCTTCTGAAATCCAAAACCCTCCCCCAAAGTAAACAAAGCAAAAATAAAATGAATACATTCCCACTAAAGGGACTGAAGCCACAACTCAAAATGGCCTCCCATCTGTATCCAGTTCTTTGAATTCTCAAGTATTTGCATTTTACTTCATAATGAATCTTTTGTTTCATTCAGCATTAAAGTACTTTTCTCCACATTTCTAGTAAGATGCATCATTTTTTCCACTTGAAATACTGTTTGTGTCCTTAGAATTTTCTCTGATTACAAATCTTTTTTGATTGAGAAGTGCAGCTGTAGGTAGCAAAGATTATTTAAACTAAGAGTTTCAAGAAATGTATTTTAGATAAATTGATCACTATGGATGGTGATTTTAAAGAAGGCAAGAATATAAACTGAGGAGAAAGGGAATATTGCTGTAGTCTGCTTATAAAATGCTAGATTTAACAGATTCCATAATGCCTAGTTAGATGGAATATTGTTTTGACCACTGAGGGGAGCTCCCCTATTTTTTCTATTTTGATTCTGTAGAAATCTATTTGATGCAGCTGAATATTTTCCAGCCTAGTTCCAAAGTGGACATTCTAAACAAAGATTATATAAAAAATATACTACATTTAATCATTTTCTCATAGTTTCAGCCCTTCTACAATACTACGAGTACTTACTAGGAGACATGTGAGAAATGTTTGTCACTATTACCAGCACTTATAACACAGAGAGAGGTGTTTGTCCTGAAAGGTTCCTGATTTCTTCTCATGCCCTGTTGACTCTTCCACAAACACTCAAAGTTCTGGGTTTTGCTGGAAATTGGGGTAGTTTGTTTCCTCATGAATTCACACAATCCACTTTACTCAGGGTCAGTAGATCAGAAGATACACAATTGCATACAACAACTAGGAAAAAGGCCAAAGACGTAGCATTTCAATACTCAGTGAGGAAGGCTTTCTACATATGGCTCTGTTTAATAGATACAGTAGTGAATGCAAGATGGAAGATTATAACAGTGCTTGATCTAGAAATGGCAAGGATTCCAAATCCCTATGATTTGAATCTTAAATTACTATGATGATTGCCAGTGAAGGGAAGCCAAGAAGGTCTCTCCAATCCCTGATTAGGCTACCCTATTCTTTTGACAGATTCAATTATAATTTTGAGTCTTACAAAAAGAACTGTGCCATGTCATTCTCATTTTATATACCTAAATAACTGGGTTAGTATTTGTATGAATTGGAGACATGCTTATGTGCCCAAGCCTGCATAAAGATAGGCAGCCCGATCTATGATGACATGGTTTTGCTATCACAGTCAGAAGTAGTCTTAATAAGTAGCTCTATTACTAATTGCTGCCAGGAAGAAAGATTTTAAATTTTTAGCAATGCTAAAAATAAAAGACAACCTTTATTCAAATAAACAATACTAAATAATCCTACTAGGTCAATTTGTTCATCTACTTGAAATATTTAATACCTTGGAGCACCCACAAGTATGTCTTTTTCCTCAAATATTCAGATATTTAACAAAAGTATTTGTTTTTTTTTATGGGTTCAGGCAGTATAATGGTGAGAACTTTTCATAAAAATTTCTAGGCCCCAATTGTTTCAACCATGCCTTATGGAAGTTGTGAAATAATAAAAGCAGATTCAGAATTCTTTCCTTTTTCCTTTTTCCTTTTTGAGGAGGAAAAAAAAGTTTATCCATTTCTGTGTATTAGAGTGACCCATCTCTTTGTGAGAATGAAAATCAGGCTTCTTAGTTTTCCTAACAGAATGTCAACTCTGCTGCCTTCTCACCTGCTATTTAAACATACAGATCTTTCTTCAATCAACCATGCAGAATATTGGCACTTCTTACAGCTGTCAACAAATTTAACCTTGGATTGACTGCAATAGCCAAGATACCTTCTCTAAGTGCTGTTTTATATTGGTCTCAGACCTAGAGCACATTGGCTTAACACTTTCTCTGCCTCCTCATACACATATAATGTCATTACTGAGTAACTATTTAATTTTATGCCCTTGATTACTACTGAAGTTTACCCTAAGGCATGGCACTTTAGGAAAATAAAGAATGGCTTTGAATAACTACAGTAACATTGTGCTAAATGCTACTTGCTGTCTCCAGAATAAGGAGCTAAGCCCCCACAATTCTCATAGGAATTGTGCCAGGAAAAAGTTTATCACTCAAGACAAGCTTGTATGCTTTATTTATTGTTCAAGAAAACCTATATAATCTATCAAATTCCCTTTTTCTTTTGACTTCTTCGATTCTTGGAGCTAAATTTGAATGCTCAGTTGTAGTAATGATTCAATTTCAGGTACCTGATATAGCTGCTGTCTTCAAAATTTGTTTAGACTCATACCTTTGCAGAGTCCCCTTTATTTCCTCTTTTATAACTCTTATCTCTTGAGATTCCTTCCTTGTCTACTTGAGTGTGATTTTGGACTCAGGTGATAACTGTCTAGTGTTCTGTTTCTCATCATAAGCAAATAATGTTTAGTAAATTACATTATTTTGCACTGTCTTGTATGTTTTAACAATAGAATACACCATTTTGCAAATAGGAAGTAAAATTCTAAACTATGAAGAATAATGAACAAATCAATTAATTAACTGTTGAGAATCATAAATAAAACAATAACAATTCTTAGGGACCCTTTGAGACCAATTTTCTCCAAAGAGCTTAGAAATATCCTTTTTTCCTCCCTCCATTTTTGCCCAGATCTACATGTATTATTTTCAGTCAGGTCACATTTTACTGTATTGACTTTTATTTTCAGCAAGTTTTAACTTTTTTGGAGTTTGCATCAGAGGAATCTAGACAGAATAGTTAAGCAATAAGGTCATGCTTGATTACAATGTGTTTATGTCATCAGTTTGTCCTGTTCTTACAACCAAGGCCACTAGTCAAGTACGTGAGGAGACTTCTATAGGCGAAGGAGGATTTCACCTGTGAGACTGTCTTTATGAGAACTGGAATGAGTCAAACCAACCAAGAGCTGCTGTTTCTCTAATGGAAATCTTTTGACATCTAAAGAGACTGAGGTAGGAGAGATTAAGTAATTGTTCAAGACCAGAACAAATCAGTCTAAAGGGAAGTATAAATTACAAATTTTCTGGTTTAAAGTCCAGAACTCTCTTTAAGATGCTTCTCAGATATGTCTCATAAATTCTCTGAAACTATGTACTGAGAAATTTAAAAAGGGTAATTGAGCATACAGAGCATGATTTTGGGGTGTGGTATGTTGTCAAATTATCTTTTGTGCCAATAACATATATAGTTTATTTTGAGGTACACTTGAAAAATGTATAGATCCAAAGGGATCTGGGAGGTGCTGCAAAGAACTACATAAATAATAGTGCACATTTGAAAAGGAAATAAAAAAACTGATAAATTCACTCAGTAAAATAATGTTGCCTTTTATGCCTTTAGGCTATTGTCCATTTCTTTCGTGATCTAGAACAAACGTCTTCCTGTAAACTGTACGACTTCAGTGTAACTTATTTTTTATTCTCATCTCTTAAATTGGGACAATAATAGAGCTACTGCCTAGGATTGT